>NW_012115433.1:4027907-4060789 GCF_000951035.1 Colobus angolensis palliatus
AGTCTTCAGTTGTTCTACAAATTAAATACATCAATATTTATGTAATATTGAACTTCCTTATATCAACAGCAAAAACTACAAGGCATACACCACTACGACCTGCCAGTTTTTTTTTATTTTTAGTAGAGACAGGGTTTCACTATGTTGGCCAGGATGGTAAAAAACAAAACAAAACAATAGTCCAGATAAACCCCCTCACCCCCTTTGCGTAATAATAGATGGCTGCCTCTAAGATCCTCACTAACAGATCTTTAGTTTATAACCCATCCAAACCTCACCCCCATTTTCTCTCACGTCACAACAGCTAAGATGGTTCTAACCTTCCCTCCTTGTGAGGATAGCTTTTACTGTGTTAGAATGCTATTTATTATCAAAACATTTTCCTCTGACTTCAATGCACAAATACATATCCTCTGGAGATAGTAGTCTAGAAAATGTAACAAACAGAAAATGTCATTTGTAAGTCCTATTATCTTATTTTTTAACTAAATTTCTATTGCTGCATAACAACTTACCACAAATTTAACAGCTAGAAGCAACATACATTTATTATTTCACAGTTTGATTGTGGCAGAAGCATGGATACAGCTAAGCTAGCTCTTCTGCTCACAAATTTAACAGCTAAAAGCAACACACATTTATTATTTCACAGTTTGATTGTGGCAGAAGCATGGATACAGCTAAGCTAGCTCTTCTGCTCGCTGTCTCTCAAGGCTAAAATCAAGGTGTCGGCTGGACTGCATTGCCATATAGAAGTTTGCCTGGAGAAGGCTCTGCTTCCAAGTTTACCTGTTTGCCTGACTGTTGGCAGGAATCATTTCCTTGTGACTCTAGCGTTTATGTCCGCTTGTTTCTTTTCAAGGCCAGTGTCAGAAAGCCTGTACTGCTTTCCATTCTGACCTCTTTAGCGGGGGGTTCTGTCTGATTTATATTTTCATCTTATTAAGTCAGGTTTACCCAGGATAATGTCGCTTTGGTTTAAGTCAAATCAACAGAGTTTGGACCTTCATTACACCTGACAAATTGCATCAGCTTTGCCATATAAGGTAACATAATCAGAGGAGTGGAAGTCCAGCATAGTCATAGATCCTACCCTCATCAAGGGAAGGGGTTATATAGGATGTGTATGCCTAGGGATGGGGGTCTTTCAGGACATCTTAGAATTCTATTACCATCTTCAGGAATTGTAGCAGTCATTGGATCAACCCTGCATGCAAGCAACGAAATACTCCTAGTGGAGATTTGACTATATTGCTAATTGCATTATTTGTTTTCATATCACTATAAAGAAATATCCCAGACTGGGTAATTCATAAAGGAAAGAGGCTTAATTGACTCACAGTTCCACATGGCTGGAGATACCTCAGGAAACTTACAATCATGGTGGAAGTCCAAGGGGAAGCAAGGCATGTCTTACATGGCAGCAGGAGGGAGAGACAGAGAAGGAAAGCAAGTGGGAAGCTCCAGACACTTAACAAACAGCCAGATATCCTGGGAACTCATTCACTATTACAAGAACAGCATGGGGGAAACCTGCCACATGATCCAGTCACCTCCCACCATGCTCCTTCCTTGACAAGTGGGGATTAGAATTCAGATTACAATTGGAGATGTGATTTGGGTGGGACACAGAGCCAAACCATATCACTAATAACTTTTATCTGCTCTATATCATTAAGAATAACACTAGTATTAGGAAGGGTTGGCTGGATGCGGTGGCTCACTCTTGTAATCCCAGCACTTTGAGAGGCCGTGTTGGGCGGATCACCTGAGGTCAGGAGTTCAAGACCAGACTGGCCAATATGGTGAAACCCCATCTCCACCAAAAATACAAAAATGAGCTGGGCGCGGTGGCACACGCCTGAAATTCCAGCTACTCGGGAGGCTGAGGCAGGAGAATCACTTGAACCTGGGAGACGGAGGCTGCAGTGAGCCAAGATCGTGCCGCTGCACTCCAGCCTGGTGATAGAGTAAGACTCTGTCTCAAACAAAAAAATAAAAAAGAAAGGGTTAAGAACAGAGTCCAAAAACTGCTTCCCAAAAGGTTATATAACACATGTTGGATATAGGTAACATTATCTAGTGGAATTTTATTTTCTGATTGATTTAGATATGACAAACTCCTGTGTGTTGCTAAGCAGCATGTAAACCAGGTATAAACCATTCAAGTGTAAGTCCATGGTCTTCTGGTTTTTTATTATTATTATTAATAGTTCATCCTTTGAAAATTTACAACTAATGAAATAAATATTTGAGTGTTTTTCAGCACAATCAATTTTTTGAGTGTCTACTGACGAATTCTCAGCTGTGTTTTCAGAAAGTAAATATGACACATTGCTTTCAAAATACATTTTAAAATGTAATCATGCCAGCTATACATATGTGACTTATGGTTTTATTCCAATTATTTTGTGACTACTTGAGGTTTTCATTATTAGCATGTTCATATTATATTCTTATAGAAATAGGATACAATATTATTGTTTTACTAAGATATTTTAGAAAGCAATTAAGTCATCTTTGAAGCACCAGGGCATAAAGACACATCATGGCAAATGTGAGAGCAAATAAAATTATCTCTGTATTGTTGTGTTTAACTTGTTCTAAAACAAAACTACAAAATTACATTTTCCTTATGTGATTATAACTTGCAAAAATTCACTGACCCAGTAAACAATGATCATCCAAAGATACAGAGATGATAGTGCTTATCTGTGAGTTAGTTGTTAAACATTCTTTATTGCGGTAGCAACATCCAGTTCTCCTTTGATGAATGACCCCTCTGTTCAGTTGACATGGGACAAATGAAGCAAATCCTGGGTTGGGAGGAGCCCCCTACCTGGCTGATAAATGTACTTTTTTCTCTGGCAATTATAATTGATTCCTGAGTGGTCATTTGGCCCAAATAGGTTAGAGAGCAAATGATATTCATCCCTCATATATTTTGGAATAAACTGATGCCCCTAACTCATGGTGGAGATAGGCTAAGTCATGGCCCTCTAAAAGATGCATCTAAGTCCTAACCTCTGGTGCCGTGAATGTACTCTCATTTGGAAATTGTGTCTTTGTAGATGTAATTAGGCTAAGAATCTGGAGAGGAAACCATTCAGCATTTAGGGTAGACACTGAATCCAATAACTGATGTCCTCAAAAAGGAGAGTTCGAGTCAAAGATAGAGAAGAGAAGGCTGTTGAGGCTGAGGTGGAAATTGGGGTAATGAATCTACCAACCTAGGACATCCAAGCAAAGAGAGAAGCATGGGACAGATTCTCCCTCAATGCCTGCAAAAAAAAAAAAGCCACACCTTGATTTTGGACCTCTGTTCCACACATTGTGAGAGAATAAATTTCTATCACTTTAAGCCTCGGAGTTTGTGGTAATTTATTATGGTAGGCCTAGGGTAACTAGTACAGACTGCTTTGCTAGTCCATTAGAATGGAAAAAAAACAAATTTCTTCTGGCATTTTTTTCTACCAAGTAAAACATTCATGATAACAGAACTAACGTGGAGGGAGGAAGAAAGAGACAGAAGGCGAAAATATTGACTCCTAATATCATGACAACATCTCTGTTTTACAATGGCTGAAGTCAATCTATCTACCCTGGGCTGTATTAAGTCATATTGATTTGGATTTCTTTTACATGCAACCAAGAACCTTGATTAATGAAGATAGAAATGTTTGAACAAGAGTTGTAAATGTTAGGTGTGATTTGGGAGTGTTTAGTGACCAATATCCAATTTGTTACATAGAAAAGAAAATCTAAATTTCATAGGTTCATTGACTTCAATACATTTAAAAATAATTTGTTGCATGATTATATTTATACAACACATTGATACCAGCTAAGCCTTCTGGGGGGGTGATTCATTCATTCATTCATTCATTCATCCATTTATTTAAGTATGTTAGTTTTTAAACATTTGCTGACTTTCTGACACTGCAAAATACCCCAGGCATATCATATATTTTCTGCCCCAGTCCTAGTATTAACTTTTTTTCTGCAAAGAGCTCTGGATCCTTTTACAGGAGAACATTATTAGAAATCAAGGTGCTGGTTGCCACTGGGTTATTATTGCTTCTAGGATCTCAGCCGACAGAGCAAGGAAATATGTGCATATACTAATGATGGTCAAATACATGTCTAGAAATTTTAATGAAACCATCTGCGCTTTTATTAAACTAAATATGAGTCCATATTGATGTCTCCAATAACACATGGATCGTTCTAGTTATTGTTTATCTATAACCTCCCACTGCAATGGTGAAAATCCTGATTCACACAAAACACTTTCATTTACTTTATTCAATTACATTACACACATACAGGAAATTCAGAATTGTGAGCCCTTACTTTTGTAGAAAGCAACTTGATCAACTAGAGTATAGTGCTTGTGTATAGCTCATTTTGCCTCAGTTTTACAGGCTCTACTCATTGGTAAATTATTTACATTCTTACTGTTCTTCCTGCCTGCTCCATTCAGGTTGGTTCATTCATTTATAGTAAGTTTTACTCAGCCGGGAGCAGTGGCTCATGCCTGTAATCCTGGGAGACCGAGGCAGGTGGATCACCTGAGGTTGGGAGTTTGAGACCACCTGACCAACATGGAGAAACCCTGTTTCTACTTAAAATGCAAAATTAGCCAGGTGTGGTGGCACATGCCTGTAATCCCAGCCACTCAGGAGGCTGAGGCAGGAGAATCGCTTGAACCCGGGAGGCGGAGGTTGTGGTGAGCCAGAGATCGCGCCATCGCACTCCAGCCTGGGCAACAAGAGCGAAAGCAAAACTCCATCTCAAAAAAAAAAAAAAAAAAAGATTCTTTCCTCACATTTTGCATTCAATTTGGGGATCTTGAAAACTTATGAATGAATTTTTTAAAATTTGCATACATTAAGGCACACTCTGTGCCCTAAAGTTGAAAGTGTTTGACAAATGCAGTGTGTTATCTTTCATTTGCACTATCATACAGAATAGTTTCACCATCTCCCTCCCTGAACCGCTGACAACCAACCACTATCTTTTTTTTCTTTTTTTGGACTTGGCAGCATTCAACATAGGTGGCAGAGGAGATGTGTATTTTCTGCCCCTTCAGTTCCTTTGTGTTTGTCACAGTGTGAGCATCTCTCTCAACATACAATTAAAGGTTAATATTTCCATATATCGATATTTCCAAAGCAGTCCAAGTCCTTTACCTTGCCATCAAACGAGGTCTATTCTAACCAACGCTGAAGGTAAAGAAATACCAAGACCTCAGAGAGTGGTTTTTAAAGAATTCTTAATGAAACTATTGTGATCAGCAAAGTTGACTCAGTGCTTTATATCTGAACGCCTCACAATATTTGATCCATTCTTCTTGTTGTATTTCTAACTCAGTTTCTCGTATTTTCTCTCAATCTCCTTGGCATATTCCTTCTGTCATTCAACAGTGGACATTCCAAAAGGCCAATTCCTCTGGTGCTGCTGTTTTCCTCTTTCACTTTATTCCTTGAAACAGATCCATTTTGCCACGGTCAGCTCTCCTCCATATGTGTTTGGCCCTCATGCCTCCTCTGAGTTCTGGTTAAATTATCTTTGGCAGTGTATTAGATGTTTCTACTCAGTAATTCACAGATATTCTCAACAAAAAAGTCAGTTTTGTTGTTGTATGAAAGTAAACACTCCAACCTTCCCCCAGCTTCACCAGTCTAATTCTCATCTGGTTCCCACTGTGGGATTGCTATTCCTGTTATGGCCACATTCACATTTCAATGTATTCCTTTTGCATTGCTCTATAGTTTGTTTACATTTTTATTTCATTATTCTTCCTAAAATCTTTTGAGTATTTCTTCTTCTGTTTTTCAGATTCTTCTTCAAATTATACATCAGTCTATCTCTTATTCGTGTCTAATTACAGCCAAGTCAGCCATTGCAAATTCCAAGAAGCCATTGACCAGCTTTACCATTATGATTTTTTAACTTTGTCAGCAATCTGGCTATACATTGAGTGTTTTTTTTTTCATTTCACATTTATATTTTGACTAAAATCATTCACTATATGAAATAAAGTGTTTCTTTCCATCATAATTAAAACTGGTGGGTATCTGGTGACATTCTCTAATCCACAAGTAGTTCCCCTTGATGACAACACCCTGTTTTAAACGTTAGACACGACGCATGCACACAAATAGTTTTCCTGTCCTACTTTTTTTTTTTGAAATATTGCAATTCTGAGCCAGAAAGCGGTCAATTAAGGCAGAGCAGGGATTTTTCTTGACTTCATTTACATGCGTAAGATCAGTGTGTTTACAGTTGGAGTAGTATTTGCCCCAAAACATGCTTTTCCTATCCAAGTTACGGTATTATGTTGAGGTAAAACTTCTCTTAGACTCTGGCAACACTTTATTCACTGAGAAAGTCTTTATTAATTTTCATATTTTCTCTGCTTTTATGTCTTTTACTTGCAAAGTGGAGGAGCAAGATACAATTTTAAATTTAAAAATTTGCATAATTGTCAAATTCTCATTCATTCTGATTGGATGTTAATTCAGTCGGGAACTGAGTTTTATTCTTTGTTACCTCAGCGTCTAGTTCAATGCCATATACATAATAAAGGAAATGTATTTGATAAAGGAACAAATAGCTGTGAAATTTACTCTGAATTTACATTCCATTAAATAATTGTGTTAATTCTCTCAGGCAACATTCATTTTCCTTTTTGCTAAAGACCTTTACTTAGCAAATAATTTAACTGACACAAAATAGTGATTTTTCTGGTGAGAATTTCAGAAATTATGCAGTCAATTGTGGTTATTTGGAGCAAGTTATTTGTATTTCTAAGGAAGCTGTACAGTATCCACTTTGTTACACATCTTTTCTGTCTTATAAATCAATATTTTTTTTCCAGATTCTGAACCACTTCGATTGAGGTCATTAGAAAAATAAAATTTCTCAAAATTTTCTGTACTTTCAAAGCAACTTACAGCTTTTTTTTTCTTTTCTTTTCTTTTTTTTTTTTTTTACAGGTCTCACTCTGTCGCCCAGGCTGGAGTGCAGTGGTGCAATCTTGACTCACTGCAATCTCTGCCTCCCAAGTTCAAGAGATTCTCCTGCCTCTGCCTTCTGAGTAGCTGGGACTACAGGTGTGCTACAGGTGCGTGCCACCACACCCAGCTAATTTTTGTATTTTTAGTTGATTCGGGGTTTCACCATGTTGGCCAGTCTAGTTTCAAAGTCCTGGCCTCAAGTGATTCATCTGCTTCAGGCTCCCAAAGTTCTGGGATTATAGCCATGAGCCACCATGCCTGGCCATAAATAGTTTTCTTGTATAAAATAATTATAAAACTATTGTTTCAATTATTGTAACTTTTCGTTTGCATTGCATAAAAATTTAGGCAAGATCAGAATGAAATATATATGTATTTTTCAAATTGCTAGAGTTGTTTCAAATGCTTAAACAAAATCCGACCTAGATTTTAGAATAATTATTATGTACAATGTTCCTCTAATTCATTAGAAGTATGGAACTTGAAAAAAGAGAATTCTATGTTAAACTGACAAAAATAAAGGTCTTTCCTTGCAGCTGCATATAAAGTAATTAAAGTTACAGTGTTTTTTAAAAGATAGTTTCAGTTTTAAAAAATGTTGTTAGGCCGGGCGCGGTGGCTCAAGCCTGTAATCCCAACACTTTGGGAGGCCGAGACGGGCGGATCACGAGGTCAGGAGATTGAGATCATCCTGGCTAACCCGGTGAAACCCCGTCTCTACTGAAAAATACAAAAAACCAACCGGGCGAGGTGGTGGTCGCCTGTAGTCCCAGCTACTCCGGAGGCTGAGGCAGGAGAATGGCGTAAACCCGGGAGGCAGAGCTTGCAGTGAGCTGAGATCTGGCCACTGCACGCCAGCCTGGGCGACAGATTGAGACTCTGTCTCAAAAAAATAAATAAATAAATAAATAAAAAGTGTTGTTATCACCCAGTTCCTAAATATCTATTCAGTCATCCAGAATGATTGCCCTTGGTCTTTGCACTTTATTAAATATTTAGTTGAAGAAGAAGGATAGAATGTTTCCCCAATAGTTTTTAATTCATCATATTATAATTTGCTTTTGATCCATTTTTATAAGTGATTAGAAGTAATCTTAGTAAATATTCCATATATTCCACTTTAGTAAACATTTGATATTTGAAACTTCGCTGTGACAACATGTAATTTAAAGAAACTCATTTACATTATCTAAAACTATTACTCTTCTTAAAATGATAGACTGTGCTTTCAGTGTAACTGCTTTTTAAAGGTATCTTCTGAATAATAATTTTTTTTCCAGACACTTGCATTTGTGGTTTTGTCTTCCATCTCCATTTCAGTAAACTGATCTACATTTCATAATGTTTTAAAGAGTCTGGTTATTTAACGAAAGTGAAAATACCTATTGCCCCATAGATGAAGCATTAGGGGTTTGTTTTTAACAGTGTTATCTGCAGTTTCTATGTGTGTGTGCATGTGGGAAAATTAAGGCTACTTCTTTGCAGTTGTTAGATATTTTCATGTGAATGAAAAACATTTTCATGACATCGGTTAAATCATGAAAATGTTCTTCTTTGGATTCTTCTCATTTCATAGTTTTAAGTTATGCTTATTATTTAGATGGTCTATGTAAAGAACATCAATTATCCATTTAAAAAAATATTTTCATATTCACAGTGAAATAATGATATTCACACAGGTGATTCCAGGACAATCCACAGACCATTCTTGTGTATTTACTAGTTTTTGACAAATACAGTCAACTCTTTGGTTTAAATATGCAATCCTTCTAAGGTAAGTGTAGTGCTGAGCCCATTAAGTGTTTTCATATTTATTTTTTGACTGGAACTTTCAGATTTACGATAGGAAAGGATTCAAGTTCCTTATGAAATCTTTGGGAGTATACAGAAGAGTAACTCTTCATATTTTTTTTTAATTTTCAAATATTATTGGAATGAAATAGAGAGAACTTCCACTTCTAAAAAGGATGTCAGACAGCTATAGCCCACCAATATTTCTACAGTATCAATTAAAATAAACTGGACAAATTAGAACTACAGAACTATACAGAGCTATATAGAACTATAGTTACCGAACTTACAGTTATAATCCTGCTGTCTTTATTGACAACATTTAAATTTTCTAGTAGAATTCAGTAACTCTGTTGTTAGAAAATTTCAATGTGAATGTTTCTGAAATTCCTCCTTGAATAATAAACAGTTGAAAAGCATGCACTGAGTTTATAAGCCACCTGTATCTGAGGCCTAGAATATTTTACACACAATTAGTAGTCAATAAATCTTGGTGAAATTAATTAATTAAATATAATTAATTCTGGTGATTTGATATAATTAAATGATGACAAATACAGAATAATTGCTTTGAAAATAATTGAGACAGTTAAAAATAAATTTGAAATAAAAGGCACTGATAATGTACCATGGAGATTTAAGTAAAGTTCAAGAGAAACGGACTAACAACTTGTCCATGCATTAAAATGAAGAGCGGCTGTTAGCCAGAATTTCAAATCATACAGGGGGTTTTGTCAGCTGTAACTTATCTCCTTTTATGGACTGATGTCGTGATCTAAGGAACAGGTAAAATTTGGAACAACAGACATAATTTTAAGTGAAACAGTTTCAAAAGAAGTCCAACCTTTGGCCTCACATGTGGCATTTTATACCTTAGCTCCTTTTACTTTACAGTACAGTTCCTCTCTGCTGGAATTTCAACAGCCAAGGCAACTTGAACCAAAGTTTACTGGACTCTCCCTAAATACTGCAACCGAGTTTCTTAACAGTAGAATTATATAAAAGTAAAACAAACAAACACTGGCAAGAATTTGTGACTAGTATTAGTAATGTTAATGAAGGAAAAAAACATAAAACTGTTTTTGAAAAGCCAATATGCTACATAAAATTATATGTACTGTACATCAAGGGTGATGTTTGAAATACCCAGCTGTGATAATTTTGTTAATATGTAAAGTAATTAACTACAACTGTAAACTGAAGCATCTATTTTAGTAGTGTTAATGATATTTGTAATTCTTCCTAAAGTGTCATGCCAGGACTAACAAGTACTTCATAAAATGCATACTCTACTTCTCATTTCCTGCTGATTGGCAAAGAAATCATACTGCATCCAAAAGAAGTAGTTCAGGGAATCTCTTAGGATTGAATTTTCATGCTAAAGAGTATGAAGAGAAAACACTGGCCCTTCCTCTATTTAAAATTCAAGTCATTTTAATATAAAGCATTAGGAATGCATCTGAGATCAGAGATTTTCTAAGTGATAACATTTAATTTGAAATAATTTACAGTAAAGTATTATCAATCCATTAGACTTTGGAAGCAAAGCCTTAAGTCTTGGACATAATTCACCAAATACCGGAGTGAGGAGGGATTTAAACAAGGACAATATATAATTCTGCTTGTAATTCTAGACTAAATAGATGAAGCACAGCTGGACTTAAGACCAAACTCTCACTAAATATTGGAAAACACAGGAAACTTTTGGCTAATCTCCGGGTGGCACAGTAAATTTGCTTTGTTGCCCACTAAATGTGTCTTCAACCAGCATCTAGATTCTTCATATGAACAGAACTTTTCAAATGTCCTTGAAAAGTCACCAGGTACTAGAATAAATCTTTGCCTAGACTCTGATTGTTTTGTAAATGAAATTTTGCTTTTCTCTTAAGATAATTCTAGGCATCAAAGCCTCTACCTTAAACTGGTATATTTGCAAACAAATCTCTATGAACTGATGTCATACTATGCAAGGGTACAGCATACTGTACTACCCTATATTATACTAAACATGCTAAACTTACTGAACTATACTATAAAGACATCACCATCTTCTGGAAATATTTATTGCTTTCACATAAATCCCAGCTCATCTGTCTTGCCACTACAAATTCATATAATTTCTGGGCCATGAAAAATTTCTTTTCTAATTTGACTTTATTATAACTTTAATAATGGGATCATTTTTATTATTTACAAAGTAAGATATTTTAAACTTTTCCTCCTTATATACTACAATAGATCACTATTCTCAGTCTGAATGAAGGTTTTGATAAAATATGTAAAACAGTTCGTTAATCATAACAATAGAAAGTTGGCTCTGTCTGAAACGAGAAACAAAAATGTTCTTTGCATTGTTTGCAAAAGAATTACATAAAGGGTCATCTGAAATGCTAATAAGTCATGTAAAAATAATAGTATAAAGTTTTCAAGAACAAAGAATACTCTCTATTACCTTATGGGGGGAAACCCTTCCTGCCTGAAAAAATAAGTGCTAAAATTGTAATTGTAAGTGGATTGAGGAGACTTTATGTTAAATAGAGAATTAATACCTAATCCAGTTTTAGTCCATGAGTCTTGTGTGTTCTGTAAAAGATTTTCCTATTTTAGAAAGCCTGTACCTTTTTTTTGGTTTCTGACAATGAAATGTTAAGTCTCCCCTATATCAAAACATCTTATGCAAAACATGATACATCATCTTCTGAAGTGGAAATTCATGTAAATTTACATTATAGTAAGGATCATGACTCATTCAACATATTTTTGTCACCCGATGCTTTACAATGGTTGCTGGAAGCACTGTTGAAAAACAGGCAGCTCCGATTAATTAAATCTATGGAAAGATTAATAATATCTCTATAGGTACCACCAAAAGGTTTTTTTTCTGTTATTTTAATTTTCTCATTTAAGGTATTAGCAGGCCGGGCAAGGTGGCTCATGCTGTAACCCCAGCATTTTGTTTTTTTTTTTTTTTTTGAGACGGAGTCTCGCTCTGTCTCCGGTGCTGGAGTGCAGTGGCCGGATCTCAGCTCACTGCAAGCTCCGCCTCCCGGGTTCACGCCATTCTCCTGCCTCAGCCTCCCGAGTAGCTGGGACTACAGGCACCCGCCACCTCGCCCGGCTAGTTTTTTGTATTTTTTAGTAGAGACGGGGTTTCACCATTTTAGCCAGGATGGTCTCGATCTCCCGACCTCGTGATCCGCCCGCCTCGGCCTCCCAAAGTGCTGGGATTACAGGCTTGAGTCACCGCGCCCAAAAGCAGGAGGACAGCCTGAGGTAGGCAGATGAAGATGACATTGAATCATGTTCACGCCATGCATTTATTTCCCTATAGCCTGAATGTTCATATTTTTACCTCCTGTCTCTGTTAGGGTGCTGGTTATTTTCTTGTATTTGATAACTTCTTTAAATGTTTTTCACAACAATAAGCTATTGTATGTGATATATTTTGTTTAAAATTTTTCTAGTTTTCTTTTTGCTCTTTGAAATTGCTTCTCATACATATTTTTTATCATGACTTTAAAATTTTTTCCCATAATCAGTTATAATTTATTGATTTATCCTGCTTATTGTATTATGCCTACAAAGCTTATAAATGTTTTCTTACTGAAATAATCTTTTAAATTTACCTTCATTAGACAGATCTATTGTGTTTGGCTGTTTATTTTTATCTGTAGAACCAGGTATGGACATATATGCATTTTCCCCAGATATGGACATATATGCATTTTTCCCCATGTGGCTATATAGTATTCTTGATTGTACCTAGTACACATTTTTTACAATCCATGTTTCCTTTAATAATTTGAAATTCTATATATATATTTGTCTATTTCTTGACTTTCTCTCTGCTTCTGCTGAAATGTCTATGTACACATGTATCATTGTTTGAATTACTATAGTTTTATAGTATATTAGACATCACAGATAAAGCATACTGATATGTATTACTTAGATTTTCCAAAAATCTTCTGATATTTTTAATTTTTTTGCATTTTATATCTGAACCTTAAGAGAGCATGCAGCATTTCAAAGGAAAATCAGATTTTTTTATAGGAGCCATAATAAATTCATAAATAGATATTTGACATTTTTATAATTTTGATACATTTCAACACTATTGTTATAATATTGACACTTACTATTGAATAACAGATACCTTATTTTTCTTATCAATATTTTAAATATTTTCTTAAAGTGATTCTCCATATTTCTTTATAAGAAACATTACTGAAGCAGAGACTGAGTAAAATAGGTATCACAGCTTCCCAACATCTTCCTCCTCCATCTCTTCCTCCCACTTCTCCTCCTTTTCCTCCTCCACTGCCTTCACCTCCTCCCATTTGCTGAATCCACATGGAAATCAGACATTAAGGCTTGGGGAAAAACAGGGTAGAAAACGATAGACAATTAGTCTAAAGAATCAAATGGGAAAAATGTAACTATCATTAAAAAAAGAAAGGGGTTTTGTTTTTTACAATGATCAGTGTATTTCCATTTCAGTTTAGATTTTATTCGTAGCAGTTTCCATCAACCATGCCCACAACTGTCATCTCAGAGAATTTTTATCCCATTTGGTGCTTCAAATATATTATATATTGGTTCTTCACTGTGTCAAATTGTTTTTTTTTTTCACTTGAACTTTGTAGATTTGTCTTGTTCCTTTACAATAGCGTTTTTCTTTAATATATATCAACCAATTTTGATTGTTTTTTTTTTTTCCAAAATGTCATATCCTCATTGTCAGTAGATTGGTGGGTCATGCTTTTTTTATGCAGAATTATTTCCTTAATATTTACTTTGAAATGATACGATTTCCTCCTGGGCTCTGTTTTGATGAACACAGTAAGGGAAATTATCCAAAGCAATGCTGTGAATTGTCAGGAAGACCCCTAATGCACAGTGTAACTCATAAGGTGCATTGCAGTTGCAATTTGTTTGGAGGTTTTCGTTGTTTCTTTTTATTTTCAATAAATAGGAAATACTGGTCTCTGCAGTGCTTCTTATTCACTCAATAGCTTCCCATCCTGCACAGGGTTCCAAAGGTGGTATGCCTGAAATTTCTTCACCCGCTTCCCCACAGCCTACCTTTCTCATTATTCTTCAATGTCAGAGGGCTTTCACCAGGCCCACGCATTACTTTTGCACCTTAATGTTATAGCTCTAAATAAATTAGTGTTTTTTTTTCCCCACAATCCTAGAGAAATCTCTGCTCTGCTGGTTCTGTCCATGTGCAGAATAAGCAGGCATGTTCTTGTGTTCTACCTCAAAAACTTCAATCATTTAAAAAAAAAATAGGTATGGCATGATTTTTACAGTTATATCAGTATTCTAATATTGTCAAGGATGGTGGATGTTATACTTTCTAGTTTTCCTTATTGTTTTTGATTTTTTTCATAATGGAAAAACAGGTAAAAGTGATTTCTACTTCACCATTTTATATTTCAGTGTTATGCACTTCCAGGTTTGCATATGCGTGAATGTGTGTGTGTGTGTGTGTGTGTGTATGAATGATTATTTTGCTGTTTGACTAGTTTTAACATGTGATGCTTGCGATTTATTTTTTAGTTTTAATTTTCTAGTCTGATCTTGAAATTTGTAGGAGTCAAGTAGGTAACTTTAGGTTTTCCAGTGAAAAATAAGCAAAAGCAAATAAGCTATATGCTCTCATATATTTGTAAAATGTACATAATTACCCCATCTATAATATTAATCAGCTGCTTGAAGTTGGACGAGGTGGGCAGATAATGTGTTGTTTTACTTTGTAGGTTTCTGGATCAGAAGGAGCTATATTTCAGCCTCACTGAAATTACGAGATCCTGGACTTTGAGTCTGATGATTTGATGGAATGATGATTTGGGGGAGTCTTCATAGGTGGTAAGTGCACTTTTAATTTGTGTAACACTTGAAGAATTCTGACTGAAAGGGCAGAATTTGGGAGATTGCATAGTTTTTCCCAATTTTTTTTCACCCCAGACTGAATATTTTTTCTCTTAGAATTTGCAGTCCTCCATTATATTTGCAACATAAAATCTACTGGAGCCAGAGTGTATTTCCTTGTCACGTTAATCCTGGGCTTGGCCATGTGACTTTGTTGACTAATGCCAGGTGAACACAATGACAGAAGCCACTTACTAGCTTAGGTCTCTGATAGGTAATAAGTAAAAGCACTTTCTCGTGCTTCTGTTGTCGCTATGAGAAAAATGTGTCCCAAATATCCCAATGGTACCAGAATATTAAGGGGTATAAGGAGACAAGCTATGGCAGTTTACCAGTATATCTGGAGTCTGAAGCAGAGCTGATCAGCTGACCACCATTGAGAGCAAGTGATACATGGCTATTGTTGTATACCACTGAGTTTTGGGTGTTTTGTTTTTTTTTAACATAGCATTATTGTGGCAGTAGCTGACTGGAAATAGATTAATTTAATATCCATATGGAAAAGGAGTTATCATGATTTTACCCCACACTATATACAATAAACAATTACAAATAAAATGTAATACAATTTTGGAAGGAATTATAGGAGATTATGTGCTTGGAATAGGCAATGCATGCCCATCTAATACATGCACAAGAATTTTCATAGCAGCAATGTTTATATGAGTCAAAACTAGAAATTACCCAAATGCACATTAAGAGTGGGATCCATATCATTTTCCTGAAAGTATATTTACCTCTTCAGTAATGTATTATTTAAGCTTACTGTCAAAAGACATCTAAAATTAAATTTATTTTGTGTAAAGTGGTTCAATCTAAAAAGTGCAAAATCAGTAGGATGCATAAATAAATAATTTGCTATCTATCCATTTACAATGTATAGACCCATTTAAAATACAATTTAGCATGTAGGTAATGAGAATTAATGGATGGCATAAAACTACATGTAACAATATAGATGATTTAATGCACAATTTTTTTATTCACTATGCTTCTATCTAAATAAAATTCAGAAGCCAATAACATAATCTACAGTGTTAGAGGTTAGAATGTTGTGTGCCCTTCATGGAATTCAGTGATGAAAGATGGCATCAGAAAGCTTTTTCACATGCTGGTAATGATCTCTTTCTTGATATGATGAATGCTGATAATATGGGTAGGTTTCATTAAGCTTTATACTTAAGATTCAGTCATGTTTTTGGATGTGTACAATACTTCAGTAAAAATATTCTATAAGTTTATGGGAAAAAATTCATGAAAAAGCCACAAATCAAATCATATGTAAGAAAAGTAAAATCTAATGTCGTTACCTCAAAAATTGTTAATGTTAATTCTTATCAAATTTATAATATTTATTGTTCCATTTTTAAATACGTACACATGTTTTTAACTGAGGTGGAAAATGAGGTCTTCTAATTTCTATATTTTTCATAGCTAATAAATCCAGGTAATTGTCATATACCACATAATTTTGATTTTACATTTCTCATTAGATTTTATGCCACAAATTGTGAATTTTAGGCATAGGTTATTAAGGAAACATTTCCGGGCTAGGCGCGGTGGCTGAAGCCTGTAATCTCAGCCCTTTGGGAGGCCAAGGTGGGCAAATCACTTGAGGTCAGGAGTTTGAGACCAGCCTGACCAACATGGTGAAACCCCCTCTCTACTAAAAATACAAAAATTAGCTGGGCTTGGTGGCTGATGGCTGTAATCCCAGCTACTAGGGAAGCTGAGGCAGGAGAATCACTTGAACCTGGAGACAGAGGTTGCAATGAGCCAAGATCGCGCCATTGCACTCCAGCCTGGGTGACAAGAGTGAAACTCCATCTCAAAACAAACAAACCCAAACAAACAAGCATTTTCGTTCATCCATTAGATTATTGAATGGTTCACAATAATGTTAGCTACAGGTTTTATATAATTACAAGTTATATATTGTGTTAGAGCAATGCTGTATATGGGTAATAACAATGATCCAAAAGATGAAAGACAATTTACCATAACTGCTTCTGAGTAAAACTTTCCCATGACTAATTTCAGGAATGTGAGGTTCAAATATGTACACTTTAATGTTGTATTCTTATAAATCACTATTTACAATGCAGTCTTTGAAAAACTATACTTGAAATTCTACCAGGTTAGACCGTTGACAGAATTTTAACAAAATGAAATATTTATGTTTTGAAGCATAAGTAGTGAAAGCTACTTTAAGAAACCCCACATTTTGGAAACATTTATTTTTTCCATCTTGTGATTTTTTTTGTTTTGTTTTGTTATCAGTTGGTTGGGAATGGTTGTTGTTGTTGTCTAATTGTGATACCATTTGTTATCTCAAATGATAGTACAGAAAGAATGTTTTTCAGTCTTGTAACACTTTCTTTACTCAAAAATTCAAATGGATTTAAGTTTACATTTGCTTTATGTACTAATTCACTCAATCGAAATATATAGTTAGCCCATGCTATGTGCCAGGCCCTGTTCTAGGGTTTGAGCATGTAGCTTTGAGTACAAATGATCAAGATCTCTACCTTTCTGTAAATTCCATTCCATTCTAACGGAGCGGGGTGCAGAAAAATAAATAAATGAAATATATTTCAGGTGGCCACAGTAACAGAAAGAGAAATGTATTAGAAAAGGGCAGAGGAGATAAGCTTTTGAAAAGTGGACTTTATCTGGAATGGGCACATCTGTTGAGGTGACATTTGAAGGTCATGAAAGAGTCAGCTGTGTAGATACCTGGAGGGGGCATTTTTGTCACAAAAAGGCCAAGACAAAACCCTTTTGGTGGTTTTGAGGAACAGCAACAGGGTCAGCATGACAAGAGCTGGGTAGAAAATCTTGATAAAATATATTATGGGCAAGGCAGTGGAGAAGGAGCCTATCATGCAAGGCTTGTAGACCAATGTGTTGTACTTGGACTTTCTGCTCAATAATCTAAAAAGGACTTAGAGATTTCCAATCATTACATTGATATAATGAATCTTATAACAAGTCAAGGTTTGGAGCAGAGAAAAATAGAGATTAGAAATCTCTAAGTCTGATCAATATATCAGACTTCTCCAATGTCCATATTAATTACCCACTGAGATCTGTACCTAGCCAGATGACTTTCATTTAAAGGAAGGTAAATATATCATGGAGTTTTCCTGTTTATAATATGTATTAACAATAGGATTTTGGGTTCATATATATATATATATAGCGTGTGTTTATGTGTACCCCTCAGCAGGATTTTTATTGTCTCTAATGAGATAGAAGGAAAAACCCTGTCAGAACTAAGAATCCTGTAGCGGAAGGCCCTAAAATGAGGATGACATAGGGCTACATGAGAGTAGGGACTTACGAAGTATTGTTCCTCTTGTTTTTGCCAAAATGTCTGTTACATAAAATCTCTCTAACTGCTTTTTACTGGGGCAGCAGCATTTCTGTTGTTAGATTTAACAACAGACGGCTTTTCAAGCATATTCATTGTGACTTGCTTCAATTATAACAGGAAATATAGTTGTAAAATGAAGAGCAGAAATGAACCAATGCGTTCATTTACTTTCACTTTTTTCTAGTCTGTCCAAAACAGGAGAAACCGAATAATATTGGATTTTGTGTGTTATGAAAAAATGAAGCAAGTCAACATACAGTAGTTTCTTAACCAAGAAGATTTTATGACTTTAAAGAAAGCTGAAATTATACATGAAATCTTCCTGATATTTTGGGCAAGGGGTCACACTGTAATCTGAAAATATCTAAATAATTAAAATCAGAGCTATTCATGATGTAAGTGGGTCAAATTAGGTAAGATTATTGAAGAAAATGAGGTAATTAGTCCCCAGAAGGTTCCAATCAGTAGGAAATGCTGACAAGTGTAAAGAAAGAATGAACCAAAAATTGCATGCTTCAGAGGGTTTTTAAATGACACAGGACTTTACGTGAGCCCTATTATTTTCCCCGATGATGTTTGTTGATTTCAGGGGAAGTTATAAATTCTGTGACTATTCATTTGTTTTCTCTCATATTCTTCATCATTTCTGTGCAAGATGAAAACTGGGAACGGGCTACTGTGGATGTTTATGATTCTTGTCCCTTTGTGACTCTCCTTGGTGACTGAGCAATTCTGTTGGCTTGCTGCTTAAATTGTTCTTCCTTCTCCTTCACTTTTGCCTGGGAGTTACGGTTTTGCCCAGAACACGGAAACAGAATTAGAAGAGAGAAAAAAAGAAACCATCCTTGGTAACAGGAAAATATCTGCACTGAAACACAAAAATAAGTTATACAATATATACAGCTAGAACTAAAAAGTCCCTTCCCTCTTACTTTAGGAAAAGCACATCTGTATCTAAATGGAGTGCTCCAAATGCACTAAAGGGAACTGTGACATTTGTATAAAAAACAATTCACCAAATTATGTCAGATCACTCTGCTATTCCTGCTGCCATTTATTAGAAAACTTATAAAGCTTTAATTTAATAATTTGGCAATCATTTATTATCTGATTCCTTCATTTTCATTTTAACTCATTTTACTGATAAATAATTGATACATAATAAAACATATATCTTTAAAGTGTACAACTTTGTAATTTTTACATACGTATATACCCAAGAAACCATCAGCACAATCAAGATCATAAAGTTTTTCATTAATGCCAAAAGTTTCCTAATGCCTCTTTGCAATCACTCCCTGATACCTGGAACGTATCCATAAGGAACCACTGATATAGTTTCTGTAGCTACACATTGGTTTATATTTTGTAGAATTTTACATATATGGAATCAGAGGCTACAATCTTCTTGCCTGACTTCTTTCACTGAGCAAAATTACTTTGAGGTTTATCCATATTGTTGCTTGTATCAATCATTCATTTTGCCTTTTTTTCCACAAAGCACACTTATTCTTTATTAATGGGAAATTATTCAGGATGTTATCTGTATATGGAATGAAATAATCATGAATCATACGTGTTTTCAAAACCTAAATAGAATGATATTGTATAAATATGCCAGATTTTTTATTCAGTCATTGGTTGATAGAATTTCAGGCTGATTTCATCCTTGTACTATAACAAACAAAGTTGCCAAAAAGATTCCTTGACATGTCTTTGTATGGACATGCGTTCATTTTCTTGGGTGCATATTGATGGGAATAATTTCTGAATCACAGGCCAGATGATCCTTCTTTTTTGAGAAACTAGAAAACACTTTCTAAAGTGGTAAACCAATTGACCTTTCTGTCCTCTATGTAGAAAACTGTCAGTTTTTCCATGTCTCTTGTATCATTTGGCATGGTTCAACAAGCTTTATACTTTCAGTCTATCTAATAGGTGTGCAGTGATATTATGATTTTAATTTGTATATTTTTAATAAGTATTGATGTGGATGTCTTTCTATGTTCTTATTTGCTAGCTACATATCTATTTGAGGGGTGTTTCTGCTCAAATATTATGCTCTTTTTTAACTGTTTAGCTATTTTCTTATTTTTAAATTTTGAGAATTTTGTATATATTTTAGATCCAACTTCTTTATTAGATATATAATTCACAAATATTTTTCCAGTACGTGGTTGGTATTTTCATTTTTAGTTTCTTT
Organism: Colobus angolensis palliatus; assembly: GCF_000951035.1. Lineage (NCBI taxonomy): Eukaryota > Metazoa > Chordata > Mammalia > Primates > Cercopithecidae > Colobus > Colobus angolensis. The sequence goes on from NW_012115433.1 coordinate 4,048,237, forward strand.
TGAAGAGCAGAAGTTTTAAATGTATTGATTTCTTCTTTTATGGATTATATTCTTTGTAATATCTGCGAAATCTTGGCCTAATTCAAAACTGTATTTTCTTATTAAGGATTTAAATGTTTATGTTTTACATTGACGTTTATCATACATATTGAGGTTTTTTTCTTTTTTGTATATGATAATAAGTTTAACCAGGGCAGCCCATATTCTACAATTAGTTTTGCCTCGCTCTTGAGGAAATACACTTTTTAAAACTCTACCTTATGCCCTTGATTTGTAAGGTTTTCTACTTTGGCTGGTAGCAAGATCTCCAGCAGTTTTCTTCTCTGCCCCTCTAGGGTGGATCTTCTGCCAGCCTCAGTTATTTTCCTTATATGCATGTTCTGATCAGAAGAAGATGAAAGGAAGACTCTGCAGATTTAGGGAGTGCTGTCTCTGCACCCCTCTCCTCTCTAGTACTCTGCCCTCCGCTATCTAGCTGCCTTTACTTCAGATGCTAACTTTGTGTACTTCATTCAAAGGGAACCCACGTAATGCTTGGATTCCCTCACTGATTTTGTTTTTGAAACTCTTTCCAGGTACTCCAGTTGAGGCAGTTAGAGGATTCACTTTGTTTGTTTCTCCTCTATAAATATCTGTCCTACAATGTCTGATGTCCGATCTCCCCCAAAACAAAAATTGTTTTATACCTTTTGTCAAGTTTAAATTTTTTTTTTTAAATGGAAGTAATTCCAAATCTTTTATTCTAACCTAACAGAAAGTCAAGGTAAGGTCCTTAATTGAAATTGTTTTTTTTGTCATTTAAAAGAACTTATTTGCTGATATTTTTGTTTTGTGGCATCTTGCTTTGATTTAATGTATTCAATGTTTTCTTTTACTTCTCTAAGTAGCATTTTATTGGAAGGTTTTCTTCTGCCTGATGCATAGTCTCTATTTTCTAAAGATTTCTTTTCTTTATTTGTGAGGGCTTTTTATTTTTGCCTTTTCTTATATTCAAGGCTTTTCTTCCATAACTTGTGATTCATAGCTTTCCAAGTAAAATTTAACATTTAGCATTGAGATATTGAACTTTGGGGCCTTGTCTACTAGTTGGATTTAATAAAGAATGAGGAGACATTGAACCAGGATTTCCTTATCTCATAACACAATAGTTATTATTATTTTATTTTATATTCGAGTATTTTCTCTACAATTTTTTTTCTATCTTTCAACTGAAGTATTTTCTCTACATAATTTCTTCACAAATTAATCCATATTATTGTCTGTGGGATCTGCATATCTAGCTGTATTATTCTGGAGGCTGAGAAGCTCACAGTCAAGAAATTGGAAGTTTCCATATTTGGAGAAGGCCGATTCTTGGTTCAAAGAAAAGTACTTTGTCACCATGTTCTCACATGGTGGAAAGGACAAGGGACCTCTCTGGGGCCTTTCTGACAAGGACAATAATTCCATTCATGAAGGATCTGCCCCCATGATCTGATCACCTGTTAAGGCCCCACTTCAGAATATTTGGGAATATATTGAATTTGGGAAGACACACCATTCGGACCACAGGAGTACCTAACTGGCCAATTGCTCTTGATTTCCACCTACCCCCAGTCCCCATATACTCAGCTCTACCCCTCATGTGTGTCTTCGCCAGCCCTGTGTATTCCCAATACTTAGTCTTTATGGATTGATTCTGTTTAAAGACTGATCTCTTGTCTTGTGACTAGCTCTGCCTTTAATGTCCTCCTTGTGGCTCTGCTACCACACTGATATCATGTTAAGCTTCTCAACTTTTACCTTTCAAACGTAATAGAGTGATGACTCCTCTTTTTTTTCTCTGTCCCTGTTGATAAACACATTTTTAATAAATATAGCAATTTTAGAGGGACTAGGGGAACAAGAAGATATAAATGACTATAAATGTCCAAATAGCTCTTTAACTGCCTATTTCTTACATGAGTTAAATCGACTGCAAATGTTAGCATGTCTCTCCCTCAGGACAAAGCTTATTTTGGTCTTTCACTTTGTATTCTCAACTCTGTGTGATAAAAACCAGGAGAAAAAGAAAATTGAAATATGTATCTAGTTATTTAATTCCAGTCTTGGTAACGTTTGTGGGTGGTAGATCATCTGCAAAATCTTTTCTCACAGATAATCTGTAAGCTCTAAACTTTTGACTGAACACTTATCTTTCATTAATAAAAGCAGGTACTTGTTAAACTATGACAATGTTTATTATCTGTTTGGGCTTTTTAAGGAGGGATACGTTTGTTTGCTTGTTTTTTGCTGTTGTTTTTCTTTTTTTAAAATGGACAAAAATTATATGTGTTTATGGTGTATTACATGATGTTTCACTTAATAACCATATGCTGTCTACTTGAAAAATGCTAAGAGAGTACATTGTGTTCCCACAACAAACAAAGATAAGCATATGAGTTAATTCATATGTAAATTAGCTTGATTTAGTCATCTTACAGAGTTTACCTATATCACAACATCGTGCTGTTTTTTTCCTGATTTCCACTCAAACTTTAAATATAATAAGTTTGGGCCTGCATTGATTCTATGTTCATTAAGACAACCATCTGTTAAATCACTTCCTTTGCCCATGATCACATAAAAGTCAGAGTGATTGCAATTTGATTTTGCAATTGCTGGTTGGTTGAGTTAGTTTCCCTGACAGCAAAGAAAGACTCTTTGATTAGTAGACTGAAAAAAAACTGTTCATCTCAAAAATGTACCACACTAGTAATCTTCCTGAATAATACATCCTTGGCTTACCTCTTTTGATTTTGACTACCAAGGCTTATGATTTTTTTTTTAAATCAGACAACTGATTGAATAATAAAAAAATTCTAGAACACTATTATGCAACTAATGAAACAGCCCAATTATCATCTGATAACCTTAACAGATATTTCATGTTGAATGTATTGACGCAGGTTAAAAGAGATTTTCTTTATTGAGTTATCGGAGGGCTTTATAAAGTATGGAACTGAAGGGGAACAGTGGAGTGATACGATCAGACTGCATGTAGTCAATAAAGGCAGCTATAGTACTATTCTTCCAAAGTATAATAAAGAGAATTTATTTGCATTTTATAAAGTTTTTTTTTTGGAGAGAGCCTTATAATTTGATTGACATTTGTACAATTTATATGAATGCACTTAGTTCTTACCAAATACATATGCATAATTGACACTGTACATATCAAATTTGATAATTTTAATGTCTCAACTAAAGAGGAATAATGCATTGAAAATATCCATGTTAATATTACAACAGGTTTCCTTCAAACTTAAATTAGTACGCTCACCTAATCTAGAAACATATTAAGAAACTGCACAATGAGTCTGAATAAGCATTTACAATTGAATAGCTTAATCTTGCCTTTTGAAGCTGGTTATTTCTTGGATAAAGAAGGGCATTAGTCTACAACAGACAGATGCACTTTTCATTTAATGCTCATTTACTTTAAGGAGTTCATTAAATTTGCCAAATACTCAGAAGTTCTCGTAAGGATACTTTTAGCTCACAGATGTAATACTTGTTTGTTGTTCATGAGAAACTAGAGAAAAAAACATAGTTACGCATGGACTTGAATTGTTGCGATACATAGCTACTGTGGTATCATATGAGAGCCTGTGTTTTCATATGAAACTGATCACTGCATATATATAAAATATTACGTGTTTCTAAATAATTGTTTCCTTTAGTTTTAAATCTTCTAAAACATCATTTTCACTATGTGAGATATTTCTTACCCAAAACTAATAAAACATGGAAATGCTCTTTTTAATCAAAATGTTTTTATAAAATCTCAAATCTCACTATGCTCTAAGACATGTGATTTTGCAAGATGTATCAATCTATTTTCACATTCTTTAGAATAGTTCAGATGATCTAAACCTTTTATATGTTCAGATCTAAATAGATCTCTACTCAAATAAATTTGTATCCAACTGTAAAGGGTATATTTTCCAAATATTTAAATCAGGCAAGAAAAATTTTCCAGGTGACACTAAATTGATTTTTAGTTTAAAATAGAATAACCACTGATAAATCAATCACATTCAAAAACCAATTAGATATTTTACATTATATTTTAACAAATCTGATATTAACAAGATTTTTCCAATTCAAAAAAAGTAAGATTTTTAATTTTTTAAACTCTTCCTTAAAGAAAGTGATTTCATATTTCCTATGCCCTTTAGTGGTTTGGTTCAATTTTTTAGCTATTGCTTTTCTATATTTTACTAAAACTTTCATTGAGTTCACTAATCACTTATCTAAGCCATTTATCTATTCATTCATTCACTTGAAGAGCAACGCTATATAATCCCTACCAGGGGAAAGGGACTGCTCTATGCATTATTGGCAAAAATTTACATAATCAAATATTGATCTTGACACATTATCTTTAATCATGGAAGAGAATCAGTCATGTATATAACTGAAGACATTAAAAATTAAAAGGCGAGACTTAAATCCAAGAAATCTATCTCTTCTATATCTCACAGTACATCACAATATTTGTCACTAAACTAAAAACGATGGTTGATGGAACTGGAGAGGAGGGTGGGAATGCTTTAAGCTAAATTCAGAAAGCCTAGATAAGACAGAGAACATTTTAGATGAGCTTTTTAAAAACTATATATATTATATAAATGTATAAATGTGTATGTATAAATACATACACCTACCATGCCCCATATATATATATATATATATATGGAGTTTGTGTAATCAGAACCAAAGAAATAGTATGCCTCTGTTAAAGAGGTGATGCTTATTGTTCACTTTCCTAAACCCATGAGTAGTAACTCTTGTGATTGAGGGAAAAGACTGTTTGGGGAATGAAATTTTATTTGTTTAACAAAACTAAAGGGATAAGCAGTTGTATAAACATTTCTCTAACCACGGTGCATTATAACTTTATCCTGTTCTTGTTCTAAATCACATGGAATCTTAAAATGATTCTGATTTACCCTGTTGGGCAAACAGGAGTCACTTAAAAGAGAGGGGAAGTGAGTTTCAGTCATGCAAGGTGACAAAGGTCTAGTGATCTGCTATATACTAATGTACATTTAGTAGGCAGCACTGTAATGTGCACTAAAAATTAAAACTGAACTCACAGAGCTAGATCATTAGAGGCTAGGAAAGGGAGAGGGTTGGGGAGAGTAAGTATGGGTAGTGAGTACAAAAATATAGTTAGAATGAATAAGATCTAGTATTTGATAGCACAACAGGGTGAATACAGTCAATAATAACTTATTGTACATTTTAAAATGACTAAAAGAATATAATTGGATTGTTTATAACACAAAGAAAGAATAAGTGCTTGAAGTGACAGACACCCCATTTAGCTTGATGTGATTATTACAAATTGTGTGCCTGTGTCAAAATAGTTCATGTACCCCATAAATTCATACACCTACTATGTACTCATAAAATACAAAACACAATAAATTGTTAACCAGGCATATATCATGTTACATGTTTTTACAACAATAGAAAAGTCACTTTACCCACAATTGTAACTCTTGTCCTAAAAACAAACAAACGAAAAGCCCAGAAGGTCAATTGCAGTAGGTTTCCTTTCCAGGTTTGAAAAGATGCCAGGATAGTAGCTAAACATTTACCGATAATGAGATAAGAAGAAAAAATTTAAATCTGTTGCATTTGGAGAAAATCAATGAGATTTGTAGAAGATTTAGCAGAAGTTTCTACCCTTCCTTTATGTCTGCCTTTTCTCCGAAAATCTTACTTGTCTTCATATAAGTTTTTACATTTCAGTAAATACAACTCCATTTTAAAAGCAGTTCAGAAAAATAAAAATAAAATCATTGAAGACTACTTCTAAAATATACCCATCATCAAACCATTTTTCATCTTCTTCAAACTACTATGCTTACATACGTAATCAAAATCTCTTACTTGGATTATTGCCATGGCCTCTTAACAGGTTAGCCACTTTCTACCCTTACCTCTTTTTAATATTGTAGCCAAAACAATATTGTTACTCCTCTGCTGAAGATTCTCCAATGACTTCTCAGATCAGCCCAGTGACTGCCGTTGTTTTCTGATTGCCAACAAGGATGTTCACAGTCTGGCTCTTTCTGTAACCTCTTGGTCCTCATCTTCTACTTCTCTTCGCTTCTCATTAGGCTCCAGCCACACTTGTCTTAATTCTATGTCTAACACGTGCCAGCTTCCTCTTAGCTGAGGGACTTGTCACTCTTTTCTCTATAGTTTCAGTTCTAATATGTATGTTGCTTACTCCTTTATGTGTAACACATAAAAGATAAAATGGATTTCACCATTACTAACTCTGTGAGACCTTTTTCTCACCATTGTCTAAAACTGCAACTCCCATGTATTTCTTTCACTGCGTTACTTTTCTCCTTAGCACTTATCACTCTTACCTTATAGATGATTAAACACTTATTTTATTTACGTACCTTACATTTATTTTATCCCTACTAGTATATAAAAATGCATTTTTCTTTTTTGTACTGTTAAAACCCACAACAGTGGTTAAGTCATAAGAGGTGTTCAAAATTATCTGTTGAACAAATGAAGAATGGAAGAAAGGAAGGAAATAAGGAAGGAAGGAAATAAGGAAGGAAGGAAAGAAGGAAGGAAGAAAGGAAGGAAGGAAGGAAGGAAGGAAAGAAGGAAAGAAGGAAGGCAGGGCAGACAGACTAGAGAGGTCATCTGTTTTTTCACATGAGCATCTAGAGCTTACACCTATCTTAATTACCCATCATGCCTTTTGCCAGAATAAACTCTAGAAGGGTAGTGGTACGCTTGTGTTATTCACAGATAATAACATGTACTATATACTAGATTTTTAATAAATATTTTTGAAAGGGAAAAAGTCCCTTAGATTACTTGATGTATAAATGCATCAAATTGTTTAATAAATAAAAGTTATATATGATATATTTTCAATCTCCCAATCCTTCCTGGAATATTTCAAGATGCTCTCATGGGAGAACAAAGGAAAAATAACTTGAGCTGAGCATTCATACTGGCACAGTGCCTTCTAGAATATTATAGCCCAGTAATCTGTCTATTTACTACTGATCTCATTATTCCTGTTGTTTAATGTGATATTTAAAGCTATATGGACAGCTCAACAAATGACCTAACATTTTTATATGCACAAGATTTCCCATTGATCAGATTTTCTTTAATATCTACACACATTAATAGCTAAAGCTATAAATGGAAAAGAAGAATCAATGGTATTATGTAAGCACATTCCTATCTATGAAATATTTGAGATAAAACAAGGCTGAAATAGAAGTTTTCTACACAAAATATACCTGTAATTAGATTGCTCCTGTTTTATCTTTGACGATTCTCTTTTGTTATGGGCCAGATTTTGCAGAATTATAAGGACTAGGCCATGAAAAATAGCCATAACAGTTACTTGATTTTCTTACATATTCTTTATATTATTTATTAATTGTACATGAATAGATTATCTACATATTATTGATGTTTGTTGAATCAGTATGACAAATGAGAGGACATTTGAGAGAACTTCAAGTAAGTCATTATTTGATAATTATTTGATGCTTTCCTGTTCTTCAATCACATTTTTTTTTTTTAAGATGGTGTTTCACTCTTGTAGGCCAGGCTGGAGAGCAATGGCATGATCTCGGCTCACTGCAAACTCCTCTTGAGTTCAAGAGATTCTCCTGCCTCAGCTTCCCAAGTAGCTGGAATTACAGGCACCTGCCACTATGTCAGCTAATTTTTTTGTATTTTTAGTAGAGACAGGGTTTCCCCATGTTGGCCAGGCTGGTCTCTAACTCCTGACCTTAGGTGATCCACCCACCTTGGCCTCCCAAAGTGCTGGGATTACAGGTGTGAGCCACCATACCCAGCCAGAATTTTTTAAAAAATAAACAAAGCATATGTAAGGAGCACAACTTCCCTACCAGTTGGGTATCTGAGTCCAAGGTGACTGCTGACATTATTCAAAGATAAAAATCACTGAATGTCCATTAGAGATAGCATCATAGTTACAGCTTAGTAATGTGACTTCTCTTTTGATTCCATGGCCTCCTCTGTTGTATAACACTGTTCTGGGGGTTCCCATCATCTTCTAATGCCATCTTAGCCAGTTTGATTTTTTTTTCTGAAAAGAAACTAGTTCCTATTAACAGAAACTATCAGACAAAAATGTTGCTAAGGGATCTAAGACATACACTTCACATATGCAGTTTTCTCACTGTCTGTTATCAGCATCAGTGTTTCAATGTTCACCATGCTATGCACCTAGCTACTTTTGACTCTGTCATTAACTCAGCAAATATTTATTGGTTTTAAACTATTTTCCAAGCAACTATGTCCCGCTATGCTTAATGTGTGGAATCAAAAGGGATATTGCCCCTTATAAAGCTGGATGTCTAGTAGGAGAATGAAACACTTGAATAAACTCCCACATAATGGGACTTGCCCAGTGAAGACAGATAGGAGGAGAAACATTTAAATAAGTCCCCTCAGGGGTGCACTGGAAATAAACTAAGCCAAGATACGAAAGTCAGTCGTGAAGAAAGTATGGGAGATACATTCTTGGCAGAGAGACAAGCATGAGAGAAAATCTGAAAGTAAGAGCATCTCGGGACAGTGGGGAATCTGAAAACAGAGCACTGTGGTTTGTCTAATCGGAGGAAGAGAAAAGGCTGGAATATAAACAGGTTGGAGTAACAGGCAGGGATCAGACCCCAGAGAATTTGGGTGCCCTTTATAAGGAGCTAGAATTTTTCTTCAAAATGAAATTAAAACTATTCATGCAGAGTTTAAGTAGTGGTGCATTATGATAAGAGTTCTATTCTAAAAGATCTTGCTGGATTTGGGGGAAGTAACTTTAGAGGGGCCAGGAGTGGGAGAAGCATGAAATGCATTAAAAAAGGATTTGCAGTCAATGATGGTGGCCCAAGGGGAGGAACAGGAGTAAAAATTCAGACAGATGTAAATATTTCAATTTATATTTAACCGAAGAATGAAAGATCACGCTGAAGGATTAGAAACAGAGAAAGTGAAAAAATAAGGCATTTTGATGCTTCGGTGTCTGATTTGAACAGCTACATTGTTTCTCACAATAGTTAATGAACTCAAACTCCCTCTGATCAATAATCTTCCCTACCAGGAGTCTCATCAGACTACTTAATACCTGTCAAAGAAGGTGTCAAAAATAGTGTCTCATTGTTTTCAGTGTGGTCATCAATGAGGTTCAGAATCATGCCTTCTTTCTTAAGTCTTTTTCTCCACTTCACTTCCAGGCTGCTAGGTTTTCTTGTCAGTCCTTCTTCACTACTCACCCTGAAGCAGCTTTGCTAGCTCCTCCTTGACTTTTAAGTCTCTAAATTTTGGGAACTGGGGAACTTCTTGGTTGTTTTCTTTTTCCTGTCAACACTTTCTACTCAGATTATCTCATCCACTTTCATGGCTTGGCACAGCCTGGACATGCTAATGATTTCCACATGTCTATTTTCAGCCCATGTCTTCTTTTTTCATCATTATTGTATGTCACTTATTAGATATATAAGAGGTATCCATACTTAATGTGTTAAATAGTAAGCTGCTGATCTACCCCGTTCAGTTCCCAGCAAAACCTGCTGAACTTCAGATTTCATCTTCTCAGGTGATGATGATTTCAATTGCTCTCTCTATATATATATATGTATATATAAAACATATAATAAATAATTGCACATATAATTTATTGTAATAATTGTTATATAATAATATATTATATGTTGCAATAATAATTAATATATAATAATTAATTGATATTAATTAATATATTATATTGATTCATTATATTCTATATATGTATTGTTATATATATATATATCTATTCCTTTTTTTTTGTGGGCATTGGTGGAGTCCTATGAAAAAGATCTTGAGAGTGAGTGTCACCCCCAATTATTCTGAAGTTCTCAGCTATTTTCAGGGAGTAAATTGGCCCACATATAACCTTTAAGAATTCATGAATATTTAATTGTTTTCTTCTGACTTCTTTTTATGACAGCAACTTTTCCTCCCCTACTGTGTAGATGCAGAAGCAATCCATATATTCTGTCTTACTAAACTTGCATATTTTTATAATTCAGTTCAGTGGCAGAATATATGGGTAACTTCATTACTTCAGATTGCCCTTCAAGCCAAAAGCCTGGGAAGCCTTCTCCTATCTCTTTTTCCTTCCAGCTCACCGCATCCGTGTTGCTACCACTAACTCAGAAAACTTGTATGAAAGCATGAAAGATTTCTTTGGATTAGAAAGAGGAAAGTTGGCAATGGTAAAAATGGTAATTTTATTCCTTTTAGCTACATCCTTACAAGGATACCTCGCAACCTGGTTTCAGGATTTGCCATGTGCATGTCTTTGGTCAATGGAAAAATAGTAAATGTGACGGTAGCTGAGATTTGAAACATGTTTGGCCTTGAAACTTCCCTCTCACTTTTGGTAAGCAGTTTAGTACCCAATATACATTTATCCAGTGGATGCATTCATTATTAATTAAGAATGAGATGAGAAAAAACATAGTTTTGTTTTGTTCTAAATTACACTTATATTACTGATCACCGTTATGAAAACAAAAACATACACCTTAAAATAGACTCATAATATGTCATACATACATTTCAAACTAAATTAGATTTGACTGGATCAATTAACTCCAAATTTCTCATTCTTTAGAATTTATCCCATCTATTTCCTAGGCATTACTTTTGACTCTATCACCCCACACCATCAAAATATATCTTTCTGTACTCTGCCCTCATAATTGAAAGTTAATAGATTTTTTGTTTGTTTGTTTGAAACAGGGTCTTGCTCTATCCCCCAGGCTGGAATGCAATGGCGTGATCTTGTCTCACTGCAACCTCCACCTCCTGGTTTCAAGAAATTCTCATGCCTCAGCCTCCCAAATAGCTGGGATTACAGGCATGTGCCACTGCACTTGGCTAATTTTTGTCATTTTAGTAGATATGGGTTTTCACCATGTTGGCCAGGATTTTGTCTTTGCTCAAACTACTGGCGTCATATGATCTGCCCACATCAGCCTCCTGTAGTGCTGGGATTACAGTTGTGAGCCACTGTGCCTAGTCTATTTTATTTTATTTTATTTTATATATTTCTGTCAGCCATGCTGGGGTGCAGTGGTGTGATCATAACTCATAGCAATCTGGAACTCCTAGGCTCAAGTGATCTTCCTGCCCCAGTCCCTCAAGTAGCTGGGATTACAGGTGACATGACTGGCTAATTTTTTTTTTTTTTTTTTTTGAGATAAGGTCTCAGTAGGATTTAACTTACTTTTAAAATATAAGATATTTTCTAACGAAAAAAAATTAAACTTGTCTTTTAAATTATTCTTTTATCTACTTAAATTGAGGAAGATTAGATTTGATACATTTCATAGATTTGGAGATCTAAAACATAGACTTATATTTCATTTACAATATACTCACATTTTGCATAAGACTAATGCATCAACCTGTACATTTCCTCATCTAATACACATGCCATTAAAACATGAAGACAACACCAAATATGAAAGGTGCTAAGTGCAGAGTTTTATCTGTACCAGACATTGAAGAATAATTATTTTCTGAACTTTGCATGATTTTTATCAAGTGCATAATTCTTCTATTGTCTACTTCCATTTATATTATATGCATTACATAATACTATCTAAAGCTATATACATGTATTAGCATCCAAAAATTCTGTCATTTCCTAGAGATAAAATTATGAATAAAGACTTTCAAGATTATTAGTGATCTACTGTCAAAACCAAATGTGTTTAAACACTGAAAATATACAGAAGATGGTGAAAACCTCAGGAATTATTTTAGTCTACATCCATAAATTTAGACTTAAAAAATGAGGTTAAGAAAGACAGGCTGTATATTTAATTTTACGTGCTTACTGTATAGAGTCACAGAACCTTAGCAGTGCAAAGACTTCTAGACATATATAACTATGCTTTTCTCTGGACAGTTGGAGAACATAAGTGCATGGAAGTTAATTTAAATTCCAATGGTCTTACACTAAGAGGCAAAATCTTGAATATAATTCAGTTGTCATTATTTCTATCTTTATATCTCTTTCCGCTATTTTCTCATTTTCATCTGATATAGAGTAATTCTGCCAAAAATAACCCAGGAAATTAAAATAAAACATGTGTATTTCATAAGCTAAAATGGAAGTCAGAAAGAAAAATATTCTGTTGGGCTCTGTTGTTATTTTACATTTGGATCTTTGGGTAATAGAATGTACACTGCTTTCTCTCTCTCTCTTTTAATAGCATGTGTCTGAGAGTGTCTGACTAGTTGTTTGAGAAAGTATCTATGGTGAGTAGCTATTCATTTTTATGATATTGTTAAATGTTATTTTCTTGCACTTGAAAACTACAATCAAATTTAGTGTTATTGCAACTACAATTCCACTATAATGTTTAACCAGACATTTTTACTGTATACTCTGAGACTGAACCACAATTTTTATCCTTCATTCTTATGCACAAGTATTTTTCTTTCTAGAGAA
>NW_012115433.1:4062134-4113461 GCF_000951035.1 Colobus angolensis palliatus
TGCAATCATCTTGATTCCAAACCATTTCATTCATCATCAATCAATGCATGAACAACTGGAGCTTCATAATAAATGTTAAGATCTTGTTTTCTTGTTGTGGTTGTTTTTTTGAGATGGAGTCTCGCCCTGTCACCCAGACTGGAGTTCAGTGGCATGATCTTGGCTCACCTCAACCTGTGCCTCCAAGGTTCAAGCTGTTCGCCTGCCTTAGGATTCCCCAGAAGCTGGGATTACAGGTGTGCGCTACCACACCTGGCTAATTTTTGTATTTTTAGTAGAGACAGGGTTTCACCACGTTGGCCATACTGATCTCAAACTCCTGACCTCAGATGATCCACTCACCTCGGCCTCCCAAAATGCTGGGATTACAGGCATAAGCCACCACGCCCAGCCAAAATCTTGTTCTTTATTCATTTCTTCTAGCTTACTCCAGCTTAGTCCATTTTTCCAGATGGACTCTGAAGGTATATTTTTGCATATGTAAGAAGAATAAACATCATTTTTTATACTCACTTGACATATGAAATCCTTCTAGTTACCAGCTTGCTCATCATCAGCATTAAACATAGCCACAGGCCAGAGGTTGAGCCAGGCATGTACAACCGCCTTTAATCACTCTGCTCCAAGTGCTGGCAATGGCATATACAGTGTCCTTCAGGAAAAACTCATTTTTAAAGCCTTCCACACACACACAGGCACACACCTCTGCTCACTGCTGCTAGCAAGGGGTTCAAAACAGTGCTTTTACATTTACTCTTCATTGAACAAATAATACCCTGGTCACCTAGCTGAATAATGAAGCCACATTTGTAGTGGGGGGGAAATACATTACATAAACATTATTTTTGATGAGATATTCAGCTGCGGGATATGCAGAATGGTTGTCAAGAAATAACAATATCTTGCAATTGTCATGAAGTTCAGCTCTTCTGCAGTAAGAATGAGCCCCTGGTATGTTTGTGAAGTCAATCAGAAAAGATGTCCCTGGTGACACATGCCTTTATGTTAGCATAATAATCGACTGGTAAGAAATTGACTCCTCAAAAATGGCAAGCACACAAACTTTTGCCTATCACTGCAAGTTTACACTTATGCATGCCTGCTGCATTAGCACACGTCAGCACAGTTGTGGTGTCCTTGGCATACTTAATTCCTGTAGGATCTGTCTACTCAGCTGTCCCTCTGGGGCCATGACACCAAAACAGTGATGTTTCATCAGCATTTAGACTTTTTCTGGTGTCTGATTTTCATCAGCAATGACTTGACAAACTCATCAATGAATTTCTTCACTGTGTCATGATCAGTGCATGCTTTATCACAACAAACCTTTACAAGTTTAATGCTGTGCCTTTTCTTAAATGTCTGCAACCAGCTTGTTGAATATTCACAATTCTACTCAATTGTCTGTTCATTGTGATAGACCTTTGCTTGTTTTCTGGTCAGCATACCATTAAGTGCTATCTCTTCACAGCAATGCTGACAGGTCGACTCTTCTAATACATGTTGAAGATGTTCATGTCTCTCTTTGGGGTGTTTTTCTTTTCTTTATTAAATCATGTTAATCACTTTCAGCTTAGAACTTCAACAGTTTCATCAGGCCATATCTGGTGGTATTCCAACAACATAATCTCCTTTAAGACACTTTACATTTATACTGCTGTCCTGTTTCTCTAAAAACTTGACTTACTGGGCTATAGATAAATACAAATGTTTTAACTTTTTCTTATCACTATCATGCATAAGTGTATCTGTAGTACTTTTTGACATTTTCAATAATATCTTTACACTAACGAACAGAGAATAAAAAAAAGTACAGTGGGTAATGCATGTAGGTCTTGACCTCAGGTGAGACACTTTAGGAAATCAGCCATCGACACCTTTGGCCTACACATATGCCATTTTATTATCTTTATGGGTGTGCTTGTGCTGGGGGGAAATGTATATAGCCAATGAAGGAGGCTGGGAGGGTCTTATTTTCCTTGGGGATGCTGAATAAACTGTGTGTTTATAACCTATTGTATGAGGCAGGTGTTGAATTTTCCAATTGTTACATCATGTCAGTGCTCAAAAAGTTTTGAATTTTGGAGCATTTCAGATTTCAGATTTTTGATGAGTGATTCTCAACTTTTTTTTGGTCAATGAATTTTACTTGCACATTGGTGTCAAGTTCAGATACATAAATTGAGGTGTCCAACCTCTTCCCCCTTCAGTGAAATACATTCACTTGCTCTTTCTACTCTGCCACCATTTCTAATTATATGACTAATTAACATCTATTTGGTTTGTGCTCTTGCTAACTTCATTCATTTACTAATAAACTTCTTTTTTATTAATTCATTCACATATTTGACAGTATTATATCACATATACATGTTTTCAGTGTCCCAGAATACTATTTGACTTGCCAACATTTAATTCCAATAAAGCAGCTGTTGCTTCAATCATTTTATGCCAATATTTCTTATATCAATTCAATTAAAAATATGAGAAGATATAAGCAAAACAGAAATTGAGTGCGCCTCCTCTTTGATAACCTGAAGCCTGACATCATTCACCTTCAAAAGTAGAATTGTAGGCCCTTGATCTTTCCTAATCTTAGTGAATTCACCCTGCACGCAGGTAAAGTTCATCTGCAGATAAACCTGAAACCCATTATAAAATATGGGGAAGTTTCAAGAGTTTCTCTTCTTTCCCCACACCAATCAACCCTGCCTAACAAATTCAGAAAAATGCTCAACAAATTGTAGTCATGCAAATGTATTGGCAACGTTTGTGTCTTATCATCTTTGTACTTTCTATATTTTAAGATGGCCCCAGGCCTTGTGCCCCATTAGTTATGCCCTAGGTTGTTATGGAACATGAAAAGGGATTTTGCAGATGTAAGTAAGGCTAGTCACCAGTTAACATTTAATCATTTAATTAATTCTAATAGGGACTATATGAGTGGGCATAATCTAATTTCATACTTTTTTTTTTGAGACTGAGTTTTGCTGTTATTGCCCAGGCTGGAGTGCAATGGCACAATCTCAGCTCACTGCAATCTCCACCTCCCAGGTTCAATACATTCTCCTGCCTCAGTCTCTTGAATAGCTGGGATTACAGGCATGTGCCACCATGCCCAGCTAATTTTGTATTTTTAATAGAGAAGGGGTTTTTCCATGTTGGTCAGCCTGGTCTCAAACTCCCAACCTCAGGTGATCCTCCGTTCTCGGCCTCCCAAAGTGCTGGGATTACAGGCATGAGCCACCATGCCTGGCTTCTAATTGCATACATCTTTAAAGGAATAGTTTTTCTGGCTGCATGTAGTATAGGCAGTTAGAGTTATTCAAATTGCAAGAAAAAATGAATATAGCACTGCTGGCTCGAAGGTGGAGGGACAATGTGCATGGATTAGAGATCAGCCTCTAGGAGTTGTGAGTAATTTTTGGCTGATGACCAGCAAAAGAATGGAGACCTCAACAAAAAAGAGTTTGAAAACTGATTCATCTTCAAAGCCTCCAAAGAAGAGACTAGCCTAGACAACACTTGACATTGTCCAACCTTAAACAGAGAACCCCCATAGGCTGCCCAGATTTCCAACCTACAGAACAGTGGTACAATAGAAAAGTACTGTTAAAGCAGCTCTGTGTGTGGTAATTTCTTATCCAGGAATAAAAAAAAGGAATCCCCCAATAGAATGCCTTAATCTGGCAAACGTCTTCATCTCTCTGGACTTAGACAAATTTCTCTGTCTCAGGAGCCTTTTATTTTCCTAACTGAACTGCACTCTCACTGGTCTATGCTCCTTTCATAATTTTCTGCATGTCCCAAGTTATTAATATTTCTCATGACATGATGTAATAATCACTTTAGATACAGCTCAGTCTTCAAGTATATTGTTGTATCTTAGAGAGAAGTCATATATTAAGTACTATAGATGCTTTATTTATAATTAATTAATCCATGCTAAATGATTTCACTGATATCAGTAAAAACAAAACCAAAAATTATCTTTATTTAAATTAGAAGCTATTCCCTAAAAATCTCTCTTCCAATAATTTTATGGTCTCTATGTAATCAAGTTATGTAAGAAATGCAATATAAATAATTGAAAATAAATAGAATAATATTTTTAATCGTTTTGCTTTCTAGCTCAAGTTTTAGCATAGATTTAAAAGTAGTACGGAAAATAATCTAGCTTATCTTTGAAACAAAAGTCATGTCCTTTTTCTTCCGTCTGAATACGCCTGCCTAATTGAGATTACGTCCTAGAACTAGCCACAAACTCTCATGATAACAACTGAATTCTCACTGGTATATAATATAGACTTGGGGAATGCAATCCCTATTATTCCCTCAAGCTTGACTAATAAGTAACTTGAAACCTATTAGTTTTTAATAATGCACTTGGTAAAGCCTTTAAAGGAATTAAACTGTGAAGACTTAAAAACAAGTGGAAGGAGAGCATCTTTGTTTTTCATATTAAGAGCTTTAATGTGAATTATTGGAGAATACCAAAATTTATTAAATGTGGGAGAGAAAACTATTATCATTTTTTTTCTACTTTTTTTTATACTTTAAGTTCTAGGGTACATGTGCACAATGTGCAGGTTTGTTACATATGTATACATGTGCCATGTTGGTGTGCTGCACCCATTAACTCATCATTTACATTAGGTATATCTCCTAATGCTATCCCTCCGCTCTCCCCCAACCCCACAACAGGCCCCGGTGTGTGATTTTCCCCTTCCTGTGTCCAAGTGATCTCATTATTCAATTCCTACCTATGAGTGAGAACATGCAGTGTTTGGTTTTCTGTCCTTGTGATAGTTTGCTGAGAATAATGGTTTCCAGCTGCATCCATGTCCCTGCAAAGGACATGAACTCATCCTTTTTTGTGACTGCATAGTATTCCATGGTGTATATGTGCCACATTTTCTTGATTCAGTCTATCATTGATGGACATTTGGGTTAGTTCCAAGTCTTTGCTATTGTGAATAGTGCTGCAATAAACATACGTGTGCATGTGTTTTTATAGCAGCATGATTTATAATCCTTTGGGTATATACCCAGTATATACGGGTCAAATGGTATTTCTAGTTCTAGAACCTTGAGAAATCACCACACTGTCTTCCACAATGGTTGAACTAGTTTACAGTCCCACCAACAGTGTAAAAGTATTCCTATTTCTCCACATCCTCTCCAGGACGTAGGCATGGGCAAGGACTTCATGTCTAAAACACTAAAAGCAATGGCAACAACAGCCAAAATTGACAGATGGGATTTAATTAAACTAAAGAGCTTCTGGACAGCAAAAAAACCTATCATCAGAGTGAACAGGCAACCTACAGAATGGGAGAAAATTTTTGCAATCTAATCATCTGACTAAGGTCTAATATCCAGAATCTACAAAGAACTCAAACAAATGTATAAGGAAAAAAAAAAAAAACATCAAAAAGGGGGCAAAGGATATAAACAGACACTTCTCAAAAGAAGACAGTTATGCAGCCAACAGACACATGAAAAAATGCTCATCATCACTGGCCATCGGAGAAATGCAAATCAAAACCACAATGAGACACCATCTCACACCAGTTAGAATGGCGATCATTAAAAAGTCAGGAAACAGAAGGAAGGCATTCTTAATGAGTCAGAGAAAAGACAGGAAATGTACTGTTTTCCTTAATGATAAGGATATTTTCTCATCCACTTCTTTGCTACATTTGCTCAGGAAAAAATATCTCTAGATGACCAACATGTGGCACTGGGCAGGAATAAGCTTCACAGTTAAATACATGTTTATAGTCTTCACTTCCCCAAAGCTCTATAGTATTTATTGGACTTTTTAATCATGCTCCAAAGCAAATGATGTTAAAACACATAATTACAGAAATTTAACAAGTTAATGTTCAAGGATGTAAGTGAGAGTAAACAGACATAATGAGAAAAATAACTGCCATAATATTAATTAACCAGCTTTGTGTATTTTAGAAGTAAATGCATATTATTATTGATCTTATAATTGCAATTTGAATAACATACTCTTGCCCCTCTGTAATGAATAGTGTCTCAATTATTGCTTCCTAATTTAAAAGAGTCTGTTGATGCATACTAAATAATGTTCAGAAAAGGAAAATTGCATTGAGTAATCACACAAAATATTTCTGTAATAATTTATTATTATCATTATTATTATTATTATTATTATTATTATTATTATTTTAAGAGCAACAAGTCAAGAAGGTGGTAGAATTAAACATTCATACCTAGGAAGGTAAGCTAAACTATATTTTAAAGTGAGTCATCATGATTCTTGGTTGGGACAGGGAGCCAGGTAATTATATGTTTTACTTTTCAAGCTGAACCAGTGTTACACCTTTATTTATCTGAAATCCGACAGTTCTATACTCTACAGTCCACTGTGAAGGCTATAGTCTAAACCCCTCAGTGTAAGCCTAAACCTCTCAAAGTCGATATTGGCTCTTAGTCTCCATGATGAGAGTAATTTTTAAAGTGTTTCTGGGATATTCTAGTTTTAAATAGTAAGTCATTCTCATATGCACACCAGAGCCCTGTAAAACCAGTGATAGATGTCCACACCACCGCCTTAATGTATCAGTTATCCATGACTAGTATAAAATAACATATTGAAAGAAGTTCTGAGGATAATTTTGTGCCTTTTACCCCTTACCTTTTAAGTCAACTTCTGTGTTGCTGTGTAAGTATATATTCACCATTTTATGATGGGATGGGAACAAGATAATTTAAAACTTATACTTAAGATATTTGATATTAATCATTTAAAATATGGGTGAGCTAAGACGCCTACTTGCTTTTGAAATACAGTCATCAGAATAAATTTCTAGCTTCCTTTGAAGCAACATCTGAAGTTATCATAGAATGTATAAATTAAGGGTGGAGTCAAGAAATTATCTGAAGTAGGAAACGTAAATTATTTCTAGTCCTGATTGGAGTAGAGCCATCTGGGGAATTAGCCACATGCAGGAACACACTGTGTGACATATTTGGGGAATAACAGATGACTATTGGTGAAATTAGGTGAGTAGTGATTAAAATTTTTTTAAAAATATTTTTTTAA
This sequence comes from Colobus angolensis palliatus, assembly GCF_000951035.1. Taxonomy (NCBI): domain Eukaryota; kingdom Metazoa; phylum Chordata; class Mammalia; order Primates; family Cercopithecidae; genus Colobus; species Colobus angolensis. The sequence continues at coordinate 4,069,213 of NW_012115433.1, forward strand.
AAAACTTTAAACCATTTTTAAAATGTGCTACTAGAGTTCACATTTTGCCTTCATCAAGTATTTTAATAACTCCAAGTAGTTTGCCATTACTCAAACTCACCTAAATAACAATTCTTTAAACATTCTGTCTTTTGTATCACAAGAATGCAATACCTGCTCAGCTTTTAGTTCATATTTATATTTGCTTATGTGCCTATTTATTGACTGTATTAATTTAATATAGATTTATATAAAATATAAATTTATTATATAAAAATTGTCTTTATCACCACATATGCCTGTTCATAATATAAAATACATATATATTTCAAATATTTCTCATATGTTATATAATATATAATGTCATATAATATATTCTTCACAAATTCTTTATTTCTCACTGGAAAATAAACGACACTCCCAATTATTGTTTAACACACTGTAAAGTATGTCATTCATAGGACATATTCTAAATACAGTTATTAAAAATGTGCAAAAAGCTATATACTCTACAATTCATGGAAAATGTTATAGTTTTAAAGGTATGTATTATAAAATTTTATCTCTGATTTCTCCAGCATGAAGATTAGGTAAATTAACTGTGCATAACACCTATTTCTGATACTGATAGCTTGGATTTTTAAAAATGAGAAGAAAATATCATTTGGATACATAAGTGATATTCAGAAGAAATTTGTAGTTTTTAAATAGAAAACATCAAAATAGTAATTACGATATCCTACTCTTACAGATTTGACATGAGTCAGACACTAACAAATCAACTACTGCTGGCAACATAACTTTCTTTTAAACTTACCCTAAAAATGTCCTTTAAAAATTATTTTAATTAATAACTGAATATTAATACAATTTTTCAAGTAAATTACATGAGCTTCAAGACATATCTTTTTAACCAAGCTCTCTAATATTGAATATAGAGTTAGAAAGTATTATTGAAAATTTTTCTTAGAGCTTATTATTCTCTATTCACAAATAAAAAGACATATATTTATCCATTCTTCTTTCACCCCCTATTTTATTAAACTGTTCAAAAGAGTCTGCTCTTTTCATGCTAACATGAGATATTTTCTGATAATGAATATATCAGTATTTTTGTTTGAAATTTAACTTTGTTTTATTGGCACAAAATTATCTTTTATTTATTTAATAGCATCATCTTAAATAATAGTTTTAATTTGCACCATAATTTTCATTCTTCAAAAATTGTAAAAAGTTGCAAATGTATCATGAATTAGTGCATAATACATGTAATTTAATGTATGTATTAGAAATACATAATTAAGTTGCAAATTTATTGTGTGTTAATATTTGCACATATATTTGCTAAAACTAATATAAGATTACTACAGGATGTTTTCATCAAATTATTTTTAAGAAAAAGGGAGCTAAGATTTAGAAGTTTTATTTTAAGTTCAAATGTAAAACAGAAAATACATAAAATAACCTTAGCTTTAAGGACAATGGTCTTTGCGATTCCTTGTTTGTCTATGGCATAAACCTAAATTATCACCAATATAAAAAATGAAAATCTCAGCCAAATTGGATCACATATTTCACCCAAATTTAATACTGATAATGCTCAAGTAATTGTTAGAAATTGAAAACCTTTCTACTTGGATGACCACCTAAATATTTTTTTCCTAAGTTATATTTTTGGAGGATTGTACTGACCGTGCAGCATCTACACAAGAGAAACACAATGTTCCTCTCTGATGTTTGGAACTGACAATGCCAGTCCTCATTCTTCTTCAACTCTTTACCTCAATACTAACGAATTCTTTCAATTCTTTACAAAAACAGAATCGAGAGGGAGGAATATTTTCATAGTCATTGTTTCACAAGAAGAGAGGATATATAATTCCTTTTCTCAACGTAAAATTTGCTTTCTAATTTTCTATCAGTTAAAAGAAAGGATGCAAATTAATAAATGATTAATTACTAGATTGATTTCCTAGCAAATAAGATTCACATGAATTATAGTCTCATATTTCAAAGGAAATACCATTTTTAAATCACTGATATGAGAAAGTAATCATTCAAACACCGTTAAATAAGATGATAGCTAACTGTGTTTGAAAATACATTAGGATTGTTAAATTTCTCAAACATACTTTCTATACACCTTCCATATTGAAGAATGAAGTCTCGAGTCATTAGCTTGGCAAAAGTGAGTGGTTAACATCAGTTTGCAATAACAAAACGAAGTTGTGGAAAATAAATATAAATAAATAAAAAGGTTTGCATGGTTTTAATAATTCAACACCATGGGTAAGAAAAAAATGGTAAATATTTGAACAAAGCTTTTCCCTTCCTCCAGCAGAAGAAACAATTTGATATTTAGCACAATGCTACATGAATACTATGTTTATTGTATTTTTTTTATACTTTAAGTTCTAGGGTACATGTGCACAACGTGCAGGTTTGTTACATATGTATACATGTGCCATGTTAGTGTGCTGCACCCATTAACTGGTCATTTACATTATGTATTTCTCTTAATGACATCTCCTTTTTTTCCCCCTAAAAAAGTTACCTCAGCCTATGAGTCCCTGACTTTCCATATCATTATCTATGCAAGCCTGGAGTTGGAAAACATTGCTAAGGCTAATTGGCAGGGGAACTAGTGAAATTAACCGAGATAGGGTTAGTTTGAGGGAGGTAGTGGACTTTCTTTTTCTTCAATTAAAGTAATCAGTTCATTTGAATACATAAGAAACCAAAAGGTGTCCACAGAGAACTATACCTGAATTGTGAGAGTGCATACAGTTCAAAGAGAGAGAGAGAGAGAGAGAATATTACGTGTATCTTCAGGCTTAACCAAATCTTCCAAAATGTTTTCTGGTCACATAAACTTCTCTATTCTTTCATTTCTTATAGGATTTATTGCAGATCACACCCCACATTTGAAAAACTAAGCAATTTATTATAGTGTACATTGTAGGTGTTTATTATTTTCAATAAATTTTCTTCAAGTTTCAAGTGCATATAGAGACAAAAAGCTTTTCATCACCCAGAAAACACCGCTTTTTTCCCCAGTGTTTCTCGAAGAGTGTTAAAGATAAATTAAGTTATTAAAAGTGGTTGTTACTTCAGAGATACTTTCTTTACCTATTTACTCTAAAGACATATTATTATTTAAGTACATTAAGTTACAGTCAGGAATGTGAGAATTTCAGATCTTTGTCCTATTTCCCATTCTCACTTTTAATAGCCTGACTGCCTAGTTGAAATAAATAAAAAGGAAAGTCGCTGCTCATGATATTATTGTGTCATAGTAAAATCTTAATGTTTTTTCAAATTAATATTGATAACCATTTGACTAAAAGCCATTTTTCTCTCATCATCCTAAAGTGTTATGAAAATAATTAAAGATTTCCTGATATTAAATTTTAACTCCAGGGAGTAAAGCATGACATTTGCTTAAAAAGAGTAATTTTAGATAAGAGAAACGTAAACTTATTGAAAGAAGTTTCATTTTATTGCTCCACCACTAGTGAGTAGATACGGTTTCAAAGAGATCAGATACTTATAAAGTGAGTATGAAAACTACAAGAAAAAAATACTCAATGAAATACAACCTCCTGCAGGCAAGTATGTAGATAAAATCATACAAATATTGGGGATTAGATAGAAGAGGTATATAGTGAATATATACTACATATATATATAAACGGTACACTCTCACTGACAACACTTTTTAAACCAAATTGCATTTCTGCCAAATACTAACTCCCTTAAAGGCATTTTTATTAGTACTTCTGTCTGCATGCTATTACGCCAATAACCTAAGGCTTCGTTCCCACCATAAGGGGCACTCTTACAATTTTACACATTAATTTGATTTCTTACAATTAATATACTTTTATTTATTATTTTTGTTTTTGTTTTTGTTTTTTATTTTTCTAAATTTTCATTGGCTTTTGGAGAACAGGTGGTTTTTCATTACACGAGTAATTTCTTTAGTGGTGATTTGTGAGATTTTGGTGCACCCATCACCTGAGCAGTATAGATGAACCCAATTTGTAGGCTTTTATCCCTCACTGCTGTCCTATCCTTTCCTCCGAGTCCCCACAATCCATTTGATTGTTCTTATGCTTTTGCAGCCTCATAGCTTAGCTCTCACTTATGGGTGAGAACACATAATGTTTGGTTTTCCATTCCTGAGTTACTTAAAAAGATAGTCTCCAATTACATCCAGGTTGCTGTGAATGTCATTAATTAATTCTTTTTTATGGCAGGGTAGCTATTCCATTTTGTAAATATATATGTATGTGTGTATGTATATATCTTTTTTTATATGTATACATATATCATAGTTTATTTTTCTACTCCTTGATGGGCATTTGGGCTGGTTCCACAGTTTTGCGATTTTGAATTGTGCTGATAAAAATAAATGTGTGTGCAAGAATCTTGTTGGTATAAAAACTTCTTTTCTTCTGGGTAGATACCCAGTAGTGGGATTGGTGGATCAAACAGTAGTTCTGCTTCTAGTTTTTTAAGGAATCTCCACAGTGTTTTCCATAGTGGATGTACTAGTTTACATTCCCATTAGTAGGGTGGTATCACATTTTGGGTTTGACTTGCATTTGCCTTCTCCTGATCACTAGTGATGTTCAGCACTTTTTCATTTGTTTGCTGACCATTTGTATATCTTCTTTTGAGAATCGTCTATTTTTGTCCTTAGCCCATTTGACACTATACAAATTCTAGAAGATAACATTGAAAAAATCCTTCTAGACATTGGCTTAGGCAAAGCCTTCATGACCAAGAACCCAGAAGCAAATACAACAAAAACAAAGGTAAGTAGGTGGGACTTAATTAAACTAAAGAGCTTCTGCATAGCAAAAGGAACAGTCAACAGAGTAAACAGGCAACCCACAGAGTGGAGAAAATCCTCATCCATCTGACAAAGAACTAATGTCCAGAATCTACAAAGAACTTAAACAAATTAGCAGGAAAAAAAATATTTCATAGACTTTTAAAGAGCAGTTTTAGATGCAGAAAAATTGAACAGGAGTAGTATAGGGTTAGCATTTACTTTCTGTCCGAAACTTCTACAGTTTCCTCTTAAACAATTATTATTAATGTGATACATGTGTTATACTTGATTAACCAATATTAACATATCATTATTAACAAAAGTCCATAATTAACATCAGAGTTCACTCTTGTTTTGTGAAATTCTATGGGTCTTGAAAAATGCAAGATGTGACATCCCGCTATTCCAGTATCATAACTACCACACGCAGTATTCACTGTCCTAAAAGTTCGCTTTGTTTTATTTGTTATCCCTCTCCACCTCTTAAACCCTTAGCATTCACTGACCTTTTTACTATTTTCTATGGTTTTGCCCTTTCCAGAATGTCATGTAGTTGGAATCACAAAACATCTTGTTTTTTTTTAATTATCAACTTTACTATATGCATTTATGATGCCCTTATGCTTTCTTGTGGCTTGATAGATCATTTCTTGAATCACTAAATAATATGGCACTGTATGACTGTATCAATTTGTTTATCCATTTGCATTTGCCAATTGAAGAATATCATGCTTGCTTCCAGTATTGATTATGAGTAAAGCTGTTAGATACAGTTATGTGCAGGTTTGTTTTTATTTTATTTGGACATGAAAGTGGTGATTGTAATTTCTGGATCGTATGGATAGACTATGTTTAGCTTTGTAATAAACAGTTTGATTTTGAGTGCAACAATTTCTGCAGATTATGTATTCCTCAAATGGACATGGGATGGCTATTTTGTTTTTTTTTGTACGACAAAAATAAGCTATTCTTGGAACAACAAAAAACACATAATACTGATGTTCTTTTATTGTTTGTTTTAAAAACCTTACAAAGGGTAAAATGAAGAAAAAAATTTGGTAATTGTTGAAGGTATATTATTTTCTAGGTACTGTGTGCAATTGTGTGTGTGTATACGGTTAGGAAAGGGAATCTCATGTACACAGTTTTTTCCACTTCATACTTGACCTAATACCAATGGGCCTTAGGCTTGGAACACTTTCCTATCAAGATATAAAGAGACCACACAGCCACTATAAGGAGGGCTCTGCCTCATGATCCTCTCCGGGGACCCACCCAACAATGCTATCACATTGGCGATTAGGTTTCAACACATAAACTTTGCGGGAACAGAAAAATTCAGATCATAGCAATGAGTAAAATCATTGTTCTCCCAGTGCTTGACTCAGTTGTGTTTTCCTTGGGGACTCTGATGCTAAGATACAGGGTCAGAAGTGTTTTAACTTATCTTCCTGGTGGTTGGCACAATGACAATCTTTGCTATTGTAGTTGGAGTCCTCCCATGGCATCAGTCACTGGCACAGTGCTCTGCTTGATATATACACATTATAGAATAAACCTTTGAACTATTCGTTATTAAGTTTCAGAGACTCATTTGATTATGTTCTCACCTCTTGTAAGTAAATTCATGGATAATCATAGTCAAAAACAGAAAGCAACGCAAGTGGCCATCTAATTATTATTGATTCTGAAATAATTATATATTCTTACAATGGACAATCACACGGATAAAAAGAATTACTGATATGAGCAACAGTATGAATGATTTGTGAGAGATCAAATTTTGTGAAAGAAGCTTGACATGAAATAGTGTACACCATGATTGCATTGATTTAAATTTGTAAGTCTTCTGTTAAAGTCAGAATAAATATTATTTTGGGGGGAATGAATATAGAAAAATTGACATAGAAACATTGTGTAGCGCTGTCTTTGTCTTGATCTCAGTGTTAGTTACATTGCTGTTTACACATAAAAATCATTAAGTCAAACAAAGATGATGTGCTCTTTGGTTACTAAATTTATGTATGTTGTTGCTCAAGAAGGACATAAATGCAAAAATTTATAAATATTTCACTATAATAATCTCAAGTATGTGGGAAAGATAGTTGCTGTTTAAACATGGTAGACTAAAGGATAAATCAAGTGGATTCTTACAACTGGTAGGAAGCAACCTACTCATAAAGAGGGGTTGTGTCCCAGGAACTTCGAGAACTTACTTACCAAATACTTAGTCATAAATTCCTGTTTTATTTATATTCTTTTCTGTTATCCCTAGCTGTTACGGTATGTATCAGTCGGTTCTCATGCTGCTGATAAAGACATACCCAAGTTTAAGTAATTTTTAAAGGAAAGAGGTTGTTTGACTCGTAGTTTTACATTGCTAGGGAGGCCTCACAATCATAACAGAAGGTGAATGAGGAGCAAAGTTACATCACACATGGCAGCAGGCAAGAGAGCTTGTGCAGGAGAACTCCCCTTTATAAAACCATCAGATCTTGTGAGGCTTATTGACTATCACGAGAACAGCACAGGAAAGACCCACCCTCATCCTTCAATTACCTCCCACTAGGTCCCTCTCATGACACATGGAAAATATAGGGACTACAGTTCACGATGAGTTTTAGGTAAGGACAGAGCCAAACTGTATAATGGTATTTGGTTAGACACAGCTGGATTACAGGAAATTAAAAGACAATTTCTTGTGCTACTTTGAGCTGATATATGGGCAATTTGGGATGTAGCATTAAATTTAGTGACATGCGCAGAAAAAAATATTGAAACTCATGGTTAAAGAATTAAATCTTTGAAATTTTCCTGTCCTTTCCTCTATGGAATGCTATTTTCACTTTTTTCATAGAGGATTCCGGCATGATTTTATGAAGGGAGCTAATGGGCTGCCTAAAATGTCGACTGATACTTTCTAAATCTTGTAAAAGATAGCTCTTTTGGTCTTGACAAAATAGCCTAGGCTCATCTCTCTCTCTCCACTCCTCCCCACTCACCATGACTATAAACCCTGAAAGTAATGTAAGAGACAATAAAAGACAACTGAAAGTTGAGAACAAAAAGGTAAACTGTTTCAGGAACACAGGACATCAGTTGGTTGTCTTACAAATGATACCTCCCCAAAAAACCAAGTCCCAGTGTTTCTCAAATTCCAACCTAGCAAAAAAAGGCTGCCTAGGCAGGCTCATTCTTTTCCTGATTGAATAGGAATCTTGCCATCACTCACCAGGTGAGTCACCAAGAGAAGCCAATGAGGAGTACATGGCAGCCATCTGCCAGGGAAAGCACCACTTCTCCAGCAGGGCTGAGACCACAAATCCCCCACATTCCCATCAAGAGCATAGCATGGCAGGCAGAGGACACTGTTGAGGGAGTCCCAGCACAATACCACCTGGCCTGGCAGGTGTTCTCCGTAACCACAGAATCTGAGGCTTCTCTCTCACATTTAGGAATACTATGTGGCTGAGTACTAGGAGGATCCTGTCCCTGGAAGTGCTTAGAGCTGGAAGCCTCTTCCTTGCTCTGGGCCTGAGATCTTCCCCCTCTAGCACAGAGTTATGAGGCAGCAGCAGATGGCAATGGCTACAAGAATCCCACCACCACAAGAACCTGACTAGGGAAATGCATTTTATCTCCACCAGCCAGAAACTTTCTTCACACACCAGTGGGCAACAGGTGGTCTCACCTTCCTCCTTCCCCCTCCAGCATCACCAGGAGGAAGCAGAGGGAGCCCAGGTGACATAAGATAAATCACGCAGAACAAAAATACAAAGGCTCTAAGAGTTAAACCATTACTGGAGATACAGGCTAGATGAGTAGGTCAGGACCTTCATGCCAAAACTAAACAGTGTTACTGGCTAAAGAAAACTAAACAGTGTTACTAAAATAAAGACTTATCTATGAGTCTCCTAACATAACAGACACAATGTACAGAATACAATGGAAAATCACGTTTTACGTGAAGAACCAATAAAATTACAACTTGAATGAGAGAAAAAGTCAACTGACACTGATGTTGAGATCGATCAGAGATTGAAATTATCTAAAAAATTTAAAGATATTTTCGTAAAATAATTCTAATAATAATGAAAATATCAACAATTTTAACACAGAAATAGAAGTTAGGAGAAAGAACCTAATGGAGATGGTAGAACTCACAAATACAATAATGGGAACAGTCAGCTTGTTGGATGGGCACCACAGTAGAGTGGAGATGACAGAACGGAGCAGTAAACTTGAAGACAGATCAATAGAATCTACCCAATGTGAACAAAAGAGAGAAAAGAGAATGAAAAAGAAATGGATAAAGCTCTGGAGATCCACGAGAAATAATGAACAGATCCGATGTTTGTATCATTGGATTCCCAGAAGGAACCTGATCTTCCTGAAGACCTAGAAGATTGTAGAACAAGAGACTTGGACAATAATAAAATTGTCCACAAAATAATAATAATAATATTGCCAAGAGTCTTAAGAATGCAGTGGGAGAGGGCAAAGAAAAATCTAACAATGTTGTTGGTAATGCTAACAAGAAATACCTAATAATTTTGCTGTCAAAAATCTGTTCAATTTCCAAAAATCTCAGAGTCTGGTACTAGTTTGAGCATATAGCTGCATTCAACATAAATTCTGAGATGAGATGAATACAGTATAATATTTTGATTCGGGTATAAGGCAACATTTTATATTAAGCATAAATAGTAATAACCTAAATGTTGGCAATAAAAGTAATAAATACCACATAATAGCAGGTTTTTTTACTTGTTCCTTGGTCATTTCTATTTATTTCCTCTGTATAGTCATCATTTTACAAATACATTTTTTTCTGGGATGTCAAAAGCAAAAAATAACAAGGCATATACATTCATATAGAAATGCTTTTTTTTTTTAACAATGAGATTTGAAGATCAAGTTAATTTGAGATAACAAGAAAATCTCAAAAGAGGGAAAATAGAACTCTCTAGTCCTGAAAATCAGTAAAAGTCTGCTGTCATTTATTTGAATATGGTAGAACGTCCTTTATATAGACAGAGGAACACCAAGGAGACAAATCTTACTTTAGTCAGCCTCCCCAGTCTCCCATCTCCTGCCCTTCTTTCCACAACAATAGGTCCTCTTAAATAACATCTATAAAATCATGCTACAGAAACAACAGTCTCCACAGTTTGCCTGGCTTCAATTGTTCAGTGATTTTTCAACTAGCAGATAGTTCAAATTTTGATATTGTAAATAAGGGTAAATTGTAAGATCTCTTTTATTGCATCTCTGGGCACTATTTTTCCTTCATATTTTCTCTGTAACTAAACTCAATAATGTCTTTTTAAAATTTTTGAGTTTTTTAAAATGTTTATTTCTTCAATTTTCATTTTTCATTGTAAATTGACATATTATAGTTGTATATATTTATGGGGTAAAAATGATGTTATGATTTATAAATACAGTCACAGTCAAATGGGGTAGAGCTTCAATTAGACAGGAGATCAGTTGTTGTTTTTTTTCTTCCTTTGAGATATATTGCACTACAAGGTGAATGTAGTAAAGTATTACACAATTTAAAGTAGCTGAGAGTTAATTTCAACTACTCTCACCACAAAAATGATAAGTATTTGACACGGCGGATTTGTGAATTAGCTTAAGAGTGTCTCTTTGATTCTCACTCTTGTCTGCTGGAGCCTGAGATCCTGCCCCTTACTAACTTGTGGGCATGGCTATATTTTTATCCTTCCTTGGGCACCATTGGCTCTCTATGGGTGTTCTATATACTTTTTTGTAATTTATAAAAACAAAAGCAACGGTTGCAGAGATAATGCAATGTAAAGAGTTAATCCTGTATCATTTTCTTTTTTTCTGTGTATGTACAGAAGACTACATTTTCCACTTGCCCTTCCTTTCAGATATGTTTATGACACAAAGTTTTGACCAAAGGGATGTGAGCAAAAGTGATGTGTACGATTTCCAAGAAGAAACATAAAACCATCTGCACACTGTCCATGTGCTTATCTTCCTGTTCCAAAGCAAATTTCAAGTTGATATATTTAAAATGACACTTTCACAAGTTGGAAAGCGAAAGCATTGGCATTGATGAATTAAATCATGGAACAGATCTACCAAGGAAAGCTACTCCACTTCATTTACATCAGGCTGTGACAGGACTTAAACATATCCTTTATTGTATTTACCCAGTTAATTTTATAGTTTATTCATTACCACAAGAGAACCTGATTAATAGAGTTTACTTTGGCAGGTATTGGGGGAATTTGTTTCAAAAGCAATAAACGAGAAGTTAAAGAGTAAAATCATGAATAAACCAGTTTTGTTCATATTGTTGCACTTCAGATATTCTGAATGAAATGTATAACCTGAAGATCTGGGAACGGTACTAGAGTTTAATCAACAGGTCGAGTAAAGCCTGGATTCAATGATGATATTCATTATACCAGTTTGAGCAGTGAAAATTTTCTTACATTAACATAGAGCAAGGAATCCAAAAGCTTATAGACTAGGGATCCTAGAATATATTTAGAATAATGTGATCTTTTTAAGTGCCTTCTGAGGATACCTGGCAAGAGGACATGTCCTCGACAAAGTAATTCAGAAATACATTGTGAGCTTTTCTTTGAGAAATCTGGTGTCCTATTTTCTGCAGGCTGAGAATGGCAGCGAGTGATGCCATCACTGGAAAGGGTTCTGTGATTTTCATGCGGATGTGAGAGTTCATGGCTGAAAGAAGGCCTGAACTATAATATTAAACAATTTGACCTAATTGATATTTATGGCAATCTCCACCAAAAACAGTGGTGGACACATTACTTTAAAATGTACATGGAACATTAAACAAGAAGGTCAATATTATTTCTAGGTCATAAAGTGAATCTTGATAACTTTAGGAATTAACTAAAGTCTAGAATAGTGCATATACTAGCACTAAATTGATAAAAAAAAGATTCAAAATACTAAATATTTATTTTTTCTTGGACTTTTCACACAATTCTAACCTGATTAAATTGTAAGAAATTATGCTATAGCTAATAACTTAATAATAACACAGCATTGTGCCAAGGATAATTAAATTCTCCCTATACTGTAGATGTATTTATTGTTTAACTATTTTTCACCTGTTTTAGCCCTCCTATTTAGACAGTATTTATTTTTTAAAAAAGCTTTGCATACATTGCCTTTTTACTCTGTAACCAGTATAAATTTTCAAATAAACATTCTTTCTTGAAACAATATGACATTTTACTTTCTAAGTAAAGTTCTATAAATTCCATGTAAAATGTTTACTTTCTAAATATTAGTTCTACAAATTCTATGTAAAATGACATAGGGAACACACTTTAAGCAAAATTTTCACTTGCCGTGAACATTTATGATCAAAGAGACAGAGTTGGCCGGTAGTTCTCAAAACAAAGATGCGGATAATAAAAACATCCATCTCTTGTTACTCTAATGAGGCATCTTTTGCTGGTGAAATAACTGTCTTCTATAATTAACAGCTTAGAGACATTTTAGTGGTTGACAAATAGCTTTAAAACCCTGCAAGTACCTCTTAATCATCATATGCAGCTGCTTAATGAAATTTTCTGATATTCAATGCTTGTTTATCTATTCATATATTTTAGTTTCAGAAACAAGATGGAAAATAGAACTGATATGCCCTATTATTTAATTTATAAATTAAAGGCGTTATCTGTTATGAAAACCAAAATAATGTAGTGTTTGTTTACATAACAAGTCATATTTTCTTAGTACAGGTTAGTTATGAAATAGATACCAGAGTATGTGAATATATAATAGACAGAAAATATTGGGGTAATGTGTAAACCAGGGAAAAGTATTAATGATAAAATAATAATATTAATTTTAGACTTTTTAGTACTAAGTACTTGCATGTTTTGAGTTTTAACTCTTTTAACTATGATGAGGGTAATATATTCTGCACATTGTAAAGTTGCATTATGTATTTTCTTTGGAAATATTGACATACCTTAAACATAAGTTATATAAAACATGCTGGATCAAAATAGTCCCCTACATACAGATGTTTTGTAAACACGAACTGGCCATCAATGTTTTTGTTACAATGTTATATAAGCATGTAAAAAACAAAAACATGCTCAGAATTTTTTTCAATAACTTATTAAAATTACCCACTTCAAAAGTGTATTTCTAGGCACTTAGCACAAAGCACCTGAATTGTTAACTTTTCCATGGGAAATTAAAAATGCATAAATAAAAATCAAGCAAATCTCTGATTAAATAAATAAACAATTAAATGTGACCAAAACAACATTGGTTATATGCAACCTTCGGGAATGTAAAAAGGGACAATTATTTCATGTGGTAGATTTTCCTGTGGGTTGAATGTGAGCCTCTCAGGTTATCTTTTATTTTCTGCTCATCTACTTCTAAACTCGCCTATATTAAACGAAAGAATTATTGCACTCTCAGTTCTAGATTTATCCCTCTGATTTTCATTAAATTTCTCTAGCTGGAAAATAAACAAGCAGAAATCCCTTGATCTTTATATTTTCCCATCACTGGAGCTATTTCGCATTTCCCAGTACCTTCAATTGTACCACTGCTTCTTGCACCATTTTATATTTATGAATTGGAATTAACCCTGATGCTTCTTTATATACCTCTTTGAATACACAGGCTAGTTATATTCCTTTAAATTTATGATTTGTTACTATACCTTTACAAGCCTTTAAGCCTAAACTCTTCATTTCCATATACAAAGCAAAGCATCATAATTGTGACCCTCTGGTTTTCTTTCTCACCTCTTTCTTCTGCTCCAGAATATTCTAAAGAATCACTAGATGATGGTTCAACCCTAAATAACAGTTAACCATTTATATTCCTAGGAAGCTGTGTGTTGGCTCTTTCTTGATCTTTTTGGAAAATAAAGACCTCATGAGATGGTAAAGTCAAAATGACACCCTTAAAATAAGGTAAAAATGAAAGCATCCAAACCTCATTTAGAAGAATTTCATCTGATTAAAACCACCAAGAACAGAGAGAATAGGAACTTATTCATTTATTCTAGGTAATCTAATGTGTTGACATGTAAATGTTCTTAGTATTCTCTTATGATTCTATTTCTGTGGCATAATTTGTAATGTCTCATCTTTCATTTCTGATATTATGCATTTGAATCTCTTCTCTTTTTTTCTGTATCTTGCAAAATGTCAAAGTTGTTTATCTTTTCAAAAAAAAATCTTAGTCTTATGGCCTTTTCTACGACCTATCTAATCTTTATGTCATTTATTTCTGCTCTGATTTTTTTTTTTTTTTTTTTTTGAGATGGAGTCTCGCTCTGTCGCCCAGGCTGGAGTGCAGTGGCGCGATCTCGGCTCACTGCAAGCTCCGCCTCCCAGGTTTACGCCATTCTCCTGCCTCAGCCTCCCGAGTAGCTGGGACTACAGGCGCCCGCCATCTCGCCCGGCTAATTTTTTTTGTATTTTTTAGTGGAGACGGGGTTTCACCGTGTTAGCCAGGATGGTCTCGATCTCCTGACCTCGTGATCCGCCCGTCTAGGCCTCCCAAAGTGCTGGGATTACAGGCTTGAGCCACCGCGCCCGGCCTCTGCTCTGATCTTTGTTATTTCTTTCTACTAACTTTAGACATAGTTTGTTCTTCATCTAGTTTCTGAAGGTGTAACATTTGCTCCTTTGATTCTTTATTTGATATCTTTTTGTATGAGTCAATTTTCACATTGCTGATAAAGACATACCAGAGACTGGGCATGTTACAAAAGAAAGAGGTTTAATTGGACTTACAGTTCCACGTGGCTGGGGAGGCCTCAGAGTCATGGAGGGAGGTGAAAGGCGCTTCCTACATGGTGGCAGCAAGAGAATATGAGGAAGATGCAAAAGCGGAAACCCCTGATAAAACCATCAGATCTCTTGAGACTTACTACCACGAGAACAGTGTTGGCGGGAAACCGCCCCCATGATTCAAATTATCACCCACTGGGTCCCTCCCACAACACATGGGAATTATGGGAGTACAGTTCAAGATGAGATTTGGGTGAGGACGCAGAGCCAAACCATGTCACTTTTTTTTGACTTTTATGTAGGTATTTATCACCGTAAACTTCACTCTTAAAACTGCTTTTGCTCATTCTGTAAGATTTGGTATGTTTTGTTTCCATTTTTGTTTGCTTCAAGATTTTCTAAATTTCCTTTTGGACTTCCTCTTTGATGTATTGGTTATTCAGGAGCATGTTGTTTAATTTTTACATACTTATGAATTACAACCTACCAATACTGAATTATGAAGGTATAGATAATTTGAACAGACCAATAATGAGTTAGGAGATTAAAAAGTAGTAATTAAAAAAATCTTTCATCATATAAAATTCTAGGACCTGATGGCTTCCCTGCTGAATACTAACAAATATTGAAAATACACTCAAATCCAATTCTTCTCAATTTTTTCCAAGAAATTGAAGAGCAGGGAACGCTTCCATAATTAATTTTACAAAGCCAGTATTATCCTGATACCAAAGCCCCATGAAGACATAAAAGAAAATTACAGGACAATATTCACAATCAACATAGTCACATAAATCCTCAATAAAATACTAGCAAACTGAGTTCAACGTCACCTTAAAAGGATCATTTACCATCTTCAAATGAGATCAGTTTCTGGGATGTAAGAATTCAACATACATAAATTAATAAATGTGATACATAACATTAACAGAATAAATGACAAAAACCCTATAACCATCTCAATAGATGCAGAAAAAACATTTCACAAAATATAACATCCTATCATGATACAAACTTCCAACAAATTAGGTGTAGAAGGAATGTAACTCAACACAATAAAAGTTGTATATGACAAGCTTACAGCTAACAACATCGCAATGTTAAATGTTGAAATCTCTTCCTCTAAAATCAGGAAAAAAGCAATAATGTTCATTTTTGTTACTTTTATTTAACCTAATACTAGATGTTTTAGCCAGAGTAATTAAGCAAGAGAAATAAATGAAACTTTTCAAATGGGAGAGAAATCAATAAAAATATCTCTGTTTGAAGATACGATATTGTATAGAGAGAACTCTAAAGATTTAACCAAAAAACTATTAGAACTAATCAATCAATCAGTAAAGTTGTAGAATATAAAATCAACATAGGAAATCTCTTGTTATAATAACATTAACAACAAACTATCCAAAAAAGATATCACCAAAACAATTCAATATACAATATTCAAAAAGAATAAATACTTAGGAATACATTTAACCAAGGAGATGAAATATCTGTGCAATGAAAACAATAAAATATTGATGAAATAAATTGAAGAAGACATAAATGGAAACAAATATCATGTTCATGAATTATAACAATTAATATTGTTAAATTGTCCATACTACTCAAAGTAATTTACATATTCAATTTACAAGCAACGAGAGATTTTTTTCTGTAAGAATTTATAAACAATAATCAATTGGACATTTTATATTTTTTGTATGTGATGGCAGTTTTAGATAATATCATTGACTAATAACATTTCCTTGACCAAAAAATCTGTTGCTCTAATATAACATGTTTATTACATATAATAAATGTGATATGCTAACATATTATATTTATATTGTAATCTGCATTTATTATATCTTTGTGAAGATATTTTGACAAAAAACTTTGATTCAAAGAAATTTGATAGTCACAGAATCAAGATCTTAGAAACAAAGACACAGATATTATTTTAATTCATTGAGGTTATTGTAAAAATTATAAAAACCAATCACAATTTTATATTTTTTTCTGAATTATTTGTACTTCTCTTGCCTTATGTAAAATAAAACTTTCCAAATTAAACTAATAAAACAGTTTTTCAACAATGATGACTAAAGGCCGTTTGATAAATCTGACTGTACTTTCTGTTCAACATCAATATGTAAAGGAGTTCAATTTTTTCAGGAAATCATTGACAAATTTGCACGGTAAGTTCATGAAAAACTGTAATATTATTTTTGAATATTGTAGGTAGAACATTAATAGGTAGATATAAATATTTTTATATTTAAAAATACAATTGTATGATTGAGAAGTATTGGGTAATTACTTTTATCTTCCTGTATGTTCTGTGGATTTTACATTTTATCTTTTCTTCTTTCTTCTTGCTATTGGAATGATTATTGTTACAAATTTTAATACGAATAATTATCACCATCTGCATTTTTTTGGCTACTGTTTGTTAAAAGTTTATGCTTTTTATTTTCCTTTTGTTAATAAAGGTAGGATAGGTTATTACTTTATTTACTGTTAGTGGCAAATACACTAAATGTCCCATCTCATTTTCTGTCAAAGGCAACAAAATTTTGACTATATGCTTATGTCTGTTCTACATTTAATTAAGCCTAAACTTATAGATCTGAATGATACTAAAAGCTTCAAATAACACTAGTAAATATCCATCTCTAGTTTGTTGAGATATTTAATGGTATGTTTCAACCATGGAAATGTCAATTAAATAAACCTACAGATGAATCAATACATGAATGAATAATTTACTCTGCTTTGACTCCAAACAAATCTACACTTTCTGGATCCTAACCTCATAATACACAAGATGTAAGTAAAATAATCTCTGAAAATTCTTTACATTAAAAACTGGAATAGTATTTACTTCTTATTTGCTATAGAGTTGTCTTTTTTTAAATCTCAATCTTTCACTATAACACACCTTATATTTTCTTAATACAGCATGTCTTATATTTTTCATTATATGTGGACATATATATTTTCCATCAAATTAGGAGAGTAAAAAATATATTTTGATGCATTATTTTCCATAAAATTAAAATAATAAATAATAAAACAGGGTCCTATAAAATATTTCATGACTAGCTGGACAGTGTCTTACTGCATTTTGTGGTGGCATATAGGAATTCCTAATACTAGCTAATTCTTAAAAAATAGAAATTTACTTCTCATTGTTATGGAGGCTGGGAATTACAAAATTAAGGTGCTGCCTTTTGGTGAGAGCTTTCTAGCTGTGTCTTCACATGGTGGAAGGCAGAAGGGCAAGAGAGAGGAAACCCACTCCCAAAAAGCATTTCATAGTGGCATTAATTCCTTCATGAGTGTGGAGACTGCATACCTAAAAACTTTTTAAAGTACTCCACTTCTCAACATTTTACACTGGGGATGAAGTTTTCAACACATAAGTCATTCAGACCATAGCAAATTTTATAAGCCAGCTATTTTTTTAAATCATATGTTAAGATTTTTTTCTCTTCTCCTACAATGATTTTATCTATATCTGTAATAATATAACTTTTTAATGATTTTCTTTAATCTGTATTTGCCGTTCTCCTTTGTGGCCTGACTCACTACTCTTGGAAATAATTCATACTGTAATTTTCCTCTCCCAACTTGTAAATTCTATGTATACTATAACTGTATCTCATCTTTACCAGTATTATATTTATAGCATGTGCTATTTTAAACTATAACAGTTAACAAGAAGATACAGATGTTTAACTTGGATTTAAGGCCTATACCTTAAGAATAACCCTAAAATTTCAAGTTGTTTGACTCAGAGTTCCACATCTCAGGCACCTATGGACTATACTGAAAGAGATAGCTTCCCTGTCATTAAAGATGCAGGAAGTAGAAAGGAAGATGAAATAAAAAATAATTGAAGAAATATATATGAACATTTCCCCAGTTTGGAAAACACAAACTCACAAATTCAAGCAACTGAGCAAACCTCAAATGATATCAAGACACATCACAGTTAAATTCTGAAAATTAAAGATTATAAAATATTTCTGAAAGCAGTGAGAGAGAAATGATATTTTTCTCATTATGAAAAAAGAATTTGAACGACAATGAATTTTCCATCAGAAACTGTAGAGGATGTAAGTAGCTAGTACAACTGTTTTCAAGTGCTGAAAGAAAATAATTGTCAACTCAGATTTCTACATCCAGCAAAAAATATCTTTCAGGAATGAAGGTGAAATCAAAATGTTCTCATACAAGGCAAAAACAAGAGGAATTTTTGACTAGCAGAGGTACTCTAAAAGAATGAGTGAAAAAATTTCCCATAATATATAGAAAAGAATATAAAGAGGAATATTGGGTGATCAAAAAGGAAGAAAGAAAGAACAAGAATACATAAAAATATAGAAGCTACGTCTGGAGATGGAGGTATCAGTTTTCTTGAATCACTGAATAAATGAAAGCTAAAAATCCATTAGAAGTAACATCTAAAGAGTGTATTACCATTATTTCTTTTGCATAAAATCTGACCACCTACCTACCTTGAAGAAAATGTAGGAAACTCTATCCCTGAGCACACAGTGTAATGCACAAATAGAGTTGTTTCCAAAACAAGTTGACCCCCATGATGTTTTGAATCATGCAGGTTATGTTACCTCAGGATGGGGTCAGAAAGGATGTGGTATATACTCTACAAAATTCTGGAATCAACTTGGAATGAGGAAGCATACCTTTTGATTTCTGCTATCACAAACCACCTCTCTAGGTATATTATCATTTTGAACTTTAAGTCACCAGTTTTTTGTGTGTGTTTTTTGAGAGGGCTTTGACGGTTCTGGTTGGATTTGAAATTCTGACTTTCCATTTACACTAACATACTAACTATGTGATTTCTGTGGAAGGACATATTTCTGAGCCCTTTTACCTTTCCATAAAATAAAAAATATGAATGTAACATAGCAAATATCTAACATTAGTCAAATGGTATATAAATAATTGAACAAATACCTGTAATGAACTGGTACACAATGAGTGTCTAATACACACTGACTAAGAGACTGAGGAGAAACAAAGAAGAGGGAGAAAAAGAAGAATTTCCTCTATCACTGTAAACAAAAGCTATACGCTTTAGGTGTTATTCCAATTTTCTTTCATCTCATTGTAACTTTAAATTCTTTTGCAATTCGTGCTTCTTAGCACCTTCATTAGAAATTATGAGTGGTCATAAATGTGTTGTACAACCTTACATATTCAACTAGTTATCACCCTGTTTTGTCATGACTCATAATATTTAAAGTATATTTTTATTAGTTCAAAAATTAAAGAATTGATGATCAGAGACACATTAAACAAGGATACATACATAGAATACTACAGCTAGAAGGGACCTTAAACTTCACTCAGATCCCATTTGTCATAATACTGTCGGTTAGAAATCTAAGGCCTTTAGAAGGAAAAGGACTTATCCACAGTCGTAAGATGGTCAGACTCCCGTTAGAGTGATGACTAATGACAGGGTTAAAATAGGTTTCACTGCTTGTAAGGTGTTATAATTTAACGTATAAAAAACGTATGCTCTGGAGTCAGATTGTCTCACCATAAAATGTCATTTTTTTTATGTTACAGCTATAAAAATGTGTTGAACTTTCTGTTCCTTGGTGTCCTCATCTGTGAAATGGAGATGATATGGTCCTTGCATCATGGACTGTAATGCTGAGTTAATATGTACATGTGAACCATTGCAATTCCTGAGAGGTAGCAAATGATCAACCGTGGCGATTATTACCAGTACGACTATGAATCATTGACCACTTTCAATTCAATTGGATATGCAAATATGAAAATAATGAAAGCAAAGAGAAATATACTCAGTTAAGCATAAAAAATATGAAATCATATATAATGAAAATAAAGTGTATGCTGAAGGCACTGGAAGTACACTGCTATAATGGACTTACCTTGTACACAAATCAGTGTAATATTGTTTTAAATAGATGGTAACATATTAAATGTATATGATATTTATTTATCATATATATGTATTTTAAAGTATAATTATATAGAGATATATATCCAGTATCTAGTGTCTATGTCAATATCTATGTCTTTAGTTTTCTGTATCTATCTATGACATATCCTCACTATTCATAGATTTGGATTTGTAAATTTGCCTATTTGCTAAAAATTATTTGTAACAACAAACTCAATACTGCTTGTACTTTCATGGCTGTATCCACATATGCTCAGAGTGGCAAAACATTCCCAACTGGGGTTGATCAAGATGCTGCTTTGCTTTCTGTTTCAGCTCTTGTACCTGTCATACAGAAATGATCAAACATGGGCACACTAGGTGTGCCATAGTGTGGTGAAGTGCAAGAAAATCTGGCTCTGTGTCCAGTTAGATCAGATTGGAATCCCAGCTCTGGCATTCTTTATTGGGAACTCTTCTATTAAGTCACATAACACTTAAAGGCAATGTGTAAATGCAGCATCTGTGGATCATATAAGTTATTATTCTTTCCAGAGTACTCAAGGTGATAGTAACATAAATGTATGTATTCAACAACAGCTTGAGGACAGGTTCCTTTGGAACTTTCGCTAATGGTGTTGAAATCACTTTTCACTTAGTACTGAACTTAAACCTTCTAAGTAAATCTTTGAATGTCATTTCTCTGATGGAATTCTGATATCAAAAAATGTGTTTCTCTGCAATGTCACATTACATATCATTTCCAAAATCTTTTATAGACTTAGACCAATATTAAATTGAATGAATTAATTATAAATTTTAGTAATCTAGATGATATCCAAATAGATGAATCAAGATAAAATACACAAAAGCACTAGACCACAATACCTCAGTTTTTGTTTGTATATTTTTGTCTATTAAAATTATATTTACATTTACTACATCCCCAATTAAGACAGCAAATTCAATATAGGATGTGTTTATAATATCTGATACGGTTAATTACGTATTAAAACAAGCTGAAATTGAGAAATTTAAATGATAAAGATTTCTTGCTATAAATTTGAAGGTGTGTTTTTAAACACAAACAAGGGCATGTTAAATTCATTATGCCTAAGATATTTAGAAATGATAAACAGAAAAGAATTAATACTTTAAATGAGGAAACAATTAGTACTTTGGATGAGGAGAGAATCAACACTTTAAATAAAAAATCTTTAGACTACACAGTCTGCTCTTAATAAAAACCAGTAAAAATACTTATTTGTTTATTATATCCATATTGTAGAGATTTCTTCCCAAGAGAGCCCATTAACACCTCAGCTTTTTTCTGACACTTGAATCAATAAAAAAGAAAAAGAAAACCAGAGAAACAAGAGAATACTCACTTTCAGATGAGCTAACTTTCCTAATTATTATCTAAATTTT
This sequence comes from Colobus angolensis palliatus, assembly GCF_000951035.1. Classification (NCBI taxonomy): domain Eukaryota; kingdom Metazoa; phylum Chordata; class Mammalia; order Primates; family Cercopithecidae; genus Colobus; species Colobus angolensis. Next base: position 4,091,177 of record NW_012115433.1, read on the forward strand.
CTATTATAGTTACTACAAAGTATTCTTATTTTGGTTAATAATACAGTCAATGCTGCGACCACTTTGTTTCTCAAAACCTATGTTCATATTTAATTCTCTTTTATCAAGGTTCAAAGTCTCTGAAATTAGGGCTCAAATTCAGAAAAATAAATCATTCAAAACACTCTGTAGACCCCTACTATTTTTGGCATTTCTTGGATCATTGGATAGCACAAAGCTATCCAATAGCTCCACCAAGAATCTATAATATGAAAGTCATGAGTTATAGATACTATAAGTAATTAGATTAGTTCAGTAGTCTCCACAATTTTAACTGACTTTACATTATTGGAAGAGCATCTCATTTATCAAGTCTATAAACTAATATTATTGAGAGTTCACCATGTCACAGGCTCATGAATCCTTGGCTTTATTTTTTTAAGTCAAACATTCCCTAACCATGAAGGACCTTAAATGTGACTTTTGCAGGGCTGATCTCTTCATACATGTAATGACTTTCCTAGACTTCCTAAATTTCTGAAAAAACTTGTTGTTTTACCACCAAAGAATAATAGGAAAATAATGGCATTAAGTAGAAGAGTATCACCAATGACACTCTTTATCAAATGTGGTAGAAGAATGTGGGAACGGCTGTTGAAAAAGGTATGGTTTTCTTCATGTTTTTACATTTTTTGCACATTTCAATTCATAAATAAATACAAAAATTTGGCACAATCGAAGCATTATGAACTCTCCTAAACAACATGTGAAATTCTCCCTTCAAAGCAAAACCACTTTCTAAAGAAATTCCTCTAGGAATAGAATCCAAATTTAGTACAACAACAAAAGCAAAAGCAATATAAAAAGAATGCCCAGACAGAAGTTAGGGAGGGCAGACAACAAGGTGGACATAAGAGTAAACTTTTTTGTGTGTTTGTTTTGGTTTTTCCTTTTTAAAAATCAATTTGCAAAAACTAAAGTAGAGAGAGTTACCTCTAGAACCATATCAGCAAAGTTACTGTGACCACACATCAGTAAGTTTAGTATAATCTATTTCTCATAAAACCAAACCAAACAAATATAAATAAAAATTACAAGAACACCATAAATCAGAATTAGAAAAATGAACAAATGACATGATAGAAATAAACAAAAAAAAAGTTGGAAACAAACAAACACAAACAAACACAAAAGGTCTCAGAAATAAAGACTAAACTAACATGGAAGAAAAGAGAAAATTAACACTACATATATTAAGTTTTAAGAAATATAATTTAAAAGGATGATGATATTAAAATCAGGGAATAAAGATGCAAGAAATTAAAAATGAGAGGGAAACAACAGATGTGGAACATGAGTAAGGAAGAAACTATGTAAGTAAGATAAACATTTCTACAGTTTTACGCCAGGTTCATGATGTTTTGGAAAAAAGAAATTTCTACAGAAGAAAACCAAGTGAATGGCAATGAACAAATTCTATGAACACTGACATTCAAAATTCTGAAAATTAAAACTTTTTTTTTTTTTTTTTTTTGAGACGAAGTCTTGCTCTGTCACGCAGACTGGAGTGCAGTGACCGGATCTCAGCTCACTGCAAGCTCCGGCTCCCAGGTTTACGCCATTCTCCTGCCTCAGCCTCCAGAGTAGCTGGGACTACAGGCGCCCGCCACCTCGCCCGGCTAGTTTTTTGTATTTTTTAGTAGAGACGGGGTTTCACCGTGTTAGCCAGGATGGTCTCGATCTCCTGACCTCATAATCTACCCGTCTCGGCCTCCCAAAGTGCTGGGATTACAGGCTTGAGCCACTGCGCCGGCCTAAAATTTCTTATTGAAAGAATCATATGACATAATTGTGGGAAAATGACCAAAACAAATAATATTAGTACATATCATTTGCAAATTTTCTGGACAATAAAGAAAAATAATAAATCCTTATGACTTTTAGGTACAATGATTAATTCACCTAAAATAATAGAAAATCAAATTGCCATCAGATTTGAAACAACATATATAAGGACACAATGAAGTAACATTTTAAAACATTGAGTGAGACAAAATGTGGGCCAGGTATACCACCTGTTAACAGAAATTATTTTCATGTATAAAGGTCAGAAACTACTATTACCATGCAAAAATAATCATGTTCTGTGAGTCTTTTTATGAGGAAGATACTAGAGATTGAATGTCAGACAGCAAAAATGAGTAGAGGAATGTTAACATTAAGGTAGTTTGTGATAATTAAATATATTTACCTGTAGAATGAAAGCAAAATTATGATTTTAAGGAAAAATAATAGCACTTAGTGACTGTATCATCTGACAACCTAGATACAGAACAATTTGTAGGAAATAGTGTGGATGGCAGACAGACTATCAGAAAACTAGAATATGTTTGCTTATTCCTAAGTTATTCCCTAAGTTGATTAAAGCTGTGTTTCAAATTATGAGTCGGAGAAAAAGGGAAAGAATGTGAAAATAATTTATGAGTAAAATCTCTATTGAGCATTATAGCAAGCCAATAGAAAATAATAAAGTGAAAACATTCATACACCACAGTGCAAGAAAAAGTAACATGGCTGGTAGTTTTCAAACTGCAACAGGAATTTTTAAAAGCCATATGTAAAGGGGAAGCACTCACTGAAGTGATCCTAGGCTCTCATACGTTTTATGGGCTGAATTGTATCTCTCTAAAATGTATATGTCACAGACGTAATCCCAGTACCTCAGAACTGACTGTATTTGAAGACAGGGCATTTAAAGAGGTGATTAAGTTAAAATGAACTTCCTAGGATGGGCCCTAATCCAATCTGACCAGTATCCTTAGGGATCACTAAGCACCTATTAAGCAGAATAAAATAATGTCCCTTGTGGCAACATGGATGCAGCTGGAGGCCGTTATCCTAAGCAAACTAACACAGGAACAGAAAAGCAACTACCACAAGTTTTCACTCATAAGTGGGAGTTAAGCACTGGGTACACATGGACGTAAAGTTGGCAACAACAGACACTGGGGACTACTAGGGGAGGAGGGAGGGCCAAAGGTTGAAAAACTAATTGTTGGGTACAATGTTGAGTACCTGGGTGACAGGTCACTTGTACTCCAAACCTCAACATCATGCAATATATCCACGTAACAAACCTGCACATGTACCTCCAAATTTAAAATAAAAGTTGAAAAAGAAAGACCAAAGGAGATTTGATCATAAAAGGCAACACCAGGGTCATTCATGTACAAAGGGATGGATGTGGGAAGCAGCAGGAAGAAGGCTGCCTTCTGCAAGCCAAAGAGAAAGTTCTCAGAAGAAAGCAACCTTGCTGGTAGCTTGACCTTGACTTCCAAAAGGTCCAACAATTGTGAGAAATAACTTGCTGTTGCTTAAGCTCCTCAGTTGTTGGTATTTTGTTAAGACTCTGCCCTATCAAACTTACACATCTGATATGGTTTGGCTCCGTGTCCCCACCCAAATGTTATCTTGAATTGTACTCCCATAATTCCCACATGTTGAGGGAGGGACCTTGTTGGAGACAATTGAATCAAGCGGGTGGTTTCCCCCATACTGTTCTCCTGGTGGTGAATAAGTCTCATGAGATCTGATGATTTTATCAGGGATTTCTGCTTTTGCTTCTCCCTCATTTTCTCTTGCCACTACCACGTAAGAAGGGCCTTTCCTCCTGCCGTGATTCTGAGGCCTCCCTAACCATGTAAAACTGTAAATCCAATTAAACCTCTTTTTCTTCCCAGTCTTGGGTATGTCTTTATCAGCAGCATGAAAATGGAATACAGTAAATTGGTATCAGTAGAGTGGGGCATTGCTGAAAAGATACTTGAAAATGTGGAAGCGACTTTGGAACTGGGTAACAGGCAGAGGTTGGAACAGTTTGGAGGGGTCAGAAGAAGACAGAAAAATGTGGGAAAGTTTGGAACTTTCTAGAGACTTGTTGAATGGTTTTCCCAAAATGCTGATAGCAATAGAGACGATAAGGTCCAGACTGAGGTGGTCTCAGATGGAGATGAGGAACTTGTTGGAAACTGGAGCAACGGTGACTCTTGTTATGTTTTAGCAAAGAGACCAGCAGCATTTTACCTCTGCCCTAGAGACTTGTGGAACTTTAAACTTGAGAGTGATGGAAGAAATTTCTAAGCAGCAAAGCATTCAAGAGATGACTTGGGTGCTGTTAAAAGCATTCAATTTTCAACAGGAAACGGCATAAAAGTTTGAAAAATTTGCAGCCTGACAACAATGCTATCAAAAAGAAAATCCCATTTTCTGAGGAGAAATTCCACCAGGCTCCAGAAATTTGTATGAGTAACAAGGAGCTAAATGTTAATCGCCTAGACAACGAAGAAAATTTCTCTGGGGCATATCAGAGGCCTTCACTGCGGCCCCTCCCATCACAGGCTTGGAGCCCTAGCAGGAAAAAGTGGTTTTGTGGGCTGGGCCTAGGGACCACAAGCTGTGCACAACCTATGGACTTGGTGCCCTGCGTCCCAGTTACTCTAGCCATGGCTGAAAAAGGCCAGTATAGAGCTCGGCCCTGGCTTCAGTGCATGTAACCCCTAAGCCTTGGCGGCTTCCATGGGGTGTTGAGCCTGCAGGTTCATAGAGTCAAGAATTGAGGGGCCGGGCGTGATGGCTCTCGTCTGTAATCCCAGCACTTTGGGAGGCCGAGGCGGGCAAATCACGAGGTCAGGAGATAGAGACCATCATGACTAAAACGGTGAAACTCAGTCTCTACTAAAAATACAAAAAATTAGCCAGGCGTGGTGGCAGGCACTTGTAGTCCCAGCTACTCAGGAGAATGGAATGAACCCGGGAGGTGGAGCTTGCAGTGAGCGGAGATAGCGCCACTGCACTCCAGCCTGGGCGACAGAGTGAGACTCTGTCTCGGGAAAAAAAAAAAAAGCAAAAAGAAAAAGAATTGAGGTTTGGGAACGTCTGCCTAGATTTCAGAAGTATGGATGCCCAGGCAGAAGTTTACTGTAGGGGTGGGGCTCTCATGGAGAGCCTCTGCTAGGGCACTGCAGAAGGCAAATATGGGGTGAGAGCCCCCACACAGTGTCCCTACTGGGCACCACCTATAGGAGCTGTGAAAAGAGGGCCAACTTCTTCCAGTCCCCAGAACAGTAGAGCCACTGGCAGCTTCCACTGTGAACCTGGAAAAGCATCCAACACTCAACACCAGCCCGCGAAGGCATCTGGGCTGTACCCTGCAAAGCCACAGGGGTGGAGCTGCCCAAGACCATGGAGACCCGCCTCTTTCATCAGTGTGACCTGGATGTAAGACATGAAGTCAAAGGAGATAAATTTGGAGCTTTAGAATTTGACTACATAGATGGATTTTGGACTTGTGTGGGCCCTGTAGTTCCTTTGCTTTGGCCAAGTTCTCCCATTTGCAGTGGTTGTTATTTACCTAATGTCTGAATCCCCATTGTATCCAGGAAATAACTAACTTGCTTTTGATTTTACAGGCTCATAACCATTATAGGCAGAAGGGACTTGTCTTGTCTCAGATGAGATTGTGGACTGTGGACGTTTGAGTTAACGCTGAAATTAGTTAAGACTTCCGGGTACTGTTGGGAAGGCGTGATTTGTATTGAAATGTGAGGACGTGAAATTTGACAGGGGCCGGGGTGAAGTTGTGTGGTTTGGCTCGGTGTCCCCATCCATAGCTCATCTTGATTTGTACTCCCATAATTTCCCCATGCTGTGGGAGGAATCCAGTGGAAGATAATTGCATCATGGGGGTGGTTCCCCCCATACTGTTCTCCTGGTAGTGAGTAAGTCTCACAAGATCTGATGATTTTATCAGGGGCTTCCGCTTTTGTGTCCTTCCTGGTTTTCTCCTGCCACCACCATGTGAGAAGTGCCTTTTACCTCCCACCATGATTGTGAGGCCCCCCCCAGCCATGTGGAACTGTAAGTGCAATTAAAACTCTCTTTCTTCTCAATCTCCCATATGTCTTTATCAGCAGCGTTAAAATGAACTAATACAACACCTAAGATTTAAACTCTCCCCCTGAAATCTGCTATAGTTATTTAGTGCAATTACTGCCTCAGCTACTCTATTGTTCTTCTGCAGAATTAATATTTTCACCAAACACAAGTGTTTACCATAGTTTTCTTCAATATACAACCTTGATGTTGACCAGGCAGCAATAGCTATTAATATGCGGGCACTACAAAACTAAAAGTTTCATTAATTTAGTCAACATTAAAAACAAAATAGCACTTATCTATGCCTATTTTTTTAAAGTATTTTTGGAGGAAGGTGTTGTTTGATATTGAGAAAACAGTTATAATGTACCAATAGTAGAGAAAATCAGTTCAATGGGGCAGCAAATCTGTAGTTTGGGTGCAGGTAGGTGATACAACATTTATTGGAAAAGCTAGACAATACAGAAGGAAAGTCTGTGGGCAGGGGTGTTCTGAGGGAACTATCTTTAAATTAGCTCTAAGACTGCATCTGAATACACTTGCTTACTTCACCATTTCACCTCTCCCACAAAACATTAAACAAGGTCAGATGCCATTTCTAGTCCCTTTCATTAACCCAATCTTACATATATGTTTACAGTGTGACATGGCACAGCTGCCCTATTCTATACATTAGATGGTTACAGAAAAGGCATACCACAAGAAGGATACTGTCTTAAAACAAATGACATGGACTACCTTTCTTAGAGTGTGTGATAGTAAAATTTACTCAGTTTCCTACCAATATATACCTATGGATCATATATAAGATTCCCAATCCAAGAAAATATGCTAAGAATAGTCACTCTATAGTAAATAAACCAAATTTCAAAACTTTATCTGTTTCTTTTTAAAATAAATTAGTCAGGATGAAGCATGATGATTGACTTCAAATTTAATATAGACTATGGAGAAGACACAGGATCCTCTGGTATTAATTCCATGGCAAAATAATTCCCAGAGATTGTAATTACAATAAAAACACTTAGAAATTATATTTTCATCACCTGTTAGTCAACTAATGTAATTTAAAATACAAATAATGTTATGTATTTCTTATTTAAAAGCTATTAACATTAAATTTATAATTTAGTATCATTAAATATTCAAATACATATACATTTTTGAATTTTACTTGGTATAATCAACGTATAAAATATTTTAAAAAATGGTTCGGCATGTACCAGGAAAATAGAATATTTTTGCAAATTTTTGTCAAATGCTTAATCATTTGTCATAAGACTGAACAGTGTGACTATATGTCCCTGTATTATATAAGGATGTTAAAGCATCTTCCCTATTGGTTATAATTTTGTAACTCAATTCATTCTTAACACCTTAACTAGACCTGGAACTTAAAATAAAAATAATTAAAAATAAATCAGAAAAAACATTTTGTGTTTCAAAAACGAAGATGAACTTTAGTAGCGCTGGGAGAGGTCATATGTAGAATATGTTAGAAATCATTCTAGAGAGAAAACTAATTCCTAATATATTCACAGTTATATTCCTAACTCTGATGGAAAAAAGGAGGCGTGTCATAGATAAAAAATACTGCTTCTGAAGAGGTTGATGGTAAATCTTCACTGATAATCCATGTGATAAGAATGTAAAAAGGTTCTGGAAAAATTATTATTCATAATTTTTTCACTATTATGGCATAATTTGAAAGATGTTGTGCTTATACATGAAGACTGAAGATTAAATAGATTAATTTGGAGAAATAAAAAAATTCATACCCTAATTGAAAAACTAAAAAGTAAAGAATTATAATTCATTTATAATGTATTAACTTATTCATCAAATATTGGATGACTAATATGTGCCAATCATCATTTGAGATACTTGGAACACATTTGCAAACTAAAAACTAAAACTACCCACGCTTACAAAGCTTGCATTCTGGTAAGGAGGAGACAGATTATAAATGTGATAAGTAAGTAATATAGTAGGTTACAGGAGGCTGAGTGGAGAGCTACTTAAACTGGCTAGGACTATCTCAATCATTTGTAATAGGCTGCAACAAACTTACCCTGACCTTCGTCAAGGGGGAGACACGAACTTCATTACACTGAAAAGCAGGGGGACTTGGCCTTTGCTCTGGGTGGAGACTATTTCTGTCTTCTTAGGCTGATCACTCTAAAAACACTGAAAGATATCATTTCGACAACAAAATCTGTTGTCAGTGTCTCTGCTCACATGCATGAAAAAAATAGGAAAGATCCCTGGAGAATTGTCTCCCAACAGAAATCTAATAAAAAAGATTTTAATTTTACCACTCAACAAATGGTTTTTGGTATGCAAATAGCCACATTTTATACTTTTCTCTCAAAGTTTTGATGTTTCATTTGAGCTGATGCATGTCATTATGAACACAGCACTAACCCATTTGACCAAAGGCTTTCCTTTGATGTTTCTTTGTGGATAGAACTTCCTGGAAGATTATTAAAGGCAAAATCGATAAGTGGGCATATCACAGAAGAAAAGTCCATTGAAATAAAATATGGATTCTCATTTTCTTAAATAGACTTATGGTAAGTTCAGCAGTGAAATAGATGTAAGTGCCTCACTGGCTGAAACATGTTGACAGTCATTGAATGATAAGTTGTCATTCACGACCAAGCCTCCTATCTTGGAACCACAGCTGCACTCCAAAAAACATTTTTGCTAATTCCCAACAAAACCTGCTTCTTATTGTAGGTGTTTGCCTTTATGTGTTCTTTTTATTCAGCTGTAGATAGTGCAGAACATATAAGCTGTGACATCACACCATTCATTCTGATAAAAACACTTCGTTTGAAACATAGACTTTGACATTCCTAATAATCTTTGATGTTGCTTACAAGGCCTTAATAATAAGTTATGACATTGAGAAACTTAATGCTTATTGAGGGGAAATTTCCACTTTAGTTGCCATAGCAAATAGAGGCTTTGGTATTCATGAATGTGCTGTGAATTTTGTCATGCTTTTGATTCTTTTTTATTTTTGGCAATGTTTGTTTTGTTTCAAGCATTCTATAGATAAGACGCAATTGTCTTTCACTGTGTGTAGGAGACAGTAATAAAGAAAGCATATTAAAATGTCAAATACATTATTCTAAATCTAATAATTAATTGTCCAGCGCCTACATGAGCAAATAACAAAGTTAAAAAAAAAAAAAAAGTGTTGCATTTCAGTTGAGAAGAAACAAATCAAGCTATTTATGTCAAAAGCTTATTTGGAGTTATATCTAAAAGTAATGTAAAAGTGAACATTCTTCTAAATCTGATTTATCATTGCATCCCAATGACTAGGAAGATGCTTACCGCTTAGTAGACAATCAATATTTTCTAAAAATAACGAATAACAAAAGAAATACTATCTAAGGTCTGGGATCCAGGCTTTTACAAAGGGTTGTAAGAATTACAGTTTTATATTATTGAATTAAAGTCCCGCTATTCCACAACTAGCCGTTTAAATAGCAACAATAAGTTGACAATTTTGTAACTTGAAAATTACTTGTATTTCTTTTATCTGAATACTTCCCAGTAAGATAATTCAGTGCTTGTTAAATGACATAAAGATAATGCCTACAAACAGACTCACTCACTATGGTGTATATACAGTTCACATATCTTTAGGATTAACATATAACAAAATTAATTCTCACTGCAGTTATTATACATATACATAAATTCATATTGAAAAGCAGCACCTGTACTGTTCCATTCATGCTGAGGAAACAGATACAGTCTAAGTTAACGTGCAATTATTGTGGTCTTTTAATATAATTTATAATTATATAAATTCACTCTAATGCTTTAATAATCAGTTATTTAAATTGGCTAATATTTTAATTTCCTTTTTTAAAACATGTTTCTTTTAATTTTCCTTTAAGAATTTAACACTTTTCTACTAAAAATCTCAACTGTTTTAGGGCCAGATGTGGTGGCTCATTCCTGCAAACCCAGGGTTTTGGGCGGCCAAGGCCACAGGATAACTTGAGGGCAGGAATTCAAGGCTGCAGTGAGGTAAGAACATTCCACTAGGGTAAAAAAAATAAAAATTATTTTAAACAATAGCTAATTTCTGCCAAAATAAATGCTGGAATTTTTCAAAGTGAATGATAAATTAATGCAATTATGTGATAAATGTTAGTGTAAAATTAACGCATTACACCTTTCTCAATGTGTAGTTTTGAAAACATAAAATATATAGAATATAATATATTATATATGTACGTAATATATTTTATGTATAGGATTCTGGAAGCTGGATGCAAAGGGTGTTGGGAGGTCTCACTACTTAGAAAACAAGTTTAGGTTTAACCCTTCCCTTTCAGTAGGTATCTTCTCAATCCGTTGTACTTGGTGTCCTGAAATTTACATTCCAGTAGTTTAAGCATTGATTTAATTCCAAGTTTAATTTTATGATAAAAGAATATTAGCTTCATGGTTAAGTAGAATAAGTTAAAACAATCTATATATTTAGTTTAAATTTATATTAATGTTCAAGCCTATTTATATTTTCCTTTTTTTTCCCAGATGAATGATTTGTGCCTTTAATTCCAGGACTTTCTGGGATTTTCAACTGGAAGTGGTTTGGTTCATTTGGCCTCTCATTGAAGTGCTTTCGTTTGGGCTTTTTCTTCTGTTAAACCCATTTCCTTTCATCTTCAAAAATGTTAGATGTCTCCTATGTTGTGATCGTCCCACCTGTTCTTGTTTTTGTTGTTCTTCTCTATTGAGTTTATATCTTTTCCCACCTTTACTGTTGCTTTTAGGAAGCTTCCAGAATGTAGCTAGATAGGTACATATATTCATTTCATGAAGCTTAACTAGAATCTACTTCTTTTGACCTATGAATATATTCAAATTGACCCGACATAGTAAAGAACAAAAATGTGTTATGCACTTTGAATAACATAAGAAGGTGGTGTTACCATGTCTAGGAAGTCATTAGTGTTAGGGTGTATCATAGTTTTTCAGTTTTTTCCCTCTGCTGTACTCCTCAATCCGTAAGTATTATGGAGGTAAGGCTTTTCAATTGTGTACCAAACTTCTGCATAGCGTAAGCTGTGTGAACACCAAATGAGAGGCCTGCTGTATGCCCTGCATATGGAAAATCGTGGTTATTACTAGTCACAATGTCATCCCAGAAAGCATGTCTGAATCACTGGCGTATTAACGGGTGGGTTATTTTGACAGATACTGTAGCATTATCGAACCATTTCTTTGATTGTTTTTACTATATTTTAGAAGATATTGGGGAATAAAATAAGATTCTACATATATTTTATTAAAAGAGATAATTGAAATATATTTTATACATATAATGAGCCTTATGAATATTATATATTTTATTAAAATTTTATTTTAGAATTAAGAAAAACTAGCCACATTGTTTTCAGCTGGTGGTGATTTTATCTGTAAGCCAAAAATAAAGTAAAAATTATCCAGAGTTGTGCAATCAAACACAGAGAAAACAAAGGATAGTAATACATTGTAAATAAAAAGACATTTTCTATTATAATATAGAAATACTCTGAGAACAAGAAGACATGATTATGCAAGTTATTTATTCCCAAATATATTTCTATGCCAGTATCAGATTATGATGCTTTGGGAGGAATTACTTATAAACATTGTCTTCTTTTAGTAAGTTCTAGGAATGTAGAAAGTTATCCTGCATTAGAGAAAACACATACAGCAAAACAATGTTCCTGCAAATTCTCTGTATTTCCCAAAATACTAATAAAAGGCTGAACTAGGATAAATAGAACCAGGAAGAAACTATGCCCAAGGGTTGAAAGAAATCAATATAAAGCCAGAGAAATATCATGTGGTCTAGCGAATATTATATTGAACTAGCACCGCTACTTCTTCACACACACAAGCACAATCACTGCTTAGACCAGAGGTAGTAGGTAGCTTGCAAATGAAAATCGTGGCTCCTGTTTACTATTATTAAATTATTTTTATTTTAAATATATGTCTTCAAATTATTTTCCAAATTTGTACCTTTGGGTAGATGGCATATTCAGACCAAATGAAGTTGAAGTTTTGTGTACATGGACAAACATTTGACATACATAATTAAAAGCATTTTCCCTGGATTTTTTAGGATAGTATTTATATTTTGGGATGTGATGCTTGACTTCCCTGTTTACTTGGTAGATGTAACATTGTTATTACATTAAAGATTAATGAAATCAGAAATTTTTTAAAGAAAAGCAGCAAACAGGCCGGACGTGGAGGCTCACGCCTGTAATCTCAGCACTTTGGGAGGCCGAGGCCGGTGTATCACGAGGTCAGGAGCTCGAGACCATCCTAGCTACCACGGTGAAACCCCGTCTCTACTAAAAATACAAAAAAATTAGCCAGGCGTGGTGGCGGGCGCCTGTAGTCCCAGCTACTTGGGAGGCTGAGGCGGGAGAATGGCGGGAACCCGGGAGGCGGAGCTTGCAGTGAGCCGAGATCGTGCCAGCCTGGGCGACAGAGCGAGACTCCGTTTCAAAAAAACAGCAAGAAAAGAAAAGCAGCCCGCAAAAGGAGAGGACTTACTATGCTTAAATCCATGATGTAATAAAGCAATTAAATACGGATATGCCTAAAGAAAAAATGTAAAATACTTGATGTCTATAAGAGGTACCTCATGGCCACACCTCTACTAGCTGCCTGGCTGTTAATAATAGATGACTTAAAAGTCGCTATTTCTTCTAATTTGTATTTTTAAAGAAACAGTTGGAATTATGCACTGCCCTGTTTCAAGTGGGCTACACAGATTGCATTTGAGTGTCTTTTCTTAGCTGGTTCCCCTGTCTTTACCCAGCAGAGAATTTAGCAACTGCTTCAAGGTACAGGTAAGCATCAGAAAACATCAGGGCTGGCCAGATAAGCCTATTGTAGAAATAAAATTAATCTATTTGAACACTCCCTGGAGTATACGAACAATTTTCAGTAACATAATGTCAAGCGTGTGGCATTGGAATTCCCACACATAAAAAAAGTGGATGTTGAAGAGATTATTTAGAAAAGTAAAAAGGATATGATTATATTTAAACTCTGGATTTGTTGAGTGTTTTATGTTACTTATATTCAATACAGCAAGAATCTGGATTGACTAGAACAGCATAAACCTAGAAAATGGTTTCTGGATGAAGGAGATTCCTCTGAGGACCCTACTGAAGTACATAATAATAATACTAAATAAGTAGACATTTTCATAGAAGCAGAGTTCTGATGCTTTACTTATAATAATCTCAAGCAAACAAAATTGAAAACATATGGCAAATGTTAGCGAATTATAATGATAAGTATTCTCTTATTATCAGGCATTTTGCCATGCTTTCATTGTCTTCATATCATTTCATTTTCTAAACATCTCAATGAAGTAGGCATTATAATCATCCTTTTTTTTTTTTTTTTTTTAGACGGAGTCTTGCTCTGTCGCCCAAGCTGGAGTGCAGTGGCCGGATCTCAGCTCACTGCAAGCTCCGCCTCCCGGGTTTATGCCATTCTCCCGCCTCAGCCTCTGGAGTAGCTGGGACTACAGGCGCCCGCCACCTCGCCCGGCTAGTTTTTTGTATTTTTAGTAGAGACGGGGTTTCACCGTGTTAGCCAGGATGGTCTCGATCTCCTGACCTCGTGATCCGCCCGTCTCAGCCTCCCAAAGTGCTGGGATTACAGGCTTGAGCCACCGCGCCCGGCTATAATCATTCTTAATTTATATATAAAGAAAATGCAACTTAAAGAACCTCATAATTTGTTTATGGTTATAAAACTGTAAAGTGTTATATCTTTGTTCGAAACTTCAATTGTCTGATTACAAAACAAATGACCTTAAATACATGTAGAAACTGCAGACCTTTTATTAAAATCCCAAACAGCAGATCACTTAGGTTTCATAGACTATATGGTTTATGTCACAACTACTCTGCAACTGCATCATGAAGACAGACGTACACAAATGCACAAATGAATCTGCTCATTGCAACAAGACTACAATTGCACAAGCAGTTACGGTTGGGGTGCTAGTGAATTGGACCCTGAGGGCCACAGTTTACTAACTCGTGCTGGGCAACAGCATTGTTGGTCATCTGGGATTAATTCCTATCTGCACATAACAAAATGCTCTTGTATGATCATCTCTACATAGGAATGTGAAGTGAAAAAGTATTATCTAGTGACCTCAAGATATGTAGACAAGAAGCATCAATAATTTGAGGTGAAAAAAAAATAACTTTGGAATTTAAAACACATAAAGAAGCCCACACACAAGCTTATGTTTCAGTCCTGGTTCCGTTATTTTCTGTATGTTACTTAAATTATCTGGGTCTCAAATGTGCTGTGTGTTGGAGGTTATTTTACTTACCTTGGCAGATGGTTGTGAAAATTAAATTTACGCCGGGCGCGGTGGCTCAAGCCTGTAATCCCAGCACTTTGGGAGGCCGAGACGGGCGGATCACTAGGTCAGGAGATCGAGACCATCCTGGCTAACACGGTGAAACCCCGTCTCTACTAAAAAAAATACAAAAACTAGCTGGGCGAGGTGGCGGGCGTAGGTGAGTAGTCCCAGCTACTCTTGAGGCTGAGGCAGGAGAATGGCGGGAACCCGGGAGGCGGAGCTTGCAATGAGCTGAGATCCGGCCACTGCACTCCAGCCCGGGCGACAGAGCGAGACTCGGTCTCAAAAAAAAAGGAAATTAAATTTACTCTGTAAAAGTCATTCTTAATGCTAGATATTTCATAAATATGTAGACTCACCCAATGGATTAGTAAATTATATTATTAAATTGACATTTACAATATGCATTTTAGCTACCTATATGGATAAGTAATTTTTCATATTAGGTTTTCCATATTATAGCGAGTTTATTTTTCTACTTATACTAAAAATTTAAAAACATATTTCATCTGTTACAATCCTGTGATTTTATAAAAATGCATATAGAATATACATTTATGGTTCATATTCAAATCACAGGATTGAGAAATCAAATCATCAGATGCCATAATTGTATGACATCATATGAGAATAATATGATGATATACTAATATCCCACATAGGTGTCATTTCTTCTATAAGTACAATATGAATATATTGTTAATGACTTGGAAAATTCTGAAAAGTATAAAGAAAAAAATCTATAAAGGCTATATCTAGAAATAACATTACATTCTTATAGATTTATTTTCTAAAATTTTAAATATATATGCATATATATGTGTATGTATATATATGTATGTGGGCATATGTAGGTGTGTGTAAGATGTGTGGATATGCTTGTTGTTTCTATGTTGTCAAGCATATGCTATGGTTCACCTTTTTTATATATACAAGAAGATCCTATAAAAAAGTTTTCTTTTTTGTTTTAGCAGCACAGTTCATAGGATCTCCACATCTATATGACATGTAAATTAAAGAAAAGATGAAAGGCAAGTGATAAAAAAATTTTACTCAGTGATCAAGGCTGCAGAATAATCAAACCCACAGATGACTAAGGAAGATTTTTAAAGCTAAGGGACAAAAATACCTGGTCTATATGATAATCTTTTGCATTCTCAATGCCCTGCAAAAAAAAAAAAGGAAAAAAGAAAGAAGAAAACATGAATATTTTTGTCTTAGAAAGGAAAAGGCACAGTTTCACTGACTTTAGAAATGTTTGGACTCAGTTGGGAATGAGATTAATGATTTTGTGAAATCAAAGTATGCAAGAGGATCCAGCTGAGATCTGACTCAGCTGATTAACCAGCGTGACCTAAGGACTGGCATTGAGTTGAATTGTGATTGCATGACTTCACAGCCATCAAAATAAAAAATATAAAAAAAATGAAAAGAATAAATGTGCAACCTCATACTCCAATGATCCTGCAGGAGGTTAAAAAGAAATCATGTATGTATCAAGCTCAGACAATATTCAACATTTATTTGTAAGACTGAACGGTAATGCAGGTGCACTTCCCTGTGTGTGTCTGAGTGTCTGCATGTGGTATCGTGCAGATAGAAATCAATTTGTTTTCCATGAAAACGATTTTGCTCAATAGACATACATTTCGCCCTAATCTAAGACTGTCAAAATATACAAAGAAAAAAATTACAGAAATGTTTATCACCCAGGAACATATACTGGTAGATTATTACAGCTTCAAAATCATATCACTTTTGATAGGACAACATTTGACACACAGAAAAATTAAAGAATACAGAGAAATCATTTAATGAATAGAAAGCTCATTACTTGACATGCAATATAATAGTGAATAGCTATTTCTATGCCTTTTTGTGAAGGACAACATTGAAAGGAAGCTTGTAATCTAATCTTTCTCTTAAATAGGACATCTGGGAAATGAGTGACCCAGTCAAATTGTTGCTTTAACATCCTAGTAATAAGACCTTTTGGTAAATATACACATGCTATTTCCTACCAAATTGGAAATGGAGAGCCCTTATCAGTAAAAATGCTTTTAGCATTATGTATAAATTTTGCAAGCCTAGCTAGCTGGAGAATACTGATAAACTGTGTAAATAAAAGTATATAAAAAATGGAGATATTCTGTAACTAAAGTTGTTCTTTCTATGTTAGCCATATATTCTCATGCATTACTCAAAATAAACTTTACATGTTTAATCTTAATATGGGAGAAATAACACTGTGGGGAGATGCATTAGATGGTCACAGATCACTCTAAAGAAAGTAGTTTGTGCCATGTGATTGCCTGAATCCTTTGAATCGTTAATAAAACATGTTACTGAGTACAGTATATTGTTATTCAAATCAGTATGAGTCTGATTTGATAATTGTACCTTTAGTGTTACCACAAATTGCCACTACAAGCAAGATTGTCTTTCAGTCTATGAATCCTAATTGCTAAGGCGCTTTCAACATGAAAACAGAGGAGATGGAAAATGATGACAAATTAATATCAGGATGACTCCCTACCCGTCCTCAGTTTGAAGTGGTGAAAGGAGAAAAGTCTTACCAAAGAAAGGAAGGAAAATTGGATTTGACCTTAAGAATTGACTCTATAAATAGACACAGAGTCTGAAGCATAAGGAAAGCTAATAACAGATCCTATTCTCTGTTGTTGGCAGCCCAGATCAAAGCTTCATCATAACCCATGTTTTTATGATTAATGGAAAGAACCTGCTTTGGCCACTATGGAAGACAATATATTCAATCTCAAAGTAGGTTAGTTAAGATCGTTGATTACCTGAGAGCTGTGGCTAGCTAACTATAATACAATTTTAATTTAATTAATTTTAAAACATAGTATTCTGTTACATGGTTAGAACACCTTACACAGAAATGCCAACAGAAACTTAATGATTATTTGCTAGCAAGTGCTGATCAGAATAAGCCTTGTATTTCAAATCTGAATCATCAAATTCCCATCATCAGGGGATTAAAAAAGAAAATAATATCAAAATATTACTATCCTACAGACCTCTTTAATTGAAGAAAAATGTAAATTCCATTTTTATCATTATTAACAAATCCATTGGAAGTGTTGCAGGCAAATGACTTGGAAATGATGCCAGGCACATTAGGTTGAACTTCAGTTCATTTGCGGGGTTTCAGTCCTTTTCCACAAAAGGGATGCAGAAGATGCCCTCCAGCAAGATCAAGATCAAACCCAGCAAACTTTTAGGAGGAAAGAAGCCTTCCAGAGAAGGCTGTAAATGACCTGTGAGCTTCAATCATGAAAAATCATGTAACTTATTTATTAATTTATGCTATGTGGGTAATGGGAAGGTGGTTTGGGGATTTAGTTCAGTTTTTTGTTTTGTTTTGTTTTGTTTTTGTTTTTGTTTTTTTAATGTTGAAATAGTTCATTAGCATGAAAATAGTTTTGTTTAAGAATTAATGGCTCATCAACATTCTCCTCCCTTAACTATTGGGTGGAGGGCAGGATAGGTATACTCCCTGTTCTTTGTTCCAGGTCATTTCCCTCTCCTACCTCCTGCCCAGACTTTCTCTCTGAAACCACCAAGCTTTGAATCTCATACTGTCAAGTTATATATCAGCTTGAATCTCGGGTCGTCAGTTGTATATACCATGATTTAAGCTGCAATCCACAGACCTTTCATTTCTTAAAGATTGTATCTCTTGGCTCAATCACTCTCTTCATTGTCTTCCTTTTTACTTCCTTCTTAATTCTTCTCAAATTCAGTATACCCATAGATGTTTCTTTATGCAACTGATTTTTTTTTCCCTTTAGTTCCTTTCCTCTAATAATCTTGTCCTTCTCTTCCATCCTGTAACAACTAATTTCTTCTACAGTAAATGTCCTGGGTCTGGTCATTACCACTAGATGCACCTGCTCTGTAATACCACCTCATCACCATTATATTCTATATTTTCAGCTCACTTTCTTTAGCACTCAGATTCCAAGATATTTCAAACCCTCTGGGATAGAGCCTGTCATCTTTTCACTGACTATTGTTCATTTGGTAGTTTCTTTTTCCTCATTGCCCAGCTTTTCACCTCTTCTAAGATATTGACTTGCAGGGAGGGGCAGGGGAGAGTCAAAAAAATATAAACCCCAAACCTGATTAAATTAAATTCTCCACTACATTGTGCCTGCAACTCTTTCAGTAGAATGTGAGAGGAGGAAAACTCACAAGACCACTAATTGATTCTACTTAAAATTTATGGCTATAAACCCTACGAATTCTTTAAAGCTGCCAAACAATTGTAATGCAGTTACCTATTCCTTTCTCACTTTAATTTTCCTTGATGTTGTCGAAGAAAAATTGTAAAAGGTAAGTTACTCAGGCAAGAAAGACTTTTTTCAAGGCTATCACAGTATGAGAAATAAATCAAACTCAATGCCTCTGAAGCAAAAAGCATAGTGTTTTCACCCAATTCCGTGACCCTGAAGGCAAATTAGAGTAAGGATGAAAAGGATTGTTTTTATGAATTACTAGGAAGGAGAGTTTGCAGAACTTGGTGAGTGATGGCATGAGGGAGATGGGTGAAAGGCAGCTGTCAAAATCCACTGCCAACTTTCCAATGTGGGTGAAGTGGAGAATCACGGTGCCAACTACTGAGAAAGAAAATACTCAATGGAAAAAAGATTTCACTATTTGAGATGACCATATGGGTATCTGCTTCCAAACTATAAAAAGGCACCATCTGCATCACTCACATTTAGGAAATCATATCAGATAACTTTTTTTATGTCTTTAAGTTGAGCATGATATGTTTTCACATTCAGACTTCGACATAAATATTGTCCTATTCTTCTTTCATAGATGGCACAGTTTTCAAAAGCCTCTATTTCTGGTAGCATGAGAATTTTCCCTTGTTAAAAAAACTTCAAGCACACCAAAATATCATGACAAAGACAGTAAATTCTTCTACAATTTTACCAATAAGAAACAGTCACAAATATTTTGTTGCTCTTACTTTAAGTACGTCTACCTAGATAGATACATGTATATTTATGCATACAATTATGTGTATGGAAATATATTACGCAACAAAATGTTGCAGACATCATTCTAGACCATACATTTAAGTGATCTTTGAAACTTTACACATTACTTCTCATTTTGTTTATGTCATAGACTTTCCTTACCAGGTTCAATAGCATAACAGCACCATGATGAACATCAATCTGCATACCTCTATTCACATTATTAATTCATCTTCTTAGAATGAATGCCAATGAGGGGAATTGCTTGTTGATGGCACACAGATACACATTTGTTGGTATACATTGCTCAATTTTGCTCAATTAATTTCCAAAATGAAACTGTCATGTAACACTTCCATTAACATTTTTGGTTATTTGTCCTTGTGCATTCACTATTTGTTTTCTCACACTTGATCTCAGTATCTGTAATTATTTTTAAAAAGTATATTTGCCATGTCTTTGTTTATGACTTGCAACCTTTATATAACTATAAAACTGCTGTTTTTATTATATTTTCTGATCTTTTCTGCTCGAGATCTATTTAGGGTGAGATGGTGTACAGTTTTACTGTCTACTAAAATAGAGACTACTCCAGAAAGTTGCGTATATTTCAATATCAAATCAGCAGGATTTATTATGATGCACATATTTTTGCATTCATTTAATAGTGTCTAAGTACAAGGCTTGTGATTATGAAAGAGTCTCATCCTAAAATTGATCTCCAGTCCAAACTTGTCATTATCAAAGAGTCTTATCTTAAAATTGACCTCCAGTCCAAACGTATGTTATCTAAATCAAATACTTTTCACTACTTTATATTTCTTCTGCTATTTGTATTAATAGCTTCAAATGACAATCTGAAACGGCTCTTTCTTAAATTTTCAGGTAGGAATTATATAAAATCCTGGTATGGAAGTTGACAATTTTTCTATATCTACCCAATATATATTTATATATTTTATATATTATCCCAATATATTTGCATTTAAAAAACTTCTGTATTTATACTCACCTTAACCCCTTACAGCTTATTCACACTACAGTCTTAGAGTGCGCTTTGTTTACTTTTTTCATGTAGAACTATGTAGTTCCCAGCCTTATTTTTTTGGCTTTCCATGTAAGTATCAATATTGCACTGTCTAACTTTCCAGTAGAAATATAAAAACTTTTCATATAATCACACTCTTTAAGGAATCATAATTTTATTTTTATTTTGTTGATTTTTCAAATTCTCTTATACCAGTGCTATCAGTCTTGTTAAGACAATCCTTCACCATTGCTCATATTTCTCCTATATTGTACCATGTGCTTTCCTTATTCTTTGTTTTACTTTTTTAAATCTATTCACTCACTTTGCAAGAGCACACTTTTGGTAACTCTTAGAAATCATTCAAAATGGGTAAGTATTTTTATTTCAAAAGTCCAGATTATTTTTATTCTATTCTTTCAGTTTGAAGTTTGTCTGAATATTGACTGACACTAATTTATGCTACGAATTTTTAAAATAGAATTTATTGTCTCCTAGGATCTAGTGTGCTATTCAATCACAATAGCTATTTCAATTCCTGATTCTCTGTCTGTGACTGTTGTTTCATTCCTTTATTATAGAAATGTTTAGGGTCTTATTCTTTCTTGTGCTAGACATATTGAATTTGCTCGTCTACATTCCATACTATGCTAGTTCTCCACTGCAGATGGTAATCTGAATGCCAACTAGTTTTCACCAATTAAAGATACTCATGTGAAATTGTTAGAGGGAGTAGTGACATCTTTGTTTTTTACAGATAGCAAGGGCATTAAAATGTGAGTGTTTCCTGTATCAGTGTTAAAATGTGCATTATTCAGTAGATTTACTCTTTAGGTGTTCATTTTTGTTCCTCATGGATGAGACAGAAGTGGAAGAGATTTTCAGAAATCCTTTTTCCTGAGCACCTAAAAGGACTTTATTTCCAGTCCTCCTTGCAAAAAGGTCAGGACCATGTGCATTTTCTGGCCAGTGAAATGTGAACGGAAATCATGTATGCCCTTGTTTATATTAAGAAACAGTAACTATTGACTAGATCTAGGTCTTAATGTATCTCAACATCAGATTTCAAACACTGTCATAACACTTGTTGAATAATCACTAGTTCTTTGAATATTTTTTGGAATTTTGGTGTTTTCTCAACCTAAATTCCAGGTATATAAAACAGCCCTACCTATTGGTATAAGCCACAAATATATGTCAAATAATAATCAGAACAAGAAATAGATAATAACTATTGCAATGCCTCTTTATAAGGTCAGTTAAGAAAAATAGGTATTTGAATGTAAGCACTAATGTTTCCAAAGATTGAAAACATAAGACATCTGAATTAAAACTTGAATGTGAATATCAGTTTATGTCAAAAGTAAAGCAAATCTTAGGTAAAGAGCATGTGAGATGTAAATACAGAAGAGGTCAAGTCACTGGTACATGTTTGATGCTGGTGATCATGTCTTCTAGGTTTCTCACGGTCATATTTTGGCAACTCAATGAGACACACAGAAATTAGAATAATATAAAGACTGTGGGGTGTTTTGAACTGTTTGATAGACATTCTTTACACTACATAGCAGGTAACCTCTTACAACCCATCATCATATGGTTTCTGGAGACCTTCATGCCACCTTTTATGAACTTGTTGAGTAGAAAGATAGATCTGGATTTCGTGCTGGAAGTGAACACTATTGACACCAACAGAAAGAAGCACCTATTGAACTTTCTCTTACCAAATGACTATAATAATATTCTTCAGCAAGAAAAAAAAATGCAATTGAAAATTTTCACTGGGAGAGTGGGATATCAAAAGCAAAAGTGTTGGCCGGGCACGGTGGCTCAAGCCTGTAATCCCAGCACTTTGGGAGGCCGAGACGGGCGGATCACGAGGTCAGGAGATCGAGACCATCCTGG
>NW_012115433.1:4115551-4121968 GCF_000951035.1 Colobus angolensis palliatus
ACCATGCAAAAAATATTTTTCCCAAATATATATAAATTATAATGACTCCTTCAGAAGAAAAAATGTCCCCCTGTAATACAAAGTACTTCAAAGCAATCGTCTCTGTACTTGGAAACTTTACTCAACTCAATAGCTTTTATTTTAGTTATTTTATTTTATTTTGCTAAATATAAATAAATTATATTTATTTATTTATACAAAAATATGTTTATTTTCATATAAACAACCATATTTAATCTAGCTTTATGTTTCCCGGTTTAAAAAAAAAAGCACGTCACCTGATATAATAACCCTTAACATAACTGTCAATGTAGTAAGGTTTATTACTTTGGTGGTAAGGCTGATATATGAGAAATTGTAAATCAGAGATTTACACACAATAGTGAATTTCGCAACATTTGGATTAGCTTGTACTAACAAGGCAAGAATATGGTTTACCTCTAAGTTATTTATGTTACCAAGGTGTTAAAAGACTTAAAATACTTACCTTAGTGGCTGCAAAGACTTTTTTCTGTTTCATCTTTCCTATACAAGAATTCATTGCTTATATATTACCTTGATAATATTAAAATTTAGTAAAAATTTCAAGAAATATATTTAGCAATATGTTAAAAATAATGTAATGTTTTGCTTATGGCAAATTTTAAATTAATACAAGAATCTCCAGTAAAGAAAAACAAAAGCACTGATCATAAATACTAAAGAAATATTGCACAATTTGTAACAGAAATTAGATTATTGTATTAATGTATTGTTTTTCCCTGTCACTGCCATATCCTTCCCTATCTTAGAAAATGGCAACTAATTGCTTTCAATGAAGTCACAATGACTTAGGCAGTTTAAATAATATTTTAATAAACTATTTTTAAACAAAGCTTAAATAATCAAGTAACAAAACTATGTTCTATCAGTTCTTTAAAGCATACTTACAGGAAAATAAACAAAACATTAGAGTTCAGTTTGATTTTTAATTTGTTTACAATATAGAAAATATAACTGGGCAACTAGTTATTGGATCAAGAAATGGAATATTACCTTCATCTCAGAGGCCCATTCTAAAGACCTGTTGAGTGAGAAGTTATGAAGGAGTCTAAGGGATGAACAGCCTGTGTAAATTAAGGTCTTTTTCAGCCTATTTCTCCAAGCAGTGTTTAACTTTGCACTATCAGCACTTTGCACATGCACAGCTCTATCTTCATGCATTTTAGTAGTTATCTAAGTGACAGAAACATACTATATTATTAACTCTAGGTACATAATGTAATCACATAATACCACATAATCAATTAAATTTAGCGTGGACCAGGAGTGGCAGCTCATGCCTGTGGTCCCAGTACATTGGGAGGCCCAGGAGGGAAGGTCCCTTGAGCCCAAGAGTTCAGGACCAGCTTGGGCAACATAGCAACATTCTGTATCAACAAAAAATGAACAAAATAAATTAGAACAAAATAAATGAACAAAATAATTATTAACAAATAAATGTTGGTGCGCCTCTGTGGTTCCTGCTGCTTGGGAGGTTGAGGCAGGATTATTTGAGCCCGGGAGGTCAAGGCTGCAGTGAGCTAAGATCGTGCCACTGCACTCCAGCCCGGGCGACAGAGCAAGACTCCGTCTCAAAAAAAGAAAAAAAAAAAAAAAAAAGTGTTAGAGTCCCTAAATTCCATCACCTATGAGTAGCTACCAAAGTACTAAAGTCAGAGGAAACAGAAAATTAGAATATAGTCCTAGTAATTAGTTCACTTATAAATTATTTAGTATCAAGAATCAAAATGTGGGAGACAAATAAAGTGAATCAAACACAAAAATAAAACTATAAGTCATAAAATAAAGGCAAAAACCATAAAATAAAGGCTGCTATAGTGTGAATTAAAAAAATCTAGAAATATAGTGCAACATGGTATCCTGTTTACCACAGGCCTGACACACAAACCTGATAAAATGATGATACTTAATTGGAGGAGCTTAGAATGACCACCTCACTCACATCTTACCTCACAACAGGGCTTAACTAGAGTAACAGGATTATAAAGTAGCAGACATAGTCTCTCAAGAATGTATTAATATTAGCCAGGGGTGTCCAGAGAAACAAAACCAATAGGCAATATATCTATGTACATAACAATCATTAAATAAATTATATAAATTAAGGTGCCATAAAGACACTTCATTAAATTTGAAGTAATATAAATTATACAAAGTATGTTATATCAGAGTCAAACTTAAAATCATTAAGAAGAAGATAATTAAAAAATCAAATCTAAAATTTCTGGTATCAGTGAAAACATTTCAAAAGAAATTTCAAAATGTTTTAAACTATATAAAATATAACTTGTGAAATTTTGTTTGATTCAGAGAAAGTAGATATAGTAGGAATTTTGTGTTATTAAGTGCATAGATTACAAAAGAGAAAGATCTGAGTTCAATAAAGAAGCTTATGCCTAAGTAAACTAAAAATGACGGATTAAACCTAAAACAAAGAAAATATGTGATAAAGAACAGAAATCAGTAAAATTGGAAACAGAATAAAATGCTGAGAAAATCAACTAAATAAAAGACGATTCTTTGATAAGTCAATAAAATTCATAAACCTCAAGCAAGCTAACTAAGAAAAAATAACATGGGGAAAAGAAAGAGAGATCAGACTGTTACTGTGTCTATATAGAAAGAAGTAGACGTAAGAGACTCCATTTTGTTCTGTATTTGAGATGCTGTTAATCTGTGACCCTACCCCCATCCTTGTCCTTGCAAGAGACATATGCTGTGGTGACTCAAGGTTTAATGGATTTTGGGCTGTGCAGAGTGTGCTTTCTTAAACAAGTGCCTGAAGGCAGTATGCTTGTGAAAAGTCATCACCATTCTCTTAATCTCAAGTATCCAGGGATACATACACGGCCAAAGTTCGCAGGGACCTCTGCCTAGGAAAGCTAGGTATTGTCCGAGGTTTCTCCCCATGTGATAGTCTGAAATATGGCCTCGTGGGAAGGGGAAGACCTGATCGTCCCCCAGCCTGACACCCATGAAGGGTCTGTGCTGAGGAGGACTAGTATAAGAGGAGAGAATGCCTCTTGGCAATTGAGATAGAGAAAAGCATCTGTCTCCTGCCCATCCCTGGGCAATGGAACATCTGGGTGTAAAACTCGATTGTATGTTCTGTTTACTGAGAAAGGAGAAAACCGCCTTAGGGTGAAAGGTGGGACCCGCTAGTGCAATGCTGCTCTTTTTGCACTAAAAAGGTTTATGGAGATGTTTGCGTATGCATATCAAGGCACAGCACTTTTCCTTAAACTTATTCATGTCACAGAGATCTTTATTCATGTGTCTTACTGCTGACCTTCTCCCTACTAGGAGAAAACCGCCTTAGGGCGAAAGGTGGGACTTGCTAGCGCAATGCTGTTCTTTTTGCACAAGACACTAGGGAAGAGTGAAATGGTGACCTGCAGATTTGGAGAAAATATTTGTTACATACATAATCAGTATAAGGCAGGGGTTAAAATACTACAACCCACTGGCCACATCTGGTCACTGCTTTTTTTTTTTTTTTTTTTTAACTATTTGCAATCTAAGAAGGTTTTACATTTTAAAATTGATTTAAAAAGTCAAAAGTATACTTTGTGGCATAGGAAAATCATAAGAAATTCACATTTCACAGTTTTGGAAGGACACAGCCATACTCATTTGTTTATCTATAGTTGTTATCTACAGTTTTTTTTTGAACTATAATGGCAAAATTGAGTAGTTTCATCAGAGACCTGATGTGATTCTCTAGGGAGCCACATTCTTCCTCAGAGCACCACAAATCACTAGGATGCATGCATGTATAACTGAACAGTGTTGTGACGGCCACATATTGTTATATAGGTGTTTTATTTACCTATTTTAATACCAGAGGATATCTATCATGTCAAAAGAAAAAGAAAGAGAAAATTGGATTATTAATGTCGCATTTTTAGGAGACATTAGAGTGTGAAATATTTCCTACTATATTAGGCCAAAACATTGTGATTACTGTGCAATTATACTAATTAAATGACAATAGGATGCAATATGTGTTGAAATTACTAGACTAAACAATCATAATGATATTCTCACCTTGCAGGAAAAAAACAGTGGGGAAAATTAGAAAGTTTGAAATGGAATATTTTGTAACAGCAGAATTTCCTCACAAAATATAAAGCAAAAATGGAGCTGCAAATAAAGTATGTTTGCAAGTGGCTCATTCGTTGACCAAGCAGGGAAAGCCCATTTATTGCTAGTGAGCTAATTATAGTAGCTGAAAAATGTGCCCAGAGAATATCAATTTGTTTATGACTATTAGCCTTTTAGTAAAAACAGATATTCAAAGAGTTTAGGATGTTGTGGGTAACTTAATAGTCCTTTTTAAAAAGACAAATTATATTTAGTGTTTGTCCTTAGATCTGGATGCATTAGCAGATGTTCACTTGTTGTCTATGTGAGGAGTCAATACTTGCCTCTTGGGAATAACTAACTTCTGTGAATACCTGCTTAGAAAAATTACAGTTGAGAATATTTTCAAAGATGCTATGAAAAGCCAGATTTGGTACAACCTGAAGTGGAATATGCTAAGATGTGTTACATTTGATGATGGTAAATAAATGTAGAGAAGAGTAAAAGCTTTCACCGGAAATATTTTTATTCATTTATTTATTTATTTAGAGACAGGGTCTCACTTTGTCACCCAGGCTAGAGTGCAGTAGCTCAACCTCAGCTCACTGCAATCATTGCCTCCTGGGTTCAGACAATTCTCATGCCTCATCTCAGCCTCAGGAGCAGCTAAGACTATAGGCATCCACCACTATACCTGACTAATTTTCATACTTTTAGTAGAAAAGGTGTTTTACCATGTTGGCCAGGCTGGTCTCGAGCTCCTGGCCTCAAGTGATCCATACTCCTTACCCTCAGCTTCCCAAAGGGCTGGGATTACAGGCATGAGCCACCCACTTGGCCTGGAAACATTTATAAATCTTGTGAAAATATAAGATGTTTAAAGACTATGAATATTTTGTATTATACATCGAGATGTTAAATTTTTGCAGTAAATATTAGAATCTGTCTTGTGTTATGGAACCGGTAGTACCAATGCCAGTCTTCCTTGTTTCTGAGATTTAACGATGGTAACTTGTATTTTGTCAGATATAGAAACAGGATTTCTGAATTGCCTACTGTATTTCAGTTACATGGATAGCATTAGTAAACTTTTATGTGATTCTTTTAGCTCAGAGCTGAATTTTTTGTTTCCTTAAAAAGAAGAAACAACGTCATATACTATTGATTATTAAGCGGTCTTGAAAATCGGGTTTTTCTGCGGACAAGATAATGTTTTTTAGTTAATTCAATTAAATCTACAAGGTAAAATAGCATTTTGTATGAAAATTAAATTGCAATAAAATCATTTCACCAAATAACAGTTTCAGACCCAAACTATCAACCTGCTTTATCTGTTTTTTTTTTTTTTTTTTTGAGACGGAGTCTGGCTCTGTTGCCCAGGCTGGAGTGCAGTGGCCGGATCTCGGCTCACTGCAATCTCCGCCTCCCAGTCAACCTGCTTTATCTGTTTTCTGTATTGTCAAAAGAGAAAACATGATGTGAGATCCCTCTTCTCACACAGATTTTTAATAGAAACATTTTCTGAGATAAAATTATAGTCCAACACATTTATTGGACCTGAGTGCAAATTTAAATATATTTTCCACATTTCAAAAAATATTTATCTGCAATTGAAGAGCATTTACTTAATCTTCATTTGGGTGATTAATTAGCAATGGAATTATACGCTTAAAGCAAATATCAAGAGTAGGATGTAATTGAATCTTCTAAATAACTGTTAGTAGGTACATATCACAAATTAAAGTCATATATTCATATACTGATAACAGTACCTATCTGTGTAACAAGGCATTTTCAAAGATGAAATGATGAACAATGGAAAAATCTCATTACAGATAACCACTAAAAGGTGAATATTTGCAAAAGATTTTAATAATAACAAAGGCTAACTATATGCCCTATTTTGGTTAAATGTTATTCCTTCCAAAAAGAAGTTAATTCTTCTCATCAATAAATTGTATTACAAAACAAAAATACTATAGTATTATTATATGTATTTTAATTTTATTTAGCTTCTCATATCCCAAAATTAGAGGTGTCTGAGGTAAACTTTTGACATACTTCAGGGATCTGAAATAGGAAGTAACTTCCTTCTTACAACATCTTCCCTATAGACTTAAATTTTTATCATCTTTCTTTCTGGTAAGTCCAGTATCATCTATTCATCTACTTCCTAGCTTTGAATTTTTGTTCAAATTTTTTGTTTGTCTTCTCTTCCGCTCTTTCTTTTTCCTTCCTTCCTTCCTTCTTTCCTTCTTTTCTTCTTTCCTCCTTCTTTCCTCCTTCTTCCCT
>NW_012115433.1:4122030-4151473 GCF_000951035.1 Colobus angolensis palliatus
CTTTTCGCATTTTTATTTCTGGGCCCTATGTCTTTATTGCATTTCTTTTCTGACATTTTGGTATTCCATTACTGACAGATTTATAGAAGACATATTAATATTCACTATTCACTTCAAATTGATAAAATTTAATATTTATTTTTAAACTCAGTATATTATAAATAATGCTCATTTTAATAAGTTCTATTCTCACATTTAGATATAATGAAAAATATTTATTCCCTGACACTAAGGTCACCCTTAGCCACTCCATATATTTTTCTAGATTGGTCCCACTTTTGATGCATCTCCTATCATAGATAGATAGATAGATAGATAGATAGATGACAAGGCCTGTGATTACATGTTAATCATTTAAATGTTTATCCTCTAAAACATGCATGGGTAGATGTCGATAGACATCTGTTCTTTATCTCTTCTTTAGCAATGAAATGATGGCACCCTGATTAGGATACTCTCCATAGACTGACCTTCTAGTTGTTTTGCTTTGGTTTCTTTTATTTATGTCATACTGTTCTGCCTCACATAATACAACACTGTAGTGATAATAAATATATGCAATTTTGCATTTCATTGAAAAATCCAAGAATGATGTAATCTCATGTGTTGATAATATAGATTTGAAGAGGTTTTGATAGAGTAAATTTTCTTATAGATGAATATAAACCTTTCATTTCTCCTAAGATATTTGTTCACTTTTTAGATATTACTCTTATTTTGGGAAGCTTACTTCAGGCTCATATATTTCCAGGTGTTGATTGGCAGTAATTCAAAAGAATGCATTAAAATTTGGATGAACAATAAGGAAATTGGGTAGCTCCACTCTGTACTACATTATCTTTCAAATTCCTCGCCACAACTACAAATTACCACAATCACATTGACGAATACCTGTAATTCTTTAAGATTTTTCAAACTAAACCAATTTTCTGCATGAGGGAATAAATTAGTTATTTAAATAGCTTTAGAACAGGGCATCAGTACACATTGATATTAATACAGGCCGGGCACAGTGGCTTACATCTGTAATCCCAGCACTTTGGGAGGCCGAGGCGGGCGGATCACGAGGTCAGGAGATTGAGACCATCCTGGCTAACACGGTGAAACCCTGTCTCTACTAAAAATACAAAAAATTAGCCAGGCGTGGTGGCAGCGCCTGTAGTCCTAGCTGAGGGAGGACAATGGCGTGAACCCGGGAGGCGAAGCTTTTGGTGAGCCGAGATCGCGCCACTGCACTCCAGCCTGGGCGACAGAGCGAGACTCTGTCTCAAAAATAAATAAATAAATAGATATTAATACAAAAATCTTCACTGATAATGTGCTAGCTAACGAGAGAATAATTTTTCAAGTATAATAGTTTAAAATCAAGAATTTTCAGGGAAATTACATAGATAAAAGCATTAGCTAAGTGTATTCTTTGTAAAGCACCATGCAAAAAATATTTTTCCCAAATATATATAAATTATAATGACTCCTTCAGAAGAAAAAATGTCCCCCTGTAATACAAAGTACTTCAAAGCAATCGTCTCTGTACTTGGAAACTTTACTCAACTCAATAGCTTTTATTTTAGTTATTTTATTTTATTTTGCTAAATATAAATAAATTATATTTATTTATTTATACAAAAATATGTTTATTTTCATATAAACAACCATATTTAATCTAGCTTTATGTTTCCCGGTTTAAAAAAAAAAGCACGTCACCTGATATAATAACCCTTAACATAACTGTCAATGTAGTAAGGTTTATTACTTTGGTGGTAAGGCTGATATATGAGAAATTGTAAATCAGAGATTTACACACAATAGTGAATTTCGCAACATTTGGATTAGCTTGTACTAACAAGGCAAGAATATGGTTTACCTCTAAGTTATTTATGTTACCAAGGTGTTAAAAGACTTAAAATACTTACCTTAGTGGCTGCAAAGACTTTTTTCTGTTTCATCTTTCCTATACAAGAATTCATTGCTTATATATTACCTTGATAATATTAAAATTTAGTAAAAATTTCAAGAAATATATTTAGCAATATGTTAAAAATAATGTAATGTTTTGCTTATGGCAAATTTTAAATTAATACAAGAATCTCCAGTAAAGAAAAACAAAAGCACTGATCATAAATACTAAAGAAATATTGCACAATTTGTAACAGAAATTAGATTATTGTATTAATGTATTGTTTTTCCCTGTCACTGCCATATCCTTCCCTATCTTAGAAAATGGCAACTAATTGCTTTCAATGAAGTCACAATGACTTAGGCAGTTTAAATAATATTTTAATAAACTATTTTTAAACAAAGCTTAAATAATCAAGTAACAAAACTATGTTCTATCAGTTCTTTAAAGCATACTTACAGGAAAATAAACAAAACATTAGAGTTCAGTTTGATTTTTAATTTGTTTACAATATAGAAAATATAACTGGGCAACTAGTTATTGGATCAAGAAATGGAATATTACCTTCATCTCAGAGGCCCATTCTAAAGACCTGTTGAGTGAGAAGTTATGAAGGAGTCTAAGGGATGAACAGCCTGTGTAAATTAAGGTCTTTTTCAGCCTATTTCTCCAAGCAGTGTTTAACTTTGCACTATCAGCACTTTGCACATGCACAGCTCTATCTTCATGCATTTTAGTAGTTATCTAAGTGACAGAAACATACTATATTATTAACTCTAGGTACATAATGTAATCACATAATACCACATAATCAATTAAATTTAGCGTGGACCAGGAGTGGCAGCTCATGCCTGTGGTCCCAGTACATTGGGAGGCCCAGGAGGGAAGGTCCCTTGAGCCCAAGAGTTCAGGACCAGCTTGGGCAACATAGCAACATTCTGTATCAACAAAAAATGAACAAAATAAATTAGAACAAAATAAATGAACAAAATAATTATTAACAAATAAATGTTGGTGCGCCTCTGTGGTTCCTGCTGCTTGGGAGGTTGAGGCAGGATTATTTGAGCCCGGGAGGTCAAGGCTGCAGTGAGCTAAGATCGTGCCACTGCACTCCAGGCTTGTTGACAGAGTGACATCCTTTCTCTAAAATATATATATATATTTCACTATATATATAAAGATATATAGTGAATTTTTGTAATTTGATTATATTGTATAATAGGGATGGTATTATTAACATGGATAGTCCAGATAGCCTTATTAAACTATAAAACCTAGATGGAGAAGCAGATAAACAAACATGCATGTGTGAAAAGCTGATTTTCTTATCAGTCGAGTCATGATCATTGATACTAGAGCTAGGCAGGACTTTAGAGGACATCTAGAGGCTTGGTAAATGGACGTTTGCATCATAAACCTGAAAGAAAAGAAGTCCTTCATTTTCTACTTTTGGATAAAACAAGTTCTTCATGTGTAGAATAACAAGTTTAACATATTCTTTACTACTACCTGATATCAAAAATCACTTTTGTTTGACTAAAAAATGATGATAAGTATTCAGCATTTCCATGTCACTTAATGGTAATTTTTTGATGTACAAATTAATATCCTATGTACATCATTGCCACCAAATAATATCCTATGTACATCATTGCCACCAATATGGAAGTTGATATGAGAATATATTTTTTCCTTAATCTATAAAAAATCAATAGATATGAAAATGTTTGAATATTAAAAATACTTTTGTAGAGAATTTTGCTACCACTAAATGCATTTATGAAAATATTTGGAAAAAAATTTTAAGTTAAAAAAAGCTGAATAAAAACAAGATCCCTCCATTTCAATACTATTTATAATATAAATTTGTAGTCATTTTTTTCTCATGGATTTTGGTGTAGTTTGTATATAGAATTTTGGAGCATATAAAGTTAAAAAGAAAATAGAAAAAAATTTAAGTACTCTCTTGAAAATAAAGATGTTCAATCCATTAGTTATTTCGGACTTTATGTGTTCCGGGCGTATTACAATCACGTAGCCAGTGTCATATAATTATAAGTAAAAGATTGAGATATTTTTATTTTTTCTACACTGTACATTCTTATTTAATGAACATATTCATTATTAGAAATCATTACCTAATATTGCATTAAAAACATGATCCTGTGACTGTCTCTAGGCAAGATCAAGACTGCTTCTCTGTTTCTGCTCAATAAATGAAATATGTTCAAGGATCAAAAAAAGCAAACAGAACAAAACTGTCTCTCACACAAAGAAGAAAGGGTGATGCTCAGGCTTATAGACACTGTTGGGTGACATTTTCAACAGATGGTCATTTAAAGTCGGCCAGTCATTGCGCATGGGATGTAGACACTGACTTCATTCTTGCCTCTCAATGTTTCCCAAGTAGTGAGTGACCTGCAGCCTGTCCTTCAGCTAGCACCGTAAGCAGGTATCCTGTAAATCCTTCAGGAAAGCTAAGCTCTGTGCTGCTGTCCTAAAGTGTTAGGGTTAGCTCAGTGACTGGTGGAGACAAATGTTCTCCATGTTGTTATCTCAGGCTCCCCTTGTTTCATTTCTAAGTGATGTCATTTTCTCTATCAGCACAGTGGTGAATTGAATTTGGTTTGGGAATAATTGGTTAAAACAAGTTATCCTTGCACTTGGTTAAATAAATCAAGCAAATATTGCTGACATAGAGTTGAAGTAAGTTGCTAGATTCCTGCTGGGGTTTGAACAAAGTATCTTATGGAAATTATATGTCATTTTGACTCATTTTACCATTATTGTCTGTATATATAAAACATAAATTTACCTCAAGAACATCTCATACATCTGTAATTAGGAGAGCACGATGTCTACGAACGTAGATTCTAGAGTCATTCTGTGCTTTGTTCCAACTCTTGATTCCATCACTGATTAGTGCAACTTTAATCAAAGTACTTTACATCTTGTGCTTCTATTTCTTCAACACAAACAGGGTATAATAATAGAATATAAGTCATGTGTTTTCTCAAAGTGTATAGAAAGATATTTGACAGAGTTATACATTGCTATGAAGAAATTAATAATAACAGATTTATTAACAGTAGTATCATTGTGCTGGTTGGTTATGTCAGTCATGGGGGTGGTGATGGCTTTGCAAGACATATATTCAAACATTCCAGAGACTTTTGCTTTAAACCACTTTAATATCATTTTAATCTCAATGATATTATAGTCTGAATTATGGATAATTTATTAGAAGACTTGGCTGGGCATCAAGCTTTGATGATTTCCCTGCACTCCAGACCCCACTCTACTTAGTCAGAGGTGCCCAAACTTCTCCTTGCCACTTCTCTGGACTCTCCTTTACTTTTTCTACTGGGTTACTCCTCTAATTATTCTTTCAAAGCCTATGTAAAACCAGAAAGGTTTAGTTCTCTATAGGCACAGTAGAGATAATTTAGGGAAACCTAATATTTTACTTTAATTATCTAGTCTGTTAGAAGAGCCTAGTATCAGTAATTATTTATGTGTCAAGGATGAAGTAATTTATATTCTGGGGTCTGAGAGATACATATGAATTCCTGCTCTTAAATCTGCCAGTAGTCCTTTTCTTCAAAATAAAAAATATATATATTTAAAATTTTTGTTTCAAGTAATAGGAATTTAATATACTCAAAAGCTAATTTACTCTTTACTACACTTGGTTTGTCTAGATAGTCTTCAAGGGAAGCTTTGAGTGAGATGATATTTTTTGCTGTTCATCTGATTTTCCCCAAAAGTATGCATTACCATATTTTAAGACATTAAAGATAATTTTATCACCATTCATATAAGCATTTTGAAATGCTAATTATTGTCTTATAGCTTTGATTTATTCTTTAACTTTTAGAAGTTCTTATACATATCCATGTTATTAAATTATATTTAAATGTCAATAAAAATAATGGAAATGATTCTGAACTTGTCTTACTGTACATTATGCAAAGAAAAAAAGCTATTATTTTGACAATGACATATTAACATGGTTTTTATATATAAAGTTTCAACAGAAAAAAATACAGTGAGCCAAATACATTTATTAACAGAATTTTGTCTATGATGACTCGAATATACTAAATATAAAACCGATAAAATGAGCAATATAGAATGCAATCAGAATAAAACAAACAATATTAAGGTGTTATTTAAGCTAATGAGTTACAGGCTATAATCTTGCCTTTTCCAACTTAGTTGCAATGATAGATTCTATATGACTAGTCAAAGAATTCTTTCTAAACATCCATATAAACCATGTAGACTTGATAAATGATAAATCCTTGAAGGAAATTAGATACTTAGTGCACTTCTAATACTGCCACACACACACACACACACACACACACACACACACACACACACGAATTAACTGAATGAATTGGCTCATTAACTTTTTTTTTTTTTTCCTGGTTAACAAGGACAGCAAACTTTCTGGAGTCTGAACTAGCAACGTAGCACACAATGTCAATAAGGTAAACTCTGCACATTTAGCCCAAATTATTGTTAACTTTTGTTTGGCTTTCATGTTTCCTTAAGTTCAAAAAATGCTATCATGATGCTTAGGAGAAGAAAGCAATTATGGCAATTCTTACCATTTTCTGTGCTTTTTGACAACTTACGTAAACATTGTATGTATTTCTAGGATCGTGCATTAGGCATCCTCAAAACAAATGCATTGCCTAAATTCCAAGCTAAGAAGAACAGCGAATAAAATTTACAATATAAAATTGCAAAGGAAGAAAGTGTGGTTCCAGAACTGAATTTAACTCTTTAATAGATAATACTGTTCATTATCACACTGCCACAATTTTCCAAAACTACTCTATTAGTTATGAGAATCCCATACAATGGAAGTGCTTTTCTATCTTTTTAAAACAATTTTTCTTCTTCTGAAATACCAACCTATTTCAGAAAAGGGTTGTCTCCCAGGAAAAAAAAAAA
The DNA here is from genome assembly GCF_000951035.1 of Colobus angolensis palliatus. NCBI lineage: Eukaryota > Metazoa > Chordata > Mammalia > Primates > Cercopithecidae > Colobus > Colobus angolensis. The sequence goes on from NW_012115433.1 coordinate 4,128,893, forward strand.
AAAAAAAAACAGGTTTAAAATATAGCAAAAAATATAAAATCGTTTTTGAAGGAACAGGCACAGTGAAGCAAAATACTACATTTCCTTTTTCCTTTTACTTCTTTTCCACATATACTAAAAATAAATTTGTAAAAAAAGAAATTGAAGTCTTTTTCGTGATTGCCTCTCATTCTTGGTATTATCCTAGGTTTCTGACAAGACTAGGTGCTCTAAAGCCTGCAGCACAGCTTACACTCAGGGAGAAAAGGAATTTAAAGCATGTTATTAGTGAGGAATGATACAATTTCTTCTCTAGTACATTCTTTGATTTAAATTTCATTTCTTAAAAAGCCGACAGATACCCTATAGTAAAATACAGACAGCAATAAAAAGTACAAAATAAAGAAAAGCTATACTCTGTGGAAAATTTCAGCACTTTGTTAAGGCACCCAGAGGTTTTATAGAGATGACCAACTATTTATACGCCCGCAGAGAATGCACTTGCCAGTCAACACTTGCAGAACTATGATTTTTCTTTTTCATCTTAGTAAATTTTTTATTTCTGTCTACAGCATATTATTTTGAATAACATCAAAAGTATTTCCTATACCAAAAGTAGTTCTCTAATTAATGTTTTTGGGGTTGTGCAGATACACATCTCAAAATACGCGCTCTAGTAATTGATCGAAATATACTGATTAAACTAACACAAATTCTATCTCAATTCATACTTTACCACATTGTCGTTTTCCTGTTCTTTTTCTTTCTCTTCTTCCTCCCTCCTTTTTTTCTTTTTCTTCATTTGTTCCTCCTTTTTCCCTTTTTCCCACTCCCTTACATCCCCCTTCTCTTCCTTTTGTGGTCTTTTATCTTTCTTTCCCTCATCCTTTTTCTCAAATTCTATAGAAAAGAACCGTTCCCTACAAATGTTGAACTTGACAGAGAAAAAAAGGCCTTCTGTCTCTTGGGAGTTACAAACACAAAGGCCAGCATATCATATGAAAAGAGAAAGTCTCATTTCCACCTGAGATGTTGGGACTTGTGTCCCCACAGAAAAGAAACAGCAGCATTTCCTTTTTAGGGCCTAGTTTCTTTGGCTTGTGTAGCTGCAGGTACAAGAGAAATCGGTTTAGGGGCCATAGTTTTTGGCATCAGACTTAACAACCTTAGCCCAGGTTTGTCCTTAAGGGCTGTTCTTCATAGACACAATTTAAAACAACTTCAAAATCATTTTTCGGTGGAAAGAAATATATCCTACAAACGTCTGCTGAGCGTTAACTCATGAATTGAATGGGTAGAGGCAAGGGTATTTTTGTTGATGTTGTTAATTGTGCCTCCTACCACGGAAGGAGTGAAGGTTTAGAGATAATTCTGGCCCTGCCCCAAAGTAGTGACAGCATGAGAAAAGTATAGAATATGATCAAGCTACATAATCCATTGCTTGTCCCAAGTTGGCGCTGGGAGGAGTCATCAAAAACTACAGATGGGACAATACAGTTTGTTGATCCACAGTGCATTTTACACCAGAAATTCCTGAAGCTCAGAGAGTACAAGTCACTTGCCATAGGCCAAATAAAAGAAGATTATACACTCAGAACTACGACTCATATATTTCAATTTTTGGTCCAGTACACATATGTCAACATGATGGCATGCCATTTATTTTATCCATCATCAAAATATTTCCAGTGTCAAAGCAAAAATTACACCGGACAATGTGAAATAATCCAGGGAGACATTATTTAAGGCTATCACAACACGGGAGAGACGCCAGAACTGAGTCTGAGTTCAGTTCTATTGAAACAACAGGCAGCAGATTTTTAAGAACCAGGGTAAAGAGGGACATGGTGTTTGCTAATTGGCTTGATAACTTGGAACAAGGCGCTCACTGAGACTAGCAGATGGGAAACCGCTTTTGATTGCATTGTAGAAAAAAAAATTGGCCCCCAAGTTTTTAAGAAAGACATCCCTAGCTTGTAAAACTAGCCAAAGCTTTAAATAAATTACATCTCAGAGGATTATAGAAAGGATTTAAAATTACAAGTTTTCTCAACTAAATGCTCTAAGAAAAGGGAGTAGAGTCAGGAAGAAATCTGTCTAAAGCTGAGAGGCACACTATAGCTGTCTAGATCCCGGGCCACAGATGAAATTATAAATTTGGCTGCATTAAAAAAACAGTAACGTGGACGGGCGCGGTGGCTCACGCCTATAATCCCAGCACTTTGGGAGGCCGAGGAGGATGGATCATAATGTCAAGAGATCGAGACCATCCTGGCCAAGATGGTGAAACCCTGTCTCTACTAAAAATACAAAAATTAGCTGGGCGTGGTGGTGGGCGCCTGTGGTCCCAGCTACTCTGGAGACTGAGGCAGGAGAATGGTTTGAAACCAGGAGGCAGAGGTTTCAGACAGCCGAAATCGTGCCACTGCACTCTAGCCTGGTGACAGAGTGAGACTTCATCCAAAAAAAAAAGAAACAAAAAAGCCCCAGTAACTTAAATGTATCATCTTATATCAATTTTCTGAGCATTTATGAACATCAAGGTCCCTCAGAACAAATTGTAAGGTGTTTTTGTTTGTTTGTTTTAATAATTGTCTCCTGCATGAGTACAGTTACTACAAAACTCCTTCTCATGTCCTCTCACTCCAGCATCTCCATTCTCCCCACCAATGGCCCTACTTGTTTACTGCCATGTTGCTATTGAGTTTCACAAGGTTGTTCATTTCCTCTCCAAAGATTTGTCTCCCAGGGGCCTCCCAGTGTGGTAGAACCCACAGGTTTACAAAGTAGTCCTGTGTTTTCTTCAGCCTTTAATTTGCTGGAACCGAACCGCACCTCTTTTTGCTAAGCCTTATGTCACCCAGCATTGCCCCTACCCTCATGGCCAGAGTTCCCCCAGGAAAAGAATATCCTAATCATCTGCAGAAAAGCAAAATAGAATACTAATTTTATCATGAACACATTCTGAAGATAAAGGCACCATGGTGTGGGATTTTGAAAAAAATAAAGGTTGTTTCAATTGATTACACTAGAAAACTAGAGTCCTGAGACCAATATTTAGTCTGAATACATTTTACACCCTGCATTGTGATCACATATATCATCATCATAAGACAATCATTGGAACTTTAATATTGTACATTGACTTCATTCCCCTTAATTGTTATAATTACTACCACTTTCTGATCATTCACTTTAGGTTAAGCCATATTTGAAGAGATTTGCATGCATCATGCAAGGGGTAGTGTTTATTAGGAATAAAATATTTCCAGCAATCATTGGAAAGTGAGACTTAACTGAAGGGAAAGAACAGAATGGTAGACTGAGAGCCAAGTAATGAGTGTGTGATTGTGGTGTATTTCTCCATGACACAATGCTCATTTTCTCTTTTCTTGTTTTCCTATTTTCATGAGAACTTTAGAATCTTTACTCTGTTACAGAAAGTTAGAATCATGGCGTATGAATCAAAATTGATGTGACTGATTTTATGCATCTGTAGAGATATATTATAGTTGTTCTTTGCTTTGCTGTGTGTATGTTCTTAAATAGATGTTTTCTTTTAAAATTGTCTCCGAACTACAGAAACATTGCAAAGATACTCCCCAAATCTCCACATATTCCTGTCAGATTCTGCTATTATTAAAGTCTTTCATTAAAATGGAATGTTTGTTACAATTAATGAATCAATATATTGATACGTTCTTGTTAACTAAAGTCCATAGTGAATTCAGAATTCCATCGTTTTCAGCTAATGTTCTCTTGTTCGTTCTATGCTCCCATCTAAGACTACACATTAGTTATGTCTGCTTAGGATCTTGTTCGCTGTGAAAGTTTCTCAGGCTTTCCTTGTTTGGATGACCTTGAGAATTTTCATGTGTTCTGGTCACATATTTTGAAGACTTTTCCTTGATTTGGTTTCACATGATTGCTTTCTCACAATTACAATGGGATTTGGGTTTTTGTAGGAAGACTTCAGAGGTAAGGTACCACTATCATGTCATCATACCAAGAGAACGTACAATCAGTGTGACTTATCACTGTTAATATTGACCTTGAACACCTGCCTATGGTATGGTAGGTTTCTCTACTCGAAGGTTACTTTTTCCCACTTGCCTCTTTCCACACTGTACTCTTTGAAAGGAATCCACTGTGCGCAGCCCACAGTCAAGGATCAGGGAGTTGTGGTCTGCTCACTTCATGGCAGAACAGCTACATAGAGTATTTGGACTCCTGTTGCAGGAGAGTTTTATCCATTCTCTCTCACATATTTATTCAATAATTTATGTAAGTATGACAATATAGACACATAGATATGCATTGTATGCTTTGGGTTGTAATGTGATACTCTTTTATTTGTTTTTCTTTGATCAAATTCTTTCAGCTTTGCCCAATGGGAGCTCTCTAAGTTGGCACTCATATCTCTCTGACACCCCTCCATTGTATGTATATTTGCTTTTGGTACTTCCATATTTTCTGACCCTGTACAATGCTTCACACTCGTCTTGTATAGATTCTGTCCCAGTCTTAGAATCAGCCATTTTTAAAAGAGGCCTTAGTTCTTTTATTGTGAAGTGATATTAGTAATCAAGATGTGGGCTATGAGTGTTGGTTGTTATGAAGGTATTTTGTTTTTTTTTCCTAAGCCCTTTTAGCAGACAGAACAAGAAAATATATGTGATATACTACCCCATGGATAAACACAAATATTTCTATCGGAAAATATTCATGTCTCTATTAAGCTAAACACGAGCTCACACTGATGTATCTGATTCTAATCCATTATCACATGAGTCATTCTAACTGCCCCCTTGCTTATCTGTAAACCCTCACTCCAACAGTGAGAAATCTGGCTTCCAACACCTGCCATCCATTTATTCAATTCCAGTATGCATGAAGAGGGGTACCCATCAGAACTGTTAACCCACACCGGACTGAGGGAGCAGATGTATCAACTAGAGTGTTTATGTACAATTGTTCTGTTTATTTTTATTTTGCTTTTAGTTTTACAGATTTTGCTCATTTCTGAAGTTACTTAAGTGAGCATTTTCTTCCCCCCAATTCCTTCAGTGATATTCTTTCATACATTTATAATAGAGTCAGGTTCTTTTATACCATCCTGCACTTTATCTTAGGATTCTTCTGACCTCTCCTTATGACTTTGTTCATTTGTCTATATTAGGGATTACATATAGTGTTGAAAAGTTCAATAGATTTTGACAAATAGACAGTAGTGTTACGTATTCACAATGACAGTATAATTTATAATTTCCCCACCCTAAAAATGTCTTATACCTCACTTATTCAAACTCTCTTGTATCCTTGAACCTCTAATTTTTTTATTGTCTCTATAGATTTTCCTTTCCTAAAATGTTATATAATTGAAATGATACAGTATGCAGACTTTCAGATGGGATTCTTTCACTTAGAAATGCACATTTAAGGATCAGACTCATTTTTTATGGCTTCATAAATCAGTTATTTTATCACCGGATAATAGTCCATTGTATGAATGTGAAAGTTTATTGATTCACTCATCAAAGGGCATCTTGGTTGCTTCCAGTTCAAGGCAATTATGTATAAAGTTGTTATATATGTTTGTGTACAGTTTTTTTGTGTGTAGAAGTACACTGATGAGTACAAGCAAAGGTATTATTTTTGCTGTTGAGTAAATACCTAGGGACATGATTGCTGGGTCATATAGTGGGACACGCAAAGCTTTGTAAGGAGCTGCCAAGTTGTCTTTCAAGATACTGTACATTTGGTATTCCCACCAGAAGGCAAGTTGGGAGGGTTCCTGTTGCTCTGCATCCTGCCTAGTGATTGGTATTAGTAGCACTTGTTTGTTTGTTTTGTGGTTTTGTTGTTTGGATTTTAGCCTTTCTAGTTGACGTGTGGCAGTATCTTATTATTGTTTCATTTTACAATATCCTAAGTATAATTATATTGAATGTGTTTTCATATGTTTATTTGAAATTTACATTTTTTCAGTTAAGTGTTTTCTTATAACTTCTGTCCATTTAAAAAATGAGTTGCCTTTTTTCTAATTAATGAGTTTTAAGAATTTTTGTACATTTTAGAAACATGTCTGTTCTTAAATATTTGATTTGCAAATATTTTCTACAAAGGGATAGATTGTCTCTTCATTTTCTTATTTCAGAACTATGTTTTTTGCAAAGCAGATGTCTTTAATTAAATAAAGTTCAAATTATCATTTAAATTTATTTTTCTTTTTTGGAGCATGCTTTGGTGTTATATCTAAAAACTGAAAGCTGAACCCAAGGTCATCTAGTCAGCCTATATTTTCTTTCAGAAGTTTTATTATTTTATATTTTACATTTAGATCTATGTTCTATTTAAAGTTAATCTTGGTGAAAAATATAGGTTCTGCGTCTAGGTTCTAGATATTTGCATATGGATGTACAGTTGTTCCAGCACCATTTGTTGAAAGGCTGTTCTTTCTCCATTGAATTGTCTTTGTCAAGATCAGTTGACTTTATTTGTGTGGGTCTATTTCTGAGCTCTTTATTCGGTTCCATTGATCTATTTGTCTATTCTTTCAATAACACCATGCTGCTTGATGACTGCCACTTTAATGATAAGTCTTAAAATCTGGTAGTAAATGTCTGCATTTGGAGCCCTCTGTACTGTTCCACGGATCTGTGTCTTTATTTCACCCACACTGTGCTGCTTTGAATATTGTAGCTTTATAGTAAGTATAGAAATCAGGTAGTGTGGGGTCAATGGAGGACAAAAGAGGAAGATATAAGAGAGGAAAAATATTGATTGCTGAGTCAGAGAGGAGAGGGGTCTCCACAGAGATACCTGAGTCAATTTTTAGCCAAGGTCCCACCTCATAAAGGAGGCTCTGAATGGAGGCACTTATGCTAGAAGTGCCTATCAGGGTAGGAGCATGGAGAGCCAGGGGAAGCCCATTTCCTGACTGCAACCACCTCCCAAGGCTGCAATACACACTGACTCTGTGCCAAGTACCTTGGTAAAGAGCTGCTTCCTCATGCAGGCTGCCAGGGAAAACTTATTGTCAGGCCAGAAACACCTTATGTAGGATTTGGGTTGGGAGCTGACTCCTAGTATTCTTTGTAAATCAATTAAGAACAAGAAAAATAAAAGATTGTATTTTGCCCTTCTATTTATTCTCTGAAACACTTCCTTCTCTTATGTAGATAGAGGTTTCTAAGTTACAACATTTTTCTTCTGCCAGAAAAAGTTCTTTTAACATTTCCTGGAAGGCAGGTTTGCTAACAATGCATTTCTTGTTTTTGTTTGCCTGAAAATATTATTTTTCATTTAATTTGAAAGATAACATGGCTGAATATAAAATTACAAGTAGATTTTTTTTCCCTTCAACACTTTTTAAATATTTTGCTTTATTCTCTTCTTGTTTGCATTGTTTCCAATGAGAATTATTGCTTAATTTTTATCTTCATTCTTCTATGGGTAAAGTGTTTTTTCCTTTGGCTTCTTTCAAGATTTTGTCTTTGTCTTTCATTTTTAGTGATACATCTGTGTGTGAGTGTGTGTGTGTACTTCTCTGTTTTCTGAATTTGTGGTTTGATGTCTGTCATTACATCTGAAATTTCTCAGCCACTATAACCTTAATTATTTCTTTTGTTCTGTTTTGTCTTTATTCTCATTCTTGTATTGTAATGACATGTAAATTACCTCTTTTTATTTGTTCTCTCTTTCTCCTGCCCGTTCTCTGGCTGCAACATTCTCAGTCTATTCCTTTGAACACCTGTTGACTCTGATTGGTTTCCTTAATTTTTCTCTATGAGCTGAACACAGGAATGCTGACAGCGATAGAACTTTAACGGGAGAAATGCTCTTCCACTAACTGTGGTAAGTTTCTTGCAAAGTCTTTTCCCCGCAACATCAGCTAAAGGATCAAGCAACAGCAGCTCAAAGAGGACAGTAGGAAGATCGGTTCCTCTGTCATGTAGTCCTCAGCACCCCATCAACCACTGGTAGAAATAAAAGAACAAATAAGAGAAAGTGTGTGTGTGTGTGTGTGTGTGTGTGTGTGTGTGTGTATAGGTATGTATATATATTCATAATTTTATATTAATGCATTTCAAAGCTTCTCTGCTATCACTCGTTAGTTGTGGTGATTGTGTAATCATCCCAAAGACAGTCTCACTGTATCCCAGAGCAGTCTGAGGTAGAGACTCAGCTCTGACCTTGGCAAAAGAAGAAGCTAACAGACCATGAAAAGTCACAAAGTACTGGGTATTGTGATTTATTTGAGTGCCTACTTGCAAGTGCAGGCCCGTATAAAATGTAACCATCACTGTTTTTCTATAGTTACGCAAATTATGAAACTGGGGTTTATTTTAGAGTGCAATTCTAGTGCAAATAGATTGGCTAGAGTCAAAATATGCAGAAGATGAGTATTAAGAAGAAAGTAAATGAGCAGATTCAATTTCCCCATAACATGAGGTTTTCATAGACTGATCTCACAAATAAAACTCATCTATTTTTTCATTTTTAATAACTTTATTAAACTGTACCAAATAAAAATAAATGCGCACAAACCTTAAATATACATCCTACTGAAATATAAAGTGTTGGGAGGCCGAGGCAGACTGATCACAAGGTCAGGAGTTCGAGACCAGCATCACCAATATGGTGAAACCCTGTCTCTACTGAAAAATACAAAAATTATTCGGGTTGTTGGCACATGCCTGTAATCCCAGCTACTCAAGAGGCTGAGGCAGGAGAATTGCTTGAACCCGGCAGGTGGAGGTTGCAGTGAGCCGAGATCACACCATTGCACTCCAGCCTGGGCAACAGAGTGACACTCCATCTCAATAAATAAATAAATAAATAAAGTACACAAATCCGGTCAAGAAATAGAATAGTGTCAGCATTCCAGATGTCTTTCACTATACTTTGAAATGTAAATATTGACCAGGCTCCTCACTGCAATATACATTAAGAAAAAGAAAACTAATGGATACTAAGGGACGTAAAGCAAGCAACACATTGACAATAAGGTATATTTTATGTGTGTGTGTATATAGATATATATAAAGATTATGTGTATTTATGAATACATATCCCTTATAATGAGCAAGAACTTTTAAAATTTTTATACCATACTCTAAAATCTTAATAAATATATAAAAATATTATTATATATATGACATATACTTTCCTTGATGGATAAATTCAATGTTTTCCTTTCTGTAACTAAAGCCATTGGTAGTTTCAGCAGCTACATTATTGCGTGAATTAAACATACATTTTTCATAGAAAAGTAGTAAAAACTTATATTCAAAACAGGTATTTTGGTTAAATATATGGAAGAAGTTCCCTTAGATGATGGATACAGAGCGGGGATTAAAATAGACTTGGGTCTAACCTTAAGTGGCTGAAAACAAAGGCAACACTGATTATTCTTTGATAAAGTGAGGATCGGCTATTGTGACATTTGTAGTGGACAGAGGACTGAATTACAATTTTGAATCCATGACCAAAACAAAACAAAATTAAGAAGTTAAAATGACAAACTGTTAACATGCGACATATCGTTTAGAGAAAATGCATTCTTTCCAGAGTCACAAATGCGTCTACCTCTTTTTGTAACAATAGAATTGTTAATAAATAATTTTCTTCTTTTTAACTTCCTGTCTCAATACTGTAGCTGTATAACTGGTTGATATTTCCCAGCGGAATTCATTCTGCTTTGTTCTTTCTAAACTATCTTGCACGATCATATGGTCTCTCAGATACATTTTGTAATAGTTCTATATATTTCCGTATAAAGTCACGTGGGAAACTTTGACTAGATACCACTAAACGAATAAATCAATTTTGCAAGCATTCCTACCTTTACTCTACATTTTTCTATTATATTATTTAGTACGTCTTTTGATTTATTTTGGTTTTTATATTTTTCAGTGTATGACTTGGAGGAGTGAATGAGATTTCCTCTCCATCCTACTCAAATATAAGGTAAATGTGTTCCTCAACTCACTTAGGATGATAACTCAATAAAATTGTCTAGGATTTTAAATAAAGTAAATTGATAGGGTAAAATTTACCACTGTCAGACCTTTTAGTTTGCATAACATGGACCAAAAAAAAAAAAGAAAAAAAAAGAGGAAAAAGGAAAAAAGAAATTCAATTGTGTCCTGATATATCAGTGTTTATCAGACTGACAGGTTTTTTAATTGAACATGTTTATTTATTTCACATTGTAGCTTGACACTAAATAAAACCCAGTAGAATATATGCAATCAGAAAAAATTAATCAAAGAGATGCAATAAACCTACCATGTCTTCAATAATAGAGAATAGATAAGAATCACATTCAAAATAGATACTTTCATGTACTTAAACAAAAATGGTTTAAAAACTTGAATTTCCAGAATAATAGATACGTCTGAGAAATCTAGAAAGTGTACCTTCTACAAATCTATTCTGAATAATAATAATAATAAAACCCTCAGGCTAATAAGCATGGGCTTCAGGGTCCTAAAGATTCATTAACTCCTGGAATTTGTATCTACTTGTTTTCTCTCTCTATTTTTTTTTTTTTTTTTCTTTGACAGAGTCTCACTCTTTTGCCCAGGCTGGAGTGCAGTGCAGTGGTGTGATCTCGGTTCACAGCAACCTCTAGCAACCTCCGCCTCCCGAGTTCAAGCTATTCTCGTGCCTCAGCCTCCTGAGTAGCTGGGACTACAGGCACACACTACTACTCCTGGATAATTTTTCTTGTTGCCCAGACTGGTCTCCAACTCCTGACTTCAAATAATCCTCTAGCCTCGGCCGCCCAAAGTCCTGGGATTACAGGCGTGAGCCACTGTGCCTGGCCTGTTTTCTCTTTTCATTCTTTTAAACATGTAAAAAGTATCTTCAAACTGGAAAGCACTTCAATTTTAAATAAAAATGAAGTCATTTGAGGGATTAATCATCTCGCTTAACAATCTTGAGTGATGATAATTGGCAGGATTCATTGTTTTGTTTTTCAGTTATAACCAATAAAAATGTGGATCATAAATTCATGTGCTCTTGGCGTCTACTTGCAGGCTTGAGCTCCATCATTTACGTTAACATCTCAAGTAAATAATTTCCCATAACTTTTTTTACTTATTTCTCTATATGAAAATAAAGAAAATAAAAATCATAAATCCTTCAAATATTCTCATTCTTAATCAATGTTGCCAATCTTGCAAAAGTCTTATGAGAACTCTAAGAATATCTTAGCTCTCTCTTCACTTTCATAGTCCAGCTTATATAGGTTATTTTATTGATAATAGACGATTTATAAGAGTGCAATTAGCTATTTTTAATGAGCTTTCTCTTGACTATGGGCCACTCATGATGATCCTGGAAAATTCTCTACTTGAATTAGAGCTGTAATTTTTTAAAGTACTTTGATTTCCTAACATTTTGCACGCATAACCATACATCAAATTTTGTGATGGTATGTCCTTTCTTGATTATGCAATTACTGTTTCTGGATCATTTACAACCTTAAATATTGTCACCTTTTGAAAGATTTTTAAATATTTACCTGCAGCTTACTCAGACAGTATAAAATAGATGCAGAGCTATTTATGCATACATTACCTATAGGACATTCTATCAAGTCACATGTTTTCTTACTATATATATATATTTGATTATACATGCAATCAAAATAGCATAATTGACCCATGTGAAAATGTAAATTTGAAAAGAGTAAATATATTTAAAGTAGAAAGATACAGTTTAAAAAGTAATTAGGTGTTTATAATCAGTTGCTACACTCTAGGAGCACATCAGGAGTTACATTCGTTGCTTTTATTCCAATAATGCTGGAAATAGATTTTAAAAGAAAACAAATTTCTAGGTAAGGACAATCATATTTCTTTGTATAGGTTTGTATAACTTAAAGCTTGTGCTTTATGTTTGATAGTATTTGGTGTCTACCCTCTTGAACATAAAAATCATATAATATGAATACGATCATAACATCAGAAGGAAAACATGCCTATTTCACTGACCTTTTTTATTATTAAGTTCTAGGGTACATGTGCACAACGTGCAGGTTTGTTACATATGTATACATGTACCATGTTGGTGTGCTGCACCTATTAACTCATCATTTACAATAGGTATATCTCCTAATGCTATCCCTCCCCCCTCCCCTCTCCCCACAATAGGCCTTGATGTGTGATGTTCCCCTTCCTGTGTCCAAGTGATCTCATTGTTCAATTCCCACCTATGAGTGAGAACATGTGGTGTTTGGTTTTCTGTTCTTGTGATAGTTTGCTTTTTGAGCCATCTGTTTACCTTAATCTGTAAAAGTAAAATACACATATTTATAAAAAATACATGTTCAAGGGATTCAATATTAATTTTATATTATCTTTAGAGTTGTATTAAAGAGATAAACACTACTGACTTTTTCCTTAGAATTGTCTAATCTGTGCTCATACATTTTCTAGAAGTAATCTCCCATATCAAAGAGACACATGGGGAAATTGAGGTACAGATGTCATTTTACATAGTCAGTGGAGGTAGCGTCTCCTTACTACTAGATATGCAACATACATTTAATGAAATGTATCTTGTATATATAATACAAGCAGATTTGACCTGCATTTTTCTTTTCCGAGGGTGAGCTTTGTAGTGCCAGATATGACTTCAACCAATTGACTGGAATGATACATAATGCAAGACACTGTGACATCTTTTAAAATGACCCAGAACAACGTTTAACTGCAATCTTCCACGGTTTTGTAGACTGGCAGAAAGAAGAAAAAACTGCTGTTTAAGGAGACATGTTGACTTTTATAGCTCAGAATTGATTTCAGTCACAGCAGTTTCTTCATCTTTATATCCTAAAAAGGGATAGCTCTGTAGGACCAATAGAAGAACGAGGAAGGATCACAGCTTCCTGTGTTTTAGAGGAACTCACTGATGCCAACAGGAGATTACAAGTGAACAATGCACATTTATTATTAAACAAAGTATATAATTTAAGTTCTCACAAAAACCATATTTGAGACATACAACAAATTTTTACGTATTATTTACACACTTAGTTGATAAAATTCATATGTTATCAATTAATAATATTTTGGAAAAAAGAGGCAAGAAATTGAATCATCTGAATATGCCAAGGGCACTTTCTTCTCTCAAAATGTAAATTGCACATTAAATCAAGCGTTTAAACAAGAAGTTCCTATTTCAAATATCTCATACTTCGAATCAGATGGGAAAATGAGCAGGTTACTGAGCACAATCATCAATCTTTTTACAGTGCTTAAATTAATAAAAATAATACAGTGACACATGCACATGACAGGATGTTAATCGAAACCCTTTAGGAGAAAAACAGTAGCCAAGACTGAGCTACCAGCAAAAAGCTGCCCAGCACTTTGTCACAATCTTTCTCTGTGTAAAATCTTCTTTTCACTGGACACTAATCATAGGCCAGGCATGGTACGCACTCCACACTTATAATCACCTGCAAAGATATGTTATCTTTATAAACATTTAAACATTTACTTCATAGAATGGTGGTTACCAGGGGCTCGGTGGCGGGGAGAGTGGGTGTCGGGGAGATGTTGTTCAAAGGGTAGACAGTTTTTACAATCTTTGAAGAATAAAGTATATTATTATGAACAGTAGTCACCATGTTGTATGATAGATCTTTTGAACTGATTCCTCCTAACTGTAAATACTCAAGAGATTCATTGCATAACATGGTGATCAGAGTTCAACATAATATATTGTATTCTTGAAAAATGCTGAAGAGTAAAATGATAACATTGGGGGTAGTGCGTATATTAGTAAGCTAGGTATAGCCATTTCACAAAGTGTATATATATTTCAGAATATCACATTTTACATGATAAACACATACAATTTTATCTGTCAATTTAAGAAATGTTCACTCCAAATCCACAGTATAAAGAGACAAAACTAGGGTTTAAACCCATGTTTGAACAACTGAATTTTCTCTTCTTTTTCTAGAACACTACATTGCTTCTTTTAACTTCAACCATGTAAGTCTAACACGATCCAAACAAGACTATGAGTGGCTTTATTTTTATTTAAACATTTCCTTTAAGTCCTTCCACCGAGCCTAAAATCCAAAATATCCTGTCAAATCTTCCTTTATACATGCTAATTTCTGCTCCAATTTCCAGCCTTCAGTTGGAACAATTTTTTCACTGGTCATTTCCATCTTCAACTCAAGTTAAATACATTCACTTATATATAAAACATATATTTAAAATAATTTTAATAAATTGGACAGATAAGAAATTACTTTATGAATTAAAAAACTGACATTCATAAAGTTAAAGTGATGTACTAAAAGGAATTATTTACAGTGCATAGAATAGAACATAGATATTTCTTAAACACAGATCTTGTTATATTACCACTTTCAACATTACGACTCTGAGATTTATCTATATTGTTTCATGAATCAGTAGTTCGTACATGTAGAGTGTGTAATATTCCTTTGTAGCAAATTATTCTCATTTATTTTCCATTCCATTGTTAATTGGCATTCTTTACAAGTCATTAATAAACTTTTATAAGCATGTTTTCATAGGTAAATGCTTAGGAGTGACATTGCTGGCCATGGAATATAGATTTATTCAACTTCAGTGGGTTCTGCTCAATAATTTTCTGATATTATCATACTTTACCAGTAATGTGTATGTGAGATCAAACTGTTTTAGGTACCTGATACTTCCTATTTTATGCCTTTTCATTTTAGTTAAAATGTGTTGTTTTAATATGTATCTTCTGATGACTAATAAAATTGAGCAACTTTTTTGACTACTTGTACATTATCTTTTGTGAATTGGCATTTTTCCTTGTTTTTCTGAGTTTTCTATTGAATAAATATAGTATATGACCTTTTATTCATTGTATATGTGAACATTTAGTAATATATAATGTATTAGAATTATTTTACCTACTATGCACTTGTGTTTTCATTACTTCAATAATGCCTTTGAAGTAGATTTTAGTAAACTGACTGCAAAAGTGCCTAGCACTTAAATGTCTGTTTTCTATAAGTCCAGTTATTTTTCATGCATAATTTTTACATGAGAGTTTTTTTCAGTAATGAATGTATCATAATATACTTTGATTTTCTGAAGAAGCTGGTCATCAGTTATGTGTCAACAAGTTGGGTCATACATTACATCTATGGTACCAGGATGGGTTTGTGGTGGCATTTTTTTCTTTCCACTATAGCAAGAAATTTGTGTCTATGTAAACATTAATACTCACAATATTATTTCACAACATGATTAATTAATAATTTACACTTCTATGTGCTAATTTTTAAAAATAATGATATTGTTAGTCATCTCTGCTTTTCTTTTTAACATTTTTTTGGAAACAGGGCTCTCTTTGTTGCCTATGCTGCAGTGCAGTGGTGTGATCATAGCTCACTGTAATTTAACTCCTGGCCTCAAGCAAATCCTCCTGTCTCAGCCTCCTGAGTAGCTAAGACCAGAGGCACACGTCACCACATGTGGGTAAATTTTCTTTATTTTTGTAGAGATGATGCCTTGCTATGTTGCCCAGACTGATCTCAAGCACTGGGTCTCAAGCGATCCTCTCACTTTAACCTCCCAAAGTGCTGGAATTACAGACATGAGCCATTGCACCCAGCCCTTTGCATTTCTGTACAGCAGTTTCCTAAGATATTTGTTGATGCTGGAATAAAAATGCTGTTTTGCCCTTGCCTTGTGATAAAAATATAAGAAATTAAATATACATTTACCACAGAAAACAAATTACATTGTTGCCATATTGATTTGAGAATTGTCAACAAACAAAACAAAGTACCAAAAAAGGCTCTTGGATGGAAATTAGAGGGAGACCAATTTTTATTTATGCAAGGAAGCCAAACTCTTGTATTCAGTGCTGTTCAGTGCTGCCTTAGATGAGATGAGCAGTGAGGGGGGCAGTGTGGGCATTGAGTGAATCAGATTTTAGAATAATAAACATGATCAACACATTAGCCATGAGTGATAGACATGAGTCTAGCACGTGACACGTTGGACTAATATAGATTCATTTTTAGTTACTTTCCAACATTAAGATTGTGTGATTTGGTGACTATAAATATAGTTTTCAATTTGGTAGAACATTTTCAGAATCATTATTTATTGAATAATTTTCTGTAAGGCAAACCTCATTTAGCCACTGACTTACATTTATACTGGTAATATATGGTAATAGTATAATTGTCCCCAATATTATAAATCAAGAAGTTTTAGTGAAGAGAAATGAGGACTATAACAGACCTCATAAGATGCTGAATACCATTGTAAATTATCATTATTTTAAGTATTTAAAGCTGGACTTCCTATTCTAGTAATTTATATTCCATTTACATTTTCAAGTAGCTTTCTTACAGCATCTTTTGTGTACTGGTTCAGAAAACATTCTTTCCATGCCTGGGAATGTCTTCAGTTCATGCCCACCCATCCTAAAATTATGCTTCTTTTTCTTACATGGATTTTACATATCTAATCTATAAATAGTGTAACTTTAAATCAGTTTATATCAAAATGTCAGAATTAAGTAAAATTTGAAAGTTGTTCTTTAAAAATTATTAAGTATAATAGTATCCATTAAAATTAGAAACACATTAGTATTAAAGTAAATAAACAGGAAAATATTAGCCTGAAGCTGCCTCTGTACTTGGAGGTCCTATATAACAAAACTACAAGCTTAGTACATAAATGACCCCAAGCCTAACTAACTTAGGAGTATAACAAACAGCCAAGTTTCAGCCCATCACAAGCAGTCAACTCTTCATACAACGGCCAAATAAGGTAATCACCCAGCCACAGCCAATCAGCTGATTTCTCTGCTCTGTTTCCGCACCCAGCCTGTAAAAGCTCGCTGCTCACCCTGCCAGGTAGAGCTCTCTGAACCTCTCCTCATTTTGAATGCTTCCTGATTCATGAATCATTCTTTGCTCAGACAAACTCCATTAAATTTAATGTGTCTAAAGTTGTTCTTTTAACATTAAGAAGATGAATCCTGTTTTGAAATATTTGGAAGAAAGTAAATCTTAATAATAATTAATTAAAATGTCTAATCCTTTCTGAAAAGGTGTTATATGTACTATGTATCTAATTTTGTAAAGAAGATTGAATGCTTTGCTCACTCACATAAACATACAGACACAAATTTTGGAAGTATTTTGGTACGTATAATAGGATATTTAAGGCTAATAAAAAGTATGAAAGACATTAATTAGGATATATTATTATCTGAAGGCATAATATAAATGTATTTTTCAGAGTTACACAACATATATATGCCAGCATGAGCATGGGTGTGTATAATATTACATAATTGTGTCAGAAAACAATTGCTCACTCCTTTCCTTTCCAACTCCATGGCATTGTCATGACACATGACATTGCAGACATAATTCTACCACTGTATGCTGAACAGCATATTCATATTAGTAAATATGAAGCCCCCATGAAATATGCAGCAGTATTTTTTTCTAAGAGAGCAGAGTGATCTGTTGCCTTTTAAGTATATTTTTTAAAACATAAGAAAAATGTATTATAAAGTCTCTATGAGTTACAACCAGTAGTTTTTAGAAATTAGAAAAAGCAAAGAAAACAGTGACAAAATGAAAAGAAAACCTTCTGTAGTAGAGATGCTTTCTTGTACACCTTGAGGGAATATATCTTACTTTCTGAGTCCCCACGGCTTTTTGATATTACTTAGACTGTGTCATGCCTGTACTCCCATAAGTTATTTTTTTTCAAGATTTTATTATAAGGTTTCCAAGATGAGAAACAAAATACTACATTTTTAAAGTTTATACAGTGCCTGAAAGAATCCCTTATGGATAATAGTTGCTAAATAAATATTAATTGAATTACATTTTATTGTGACAATAAATAAAGTTTTAAAAATTATTTTTCTTCTTTTTACTTTGCATTTTAGATCGGCAAAACACATTAGGCAGACTAAAAACATCTTTAATAATTTTAATATGCTTCTCTAACCCTAGAGAATTTTTTAATAAAGAGATCAAAGTGTTGGAGTTTTATGCAGTGCACTGAAGGGGACAATGTGCAACTCTGGTGACTAATTGAGAGTAGCATTTTATTGCATTACACTGGCAACTGGACACTAATTACAACAGTTAGAACATTTTATTAGCATGACCCATTCCAGAGGAAGTCAAATATACAGGGGGCAGAATTTAAAATAACCTTTAAAATAAGAAAGAAAAGGAGATAAAATACCCAGGGGACAGAATTTAAAATAACCTTTACAATAAAAAAGAAAAGGAGATAAAATGTTTAAATGGAAACATTTACTAGTATTAAGATACTTAATTTATGTTATCCATTAACATTAGAGCCTTATCAAGATCAGCCTCAGAATTGTTTACTGCTATAGAAACACACAAATATGTGTATTTTCATATATACTACATGTAGGTAATTTGGAATCTTGAAAGTCATAGTAATTTATTAATATAGTTCCCATCAAATGAAATATGGTTCTATTTTTGCCACTGTTAACATGTTTCTTTAATTGTGAACAATTACAGATGTGACAATTTTGCTTCTATATGTTGCATTTTTAAATAAAATGTGTCCCAGTTTTAGGAGGTCATTTTATAGTGAACATGAAAATTAGAATAGTCTCAAGTTAACAGACCTGAATGAACAGAACATGTCAGTAAAAAATCAGGTTACAATCTCAACACAAATGTCACATCTAATGTCTCCTCCTGAGAAAAGAAAGCTGTGGTGAGAGTTCTATTCTTTGCCTTCTGAATCATTTGTTGATACAGTTAATAAGCCAGTTTACAGGGTATGAGTGTTCTGGGATACAGAGATTTCTTCCATAGCTGAACAACACAGAGAAATGAAAAATGTCCTCTGAAATCCCCCCATCACAAAGCCCCCTAGATCATTTAGAACATCCTCAGAGGTTAAGACAAGTTATTTAATGTTCTTCTGGTTTAATGACATTCCTTACTTGAGGAGACATTCTGCAAATCAGAGAAAGCCATTCCAGTGTTTTAGTTTTTGTGTTGAAATTTTATTTTAAACAGTGGAAGAATATAACAGAGCAGAGAGAAAGGAAGTCTGAAACTAATGTTTGTTTTCCAAAATTGAACGTTCTAAGGGGAATTGAGAGACATAAACAGAATATTTGAGAACAGCAGCTTGAACCTACTTCCCAGATGAGGGGGAAAGATAAGATTCCTCAATGCCCTGATGTTCTGGGGACGACAGAACAGAGGTGGGAAACAGAAGTAAATTGTAGAGCAATGGTCCAAGAACTCTGATCCTTGATTCTTTGATCCTTAATTACAGTCTACTTTGAGGGAGATAACAAAACCAGTCACGTAAGTGTAGTTTCTAAACCCAGTGACACAAGTAGGGGTTCTGTTGGCACCCCACCAAGGCACAAGGGAGCAAAGGGCTGCATAATAATATATCTTTATATATCCTTAAAGAGAGGTCATGCTTTGGCTTGGAAGCAAAGAAACAAAGGATTCAGATTTCCCAAGGCTGATCATAAAGTAATAGGGGGAGCAACAAGAGGGAAGGATTCCAGTGGTCAATGCCGATACATTTTTTTTGTGCCTGTTTTTTTGCATCGCTTATTAAAGACCAGGTTTCCTGGATGATAGTGGACACTTAAGTAAAAATGTGCGTGTGTGTGTGTGTATATATGTATATATACGTATATCTATATATCTCTTTTCCCTATTATGCTTTAGAACCATTCACTCCTTTCAGGACTACAATGTAGCCCCAGGAAAAGTTGGTAGGATAGTCAGGTTATAAGAAACATATTTAGGTTCTGCCTCTGATGTTGAAAAATAAAATAATTGAAATTATATAAAAGAGAATGGAGAAGAGATGTAGTTATTGCATGCCTAAATTGTGGACAGAGGGTGCTTCACGCAAGGCACTGGGGATAAAATGATGAGACCAGACACATGACTGCCATCGGTTTATAATCTGCTGTGGGAGACAAATACTCAATCATGAAACCTTTCGTGTATATGGAAATAAAGGTTTAGTGTATTGCTACAGAATGTACTGGAGGGATTATTTTGTATGTTTGTGGATTTTATATTTGAAACCAGAGAAAACCTATCTGAAAATTTTGCATTTGCAGGGACAGGATCCTGCTGGGCCTTGCTATCGCAGGCCATATTGTGAGTTGTTTTTGTTTTGTTTTCTTTTTTTTGATACAGAGTCTCTGTCACCTAGGCTGGTGTGCAGTGGTGGTGCAATCTTGCCTCACTGCAACCTCTGCTTCCTGGGTTCAAGTGATTCTCTTGCCTCAGCCTCCCAAGTGGCTGGGGTTACAGGCACCGGCCATGATGGCCAGTTAATTTTTGGTATTTTTAGTAGAGACAGGGTTTCACCATGTTGGTGAGGCTGGTCTCGAACTCCTGACCTCAGGTGATCCACCTACCTTGGCCTCCCAAAGTGCTGGGATTACAGGCGTGAATCGCCACGCCTGGTGTAAATTGCTGTCATAATCGTATACACAATGGGTTGACACTAAAATATTTTGAACTGGAGGAGATAGAATGAGATATATGTTTGAAGAAGACACTGTGATTAATGTGTATAGAAGAAATTCAGAGAGTGGAAAATCTAGAATCAAAGTGACCCCTGGGAACCAGGCAAATGTGATCTGTCTTCAGTTAGGATTATGGTAGTGGAACTAAAATAAAGAAGACAATAGATTTTGCCAATTGTGGAGAGAGAAGGAGACAATGAATTTGATATGTAGAATCAAAAGAAGTTAAAGCAGGAAAGCAAGAGAAGTTTTCACGGAACAGACCTAAATTTCCAGTGTATAAAGTGGGGCAATGTTCATAGCATTCATTGACATATACACTGGTGCTTCTCAAACCTTCATGTACATCCTTATTACCTTGGGATAATCTACAGTTTCTGACATATTAGACCTGGGACAAACCTAACCCGTATTTCAAAGAAGCACCTTGATGATGCTCGTGACGTGGGTACTCAGGACACATTCTGATCAGAAAGGATATGAAAAGTGGGAAGGTGAGGTGGGACCATACTTGGTCTAAGAGCAAATGTAGTTTGGAAGGTACCAAGATTGAGGTGCCATGGGACAGACAAATGTAAATAACCCCAAAATAATTGGCTTTACTTTAGTCAACTAATCAGTGTGCCTAGAAACAGTGCATTAATACAAGACATGCTAACTGCTGTTTAAATTGTTAAATGATGAAATCTAGTTCCATCATCAAACCTGTGATGAACTAATTGGGTTATTTATTTCCTTACATATACATGTCATCCTTCTGCATACAGTTGAAATTGGTATATTTCCCATGAGGAATGTTGCTAAGTTACTAACACAATTAATTATAAGGAAAGAAGTAGAAAGACATCTAGCTACTTAAAAGTAAATATGAAATATTAAAACTAATAAATTTATAATGTTTGGTAGACTATTTCATGCATCTAAGCTTATGCATTTTTAGTTGCTTCTTTTTGCTGTTAAAATAATGATACATTTTTGATAACCCTAGAGATCATGTCACATAGGCCATTTCACAAGAAGTAGGAGTATGTATTACATTATCCTTAGCAAATTAACACAAGAACAGAAAATCAAACACTGCATATTCTCACTTATAAATGGGAGGAAAGCATTGGGTACACATGGGCATAAATACGAAAACAATAGCCACCACAGACTACTAGAGTGAAGACAGAGGGAGTGGGCCAAGAGCTGAAAAACTACCTATTAGATGCTATGACCAGTGCCTAGGTGACAGGATCTTTTGTAACCCCAACCTCAGTATCATAAATATACCCGCGTAACAAAACTGCACTTTTACTCCCTGAATCTAAAATAAAAGTTGAAATGAAAGAAAAAATGGCATATAGCCCTGGGTCTGGCTTATGTGAAGTCAATAAAAATTTGTTAAGTGAATAAATAACTGAATTAATTGTAAGAACTACTGTTTACTTGGCTCTTAATTTGCCTGTTTTGTTTTATAACCGATGCATTCTCAGGTAAAGTGAAATGGCATTCTTTAAAACTATTTTAACTTATCTATTGTAAAGTCTGAATACTATGGCAAAGGTTCTCTCAGAACCTCAAAGGTGCTGATGGGACTTTATTAACTTTGGGACCCGATAAACACAAAGGAAATCTCCAGACCTGGTGTGATCCTTCATGACTCCTGACCTTGTGCTGGATGTAATTCCTGGTACTGTGAACTTCAGGAGCATGTAACATGAAATCAGAGGGTGTGGGCCAGGTACATTGGCTCACACCTGTAATCCCACCACTTTAGGAGGCTGAAGTGGGCAGATCACTTGAGGTTAGGAGTTCGAAATCAGTCTGGCCAACATGGTGAAACCCTGTCTCTACGAAAAATACAAAGATTAGCTAGGCATGGTGGTGTGCACCACAATTTCAGCTACTCAGGAGGCTGAGGCAGGAGAATCGTTTGGAACCTCCAGCCTGGGTGACAGAGTGAGATCTCATCTGAAAAAGAAGGGAAGGAAGGAAGGAAGAAAGGAAGGAAGGGAGAGAATGAAAGAAAGAAAGAAA
>NW_012115433.1:4151798-4175039 GCF_000951035.1 Colobus angolensis palliatus
AGAAAGAAAGAAAGAGAGAGAAAGAAAGAAAGAAAATCAGAGGGTGTGTAGATTCTACCTGCTTAGCTGCTTCATGGAAGAGTTAATTTATTTATTACTTTTTAATGTACGACTTCTAGATCAGAAAATTCATTTCCCTTATTAACAAAGCCCATTGAAATTCTCATTGCAATAGCATTCGGGTCTAAAAGGTGCAATGTGAGGCTGAGGTCTAATTCTTCAGAGGCAGTTCCTTCTAATGGCCTTTTCCTACTCTGAAGAAAATAGAAAATAAGCACGTTAGATTTACTAAATGAGCATTTAAAAATTACAAAGATTTATTTTGGCTAATCCAGACTGAAATCATAACATAATTATTTCAATCACCTTAAACGATTTTTTTTTTTTTTAAGCTATGGAACTTAAATTCACTCATTTCCAAGAAATTTATTGTGACATTTAATCATCTAGTATTTTTTCTCTGAGGGTTTAAACACTTAAACATCTGTTATTATCAAACAGCTTGAAGATAACTGCTCTTTTTAAATCATCCCAAGCAAGGTTAAAATAAACAGAGTCAAAACAACTAGAACAAATCAACTTTCTGCAAAAGCATCTTGATGATAATATTTCTTGTTTTAATTAGTTTTCCTCTCAAATTGTAGGCCATTACAAGTTAAATTATCTTTAATGGGACTTTTTAATCTTTAAATTTCAATCATTTTCATCCATAATAACCCACTTAGGTGGAAAATTATCTTCTCTGGTTCACTTAATTTTAAAAATGCTACATGTATCACTTATAATATTTTATTTGCTAATCATAACTTGACATTGATATGTTTGTAGATAATAACACTTATGCTGCTAGAATGAAATACTTTTATACTTTGAATGTAATTTTGAAACACCATAAATATAATTCAATTAAATAGTTTAGAATAGAGGAGATGAAGTATTTTTTATAGTTTTTCAACCACTTAAGATGAATTTCTTTGCAGAACTCCTTTCTGCTATCAAGAAATGAAATTTATCTAAGCTAAAGTAGTTATTTTTAAAATAAATAATTAGATGTCTTTACATTTTTACAAAGTACACCACATATAAACATATTTGAATGAGGGAAAAGTTGAGAAAATACAAATGAAAAATAAGAAAATTCCATAGATAGCATAGGTATGTCATGACTTGACTGTGGTGAACACCTAATATTGGGACATCTCTACGACAGTTTATAATTTCTATACCTTAGGCTTGAATAATATATTCATGTTTCTCTCAAGATGCTGAATCAGTAGTGACTGATGTTCAGTCTCAGGAAACAAGAGAAGGAAAACACAGATATGGAAAAAATTGTGTGGAACTCTCAGAAAGATCAAGACTGATATGAACTAGAGGGTGGGTGCAAATTCTGCTTTTCTCTCCAGGCTTTGTCAGATCCACTTTAATCAGCATATTAGGGTGAGCATCCTTAATAATAAAATCAAAGCAGCAGCCACAGACATCCTATAGGATAGGCAGAAGAAAAGGAAACCAGGGAGGCACGCAGTTTCATTCTACCTGCTCCTCCAAAACCCAAGAGATGGTGGACAATGTAGTGAATCTTGATCATGGCTGTACAGTCGAATTACCTGGGGAGCCCTTCTTGTAGATTCCAATGCCCAACATATTCTCCACATCAACTAAATCAGAATCTGTGTTTGACATTCTTGTGTTACTGCAATTGCTAGGATCTCCAATACAAAATTGAAAAGGTATGATAAAAATAGGCATTTTTTTCCTTGTTACCGATTTTAGACAGAGGAGTTTCACGCTATGTCTTTAAAAATAATTGCTTGCTCTATGTTAATTTTGTAAACACCATTTATTAAATAAACATTTACAGTCATGCATTGCATTTTAGAGATCCATATGTTCTGAGAAACACATTGTTAGGAGCTGCCATCCTTGTGGGAACATCATAGAATAAACTTAGACAAACCTAGGTGGCACAGCCTGCTACACAACTAGGCTAGGTGGTGCAACTTCTTCCTTCTAGGCTACAAACCTGTAAAGCATGTTATTGTACCGAATACTGTAAGCCATTATAACACAATGGTAACAATTTCTGTGTTTAAACATATCTAAACATAGAAAAAGTACAGTAAAAATACAGTATTATAATATTATGGGACCCCCATCATCTATATGGCCCATCATTGACTGAAATGTCATTATGTGCCACACAAGTATATTATGAATATTTAATTCTGTCAAATATCATTTCTGCATCTATTGAGGATCCTTTTTGCTATATTCTATTCATTTATTTATTTTTCAATGTCAAACCAATTTTGTATTTCTGTAACATAAATTAATTATGTTTATCCTTTTAATGTATTGATTTACTAAATTAGCTAATGTTTTCCTTAGGATTTTATTTCAATGCCATTTATCAGTTCACTGACTTGTATTTATAATGTAAAATCTAGTCATATTTTTGTTAACTAGGGCATGACTTCCCAGAATTAATTAAAAACTATTTCCAATTTTTCCTTTTCTCTGGAATAATTTTATGTAACATAAATGTCATATCTTTCTCAAATATTTGATAGAAATCAGCGGTAAAGCAACCTTGAAATGAATATGACTTTTCTGGAAATATTTTAAATTACATACATGTTAGTTTTAATAACTATATGAATATTCATGTTTTTTATTTTCCATTTGGTGAGTTGGGTGACTTGTGTTATTCCAGAATATGGCTGTTTCTTCTACATTTTATAGTCATTGACAGAATTATTTCTATTAAACACAGAATTTTAAAAAATGTGTATTGATTCTGTATTGATACTCTCCTTTTGTCTTGACATTTATCACTTCAGCATTTTGTCTTCTATTCTTTATCAATCTTACCAAGATTATAACAATTTTATTAATTATAAACAACTAACTTTAAGACTTGATGATCCTCTTTTTGTTTTGGTTGCCATTTCATTGACTTTTCATTACTGTCCTTTTCTTTGAGTTAGTTTTTTTGTTTATGAATGTTAGCTAACTGGTGATAGATTCTTAATCAATTTTCAGTCTTTCTTCTTTTCTAATATATGCCTTTAATGCTATTGATTTTCCTCTAGCCTGAGTTTGATGCTTCTTCTAAATTTTACTTTCCTGCATTTTTATTACTATTCAGTTCAAAATATTTTCTAATTTGCATTGCAACTTCTTTAATCAATGCATTGCTTTGAAATGTAAATTAATGCTTAATTTCTGTGTTTTGTATTTTTTTTTTTCCTGGCTTCTTGTCAATTACATGAATTTTCTTTGACTTACATTTTGGTTTCTCTACAGTGTTTTAAGTGTATCTTTTTGATAGCTTTTCATTACTATTTATCTATATTTCTATATTATATTATGTGTGCCTAGCATATGGTCGTCTCCTTACATTACCACTTACTTGTTCAAGCGAAATCTGAAAATCTAAATTCCCTTTACCTTCCTTTACTCTCCTCCATTTATAATATAGTTGTTTTATGTTTCCTCTACACACAGTCAGAACAACACCCAAAGAGTGATATAATTTTCTTCAGTCCTCAAACATAATCTAGAAAACTGTAGGAAGGATATGCCTTCTGTATTTGCCAATGCTTCTGCTTACCTAGTTCTTTCTTCCTACTCTTCTGTAGTTTCCCTTCCAGTTACAGAGCTTCCTTTAGCCATTCTTTTACAGTAGATGTGCTGGTGATAAATTCTCACAGTTTTCCTTTATGTAAGAATGTCTTGATTTCTCTTTCTCTCTTGAAGGATATTTTTACTCAATATGAGATTCTGGATTGACATTTCTATTATTGCAGTATTTTAAAAATATTATGCTGCTTCCTTCCTTCCTCCCTGAGAAATCCTCATTCACATTTTTCTTTAACCCTTGTAAACAAGGTGTTATTTTTAACTGATTGCTTTCAAACTTTTTTTTTTTTCCTTTCTAGCTTTGCTTTTCAGAATTTTTATGATGTTTTGTCTTGACATGGTTTGTTTGTATGTATCCTGTTGGGGTTCAATCAGCATCTCGAACCTGTAGGTGTATGTATTTTGCCAAATTTTCAATTTTGTTTTCAGCCATTATACCTTCAAGTAACTTTTCAGTCCTGCTTTCTTTCTCCTATCTTTCTAGGAATTTAGTGACATAACCATTAGATCATTTGTTAAAGTCCAGCGTGTCCCTGAGGCTCCGTGCATCTTTTTAGCCCATTTCCTCTTTGTTGATCATATTAATGTCTTTGTTTTATCTTCCAATTCACTGATATTTTCCTCTATCCCATTTATCATACTGTCGAGCCCATCCTTTCAGCATTTATTTAGGTTGTTTTCTTTTCCAGTTATAGTATTTTGATTTGGTCCAATTTTATATCTTTTATTTCTTTCCTGAGAAGTTTTCATTCTTTGCTGAAAGCTTCTAATTTTTCATTTTTCCAAGTGTGTTTATAATTGCTCACTGAAGTATCTTGAGTAGAGATTTTGGTAGACTAAAAGTGCTGGAGCAAAGGCTCCCAAGCATTTTTACTTCAGAGAATCCTTACTGTTTGACTTTTACTTTTTTATTTCATGTTTCCCCTAGGTCAAAATATATACCTCAAAGTCTCACTTATTTATCAGTTAGATCCTAAAAGCTTAAAAATGTATGCCATAATAAAAATATTCATTTGAAAAAAGAATACTTAAAATAAAAAATACTTTATAAAAATAATTTATTTTCTCATGAATTATTCATTTTAATTAATTATATATATTATATTTTATCACTTCTAAATAAACAATATTATATACTAATTGGATGGTATTTCCTGTGGGAACAGCACATTTTAAACCTTGGAGTCATTATAAATGTCATCACATTCATTTCCCATTTCACACTGATTTTTGTACAATGCTTATCTTTTTTCATGGCAACTAGCCAAAAGCTTTACAAACGTAAGATGCCATTAAAGCTCTTGAGTGAGATTTAATGTTTAAGGAAATAATTAACTCCAACTAGTAATGTGTGCTGCACCTGTCAGAAACTGCTCTTCCTTGCAAAAGCTGAAAGCATCTTGTGACACCACAGTGAGCTTGTTACCATGACCCAAGTTCCTCCAGCTGACAGATAGAAACTACGGAACTAGGGGAAAAATTATCCTACATCTGAAGTGATCTTCAAAATTATTTTCATAACATCAGTCACCAAAGTAATAATAACCCGGCATAGAAGAGAGAAGATAACATAAAACCTTGGACAAATGACAAGCAATATAAACCACCCATAGGGTGTTCATACTGTAAGCATATTATAAGTATGATTTTAAAATTGAAAGGCTTAATATGCTCAAAAACACAATAAAATATAGAATTATAAACATACCAGTTCTAAAAATAAATAAAATAATTGCCACGATGATGGAACATTGTGAAGGTAATATTTGAGCTAGACACCAAGGCACTGCTGAAATTTTATCTATGAGTGGAGTGTCCAAGAATAGAGCTAAAAACCTTTTTTTTAAATAATAAATTAACTAAAACCTTAAAATAATTTAAGACTTCTGTGTCCCATGTGAGAACTTCTGCTTTTCCTTAACTCTCTAGTAAAAACAGATAATTTTAAAGGATGGTTCTCTTTCTTTAGTTTGTAATAGATAAAGTAACACTTTTTACTATTTGTTCTCTAATGTAGCACTACATGGCTATATTTAATACACTTTTCTAAGCTTTATTTTCCCCCGTTTACCTACTGTCTTATATGTCACCCTTTTTGTACTGCTGTAAATAGAAGAGAAATTATTTCCCCAGTGCTAAAAAGCAAGCAAAAATAA
Source organism: Colobus angolensis palliatus (assembly GCF_000951035.1). Classification (NCBI taxonomy): domain Eukaryota; kingdom Metazoa; phylum Chordata; class Mammalia; order Primates; family Cercopithecidae; genus Colobus; species Colobus angolensis. Next base: position 4,157,600 of record NW_012115433.1, read on the forward strand.
TCAAGAAAGAAACAGATAAGCCCAGGGTACTGAAAAATACTGCAGAAATAATGAAGTATTTGGGAGAGAAGCTCCCTAGATGTAATATAAAAATGTCTATTTCTGTGTTGTTAAATATTCAATTTCAGAAACTCACTCTGGGTTAATAAGTACCTTTGGAAATTATCAATAATTAAATAATGGCCATATATTATTAGATGATTTCACCAAGAATTAAATGTTGATGGCACACTAATAGGCTGTTTCACTGGTTAATCCAAGTCTAGTAAAAATGCTATCTTTGTTAAGTTTGAAATATTAAAAGAGATCACCATAAACATTCTCATTCTTGATTTCTGAATGGCATTTATAAAATAATTCCTATGATTCATTTGTATGAAATTCACTTGTAGTCAAGTGAATTTGCAGTATGCTTTTCTCTACTTGTTGACATTCGAAATGATTTTGCTGGAATCATGGCTTTCTGTTTCCCAAAATATGCTCATGAATTCCTGTATCTCAGATCTCCCACTCAGAATATGACAATTTAATTTAATTTTTCAGTGTATTTTAACTAATTTTCAAATTTTCAAATCAGAGTGAGCTTTGAAACAGTTTTAAGCCTCTTGAAATTATCTTTATGTATTTATTCTTTTTGTTGCATTTAAATAATCAGAATTGTGCTGATTTCAGGTTCTATACCTGTGAAGAGATTTTAGCAGGAAAGAGTCTGAGATTTACACAGTGAAGTGCATGAATTCGGTAATATCATTATGTGTGTATTACATATGTCGATTAAAACATTTCTGAATAGAAATCAAATATATTTGACTTAACTTCCTACAATTTTAACTATTTGCTTAAACACGTGTTTTTTAAACTTAAAAATCAATACAAGAACAAGGTAAACACTGAAGAAGAAAGGTGGCATGACATAGAGCTTTGAATTACATGTAATTTGACTCAGTATTTAATTTACTATGGATATACTTATTTGCTACAACAAATTTGACCTTTGTGATGTTTGTTAGATGAACTTCTACATTTTCATTTGTAGTATCCAAATTATTAATTTCAAAATATTCTCTAATTATGTGTTTTTTTCTCTCTGATCCAAAATAATTACTTTATAAATTCTTGTATGATCAGGATATTTCTTGTTATTTTTGTTGCTCTTGCTTGCTCTTTATATGTATTAGTTAGTATTAAGACTCACTGATCTTTTAATAATAAAATTATAGCCTTATTATTTCTGGTTTCATTAACTATAATTTTTTAATTATCATTTTTTATGTTGAAAATGGCTGTGCAAAACAATTTGGACAATGCAGACTATGCTAGAGGCTTCTCTTATCTACAAACAGGTCATCACATTCAAGTCCATTTGGTTGTGGATTCACTGCTTACTCTGTCAACGACTGAAGATATGCTTAATTGTCTCACAACTATTTTGTTTATGTCTACTTTCATCTGTTTTTCTAATAATATCATTTGCATATCTTGAAGCTACATCACATGGTTAATAAGTGAATATTATAGCCATAAGACTATTATGAATAATCAGATTCTACATTAAACAATAGAGACCATAAAGTCCTTCTGCCTATGTATTCATTTTTGATTTAATTCTCTTTCCAAAATTACTCTACCTTGTGTATTTTGCATGACCCTACTGTGTCGTGTCTATTAATATGTCAATTTATTTTAGTTGTATTTCTTGTGTACTTTTTGAGTTAGATTTCTTTTTTTATGAATGTATATTTCTGTAAATTCACTCAAATTTTTAATTATGTTTATTGTTTTAAAGTCACGTCATGATTAAATGGTAAAGGCATAATTTTTACAACTAAACACAATTTTTTAAACTCTCTGGTGCTAAGGCTGGATTTGTGATTATTACTCAATGAATAAAAGTTTGTTCTGTAAACTTTGAAATGTATGATCTATAAGTCCATCAGTTTGGGAAATATGAAGGTTGATTTACCAAAATCACTTTTTATGCTAATTGTAGTCATGGTTAGTGTTTAATGCAGAACATCAGTGTTTAGGCTGGTTTTCACTTACCAGGTTTTGGTCTTACTTATGCATAGTATCAATTAATGTTTAAGCTTAAGGAATTTTTAATATAATTTTAGTTCAATATTACCTATTTGCAGTTCATTTTCTGAAAGTGTTTTCTTTTATATATGTTGATTTACTTTCATCATGAATAAAATGTTGAAATAAATACAGTGCCAGAAAAGAGCCCTGTCTGTTAAAATCAAATCCATTAGATGATTTAAGTTATATATTATGACTTTTATTATGGTCACAAATACTTAATGTTACTCTTCAGTTGTTAGCACTTAAAACGAGGGAGGAATTCTGGGCAACTTTATTTTCCAACAACTTAAGAGGTGGCATATAAAATGATGGTTAAATTCATCCCCTTGCCTGGGAGGTAACCACAGTCTAATTACAGTAATTGCCAAGGTGGACTGTTAAAAGCTATGTTTCATAAAAGGGAGTAGGTGAGGGCAAAGGTCTCTGCATGAAAATAAGCAAAACAAGACATCCTATTCAATATTACGACATAATTTTTCACTTGAGAAGTGAACATTCTGAATTCCCTTTATATTTGAAGCTCCTGTTTTATAATGAAAAGTTATGCTCTATAAAATCAGTTTTTCCCTACTAAATTATAAGCTTCATAAAAAGGGGAGCATATCTGTTTTGTTTAATCATGATATAGCACAATGCCTTATGCATAATGTATGTCCAATAACTACTTGTCTAATAGTAAACACATAAAAATGTTCAACCAAATCTCCTTCAGTTAAAACCATTGAGAAATATGCAAAAAATAGCTCTGTTTCTTCTGGATTCCCTTTCATGCTTGATGGTGGCAGGAAGCCTGAATAAGAGGCTGTACTGCAGTGTCAGTTAAGAGAGGGGTGTTCCAATAGATTAACGTAAAGGCAGGGGAATCCTGGAATCATGTCAGTTGACAAGGTGGAATGGTTGGGAATCCTGGACCTTGAGATTGGCTGAAGAGTTGGTAGCATGAGCAATGTTGACCCTGTAGAAAGGTAGGACAGGTAAAACAGCATCAAGCCTGATTCCTCATGGGAGAAGAGAGAAGCAGAAGTGAGTAGTCAATTTTTATATCATCATGAAGGTTAACACTAACAATAACACAGCAGCTTATGAGTTTGTCATAAATAGCTCTTATTGTTTTGAGATGTGTTCCATCACTACCCAGTTTATTGAGAGTATTTAGCATGAAGGAGTATTAAATTTTGTCAAAGGCCTTTTCTGCATCTATTGAGATAATCATGTGGGTTTTGTCTTTGGTTCTGTTTATATGCTGGATTACATTTATTGATTTGCATATGTTGAACCAGCCTTGCATCCCAGGGATGAAGCCAACTTGATCATGGTGGATAAGCTTTTTGATGTGCTGCTGGATTCGGATTGCCAGAATTTTATTGAGGATTTTGCTTCGATGTTCATCAGGGATATTGGCCTGAAATTTTCTTTTCTTGTGTCTCTGCCAGGTTTTGGTATCAGGATGATGCTGGCCTCATAAAGTGAGTTAGGGAGAAGTTCCTCTTTTTCTGTTACTTAGAATAGTTTCAGAAGCAATGCTACCAGCTCCTCTTTGTACCTTTTGTAGAACTCAGCTGTGAATGTGTCTGGTCCTGGGCTTTTTTTTGGTTAGTAGGCTACTAATTACTGACTCAATTTCAGAACTTGCTATGGGTCTGTTCGGGTATTTGACTTGTTCCAGATTTAGCCCTGGGAGGCTGTATGTATCCAGGAATGTATCCATTTCTTCTAGATTTTCTAGTTTATATGTGGAGGTGTTTGTAGTATTCTCTGATGGTAGTTTGTATTTCTGTGACATTAGTAGTAATATCTTCTTTATCATTTTTTATTGTGTCAGTTTAATTCTCTCTTTTCTTCTGTATTAGTCTGGTTAGCGGTCTAGCTATTTTGTTAATCTTTTCAAAAAAAGAAAGCTCCTGGATTCATTGTTTTTTGAAGTGTTTTTCATGTCTCTATCTCCTTCAGTTCTGCTCTGATCTTAGTTATTTCTTGTCTTCTGCTAGCTGTTGAATTTGATTGTGGTTGTTTTAAGAGTGACAATCAGATTGATTTGCATGCATGAGATGCCACAAGAGTTTAGCATAAAAAGAAACCATTGTCGAGATATCTGCATTTATTCTGGCTCTGTTTCTTTTTTGGATTGATAATTCTTGCATAAGTCTCTGGCACACCAGCTGTCCACTCTTATAGGAGGTAAGAGCTTATTATTGCTGTATCATACTCGGGTTGATTCCATAATGCGAAACTGAAAGCATCATGTCTGCATTGGACTTTTCCTAATTTTATTATCAATTTGAAACTTTGAAAATTGCCAATAAGTATTTTTCCATTTTAGATAGAAACTAAATATGAGCAATTTAGGTTGCTTGATAATCTGGTACAAAATGATACTATACTCAGATTTTTTTATTTACCAAGATTTGTAAAAACAACAAAAGAAGATTTTAACAGAATTTGAACAGAATCTAGACCATCTTAAAACTCATAGTCTTATACCAATCTATTTTAGATAACTAAAATATACAAAATATTAGGCATAGGTTACATAAGATTATATCTAAATTAAAAATGGTGGCAAATAAACAATACCTCATAATACTGAGACTGATAAACAGAAATTAAAAGAGAAAGCAATTATTCATATTAAAGTTGCCAAATTTAGCAAACTACTGCTTCCTAGTGAAGAGTGCAGTGACCTCTCCATGAATAATCAAGATCCTGGTATTTCTGCCTTATCAAGTTATAATCAAGATCTTGGTATTTCTGCCTTATCAAAGTTAAGTCCCTTGTTAACAGGAGTCCATAAGGACAGGGAAAAGAGCAGGTGTTTGAACTTATATATCTATAGAAAGTTAAATTCCTGGTGAGCTTCTATTTAGTTATTTACAAATATTTGCCAGGTAAGATCAGAGAGCTAAATATATACATGTTATAGTAATGTGAACAAAAGTAAAGAAATGAAAGATCAAAGAGGATGATCAACTAAATGTGCAAATAATCTGAAAATCAAAATTCAAACTTAATTTTGTATAACAAAACATCATCTAAATAGAACTAATCCATCTATATATTTTTTGATAAATCTATTTTTTGGAGAAGGAATTGCATAATCATCTTTGGAATTATTCTATTATTAAATAATTTCTATAAGAAATGTAATTCAAAAGTTCTCTTTTATTCTTTTTTCAAAAAGATGAAATCTATTTTATTTTAAACAACAAAAGAATCTAATCTTATTGTCTGGTGTGTTCTTAGCATCTGACATTTGGAGGCATGAATGATTGATAACTCCACCTTACTTAGCAGGAAGATTAATCTTTATGTAGATTCAAGAGTGGGAAGAAAGAGACATTCACATTTCTCACTTTTATGCCAGGACTCCTGTAAATTAGAAGTGTCAAAAAGTAATTTCTCAATTTATATGCATGGAGAAAACTCCATTTTTTTTTGTTTAAATGTATTAACATTAAAGTCTCCCATATAAGGTAACCGATACATATTTGAAATATCATAAACGTATAATTTATGTCTATGAAGTTATCTTCTATCCTTTTATTGGTGATTTGCTGAGTAATTTACAATGCTATTCAAGAACCACTGGACATTAGTTTCAAAAGTGAGTCATGGATAATAGAAATACTGCTCTTGCATCTAAAAATTTTACATATGAAACTACAATATGCTCACAGCTAATATTAATCATAAACTGAATATACTATATAGTTAAAGGATTCGTATAAAATATTTTTCCATATTCAGAGCAATGAGATTATTAAAAATGGTTTATTTTAGTAACTCTTTTGTCAAAATTCCAACCTAGCTCTATCTACATGATCCCATCATTTCTCATGTATCTATTTACTTCCATAGATTTGTTTAAAATTAGTACTATATTACCTTATTAAAATCTAATGAACAGAGGATTCTTTAACAGCAAGATAAAACTGTATCTTACTGATATATTGAAAGGAAATGTTTAAAAGACTTTAATAAATGGGACAGGATATGGTGGGCAAAGAAGGCAAAAGCGATTCTTAGTATATGAATGAAAATCCTTACATTAAGCTCTGGATAGATTCTGGGCAACAATCACTCCTCCCTTTAGGAAGATCATCTCCTACTACTATGTATCGAAATTAAGACTAATTTCTATTTAAGCTATAAATATTTAAAATGAATTGCTCAGCAATTCAACCTTTCCCATGGAATGCTGATACCCTGAAATAATAAATAGCTTGAATATAGAAATATGTTTTTTTATGTACTGTAAATACTAGAGAAAAAGACTTATGAATAAATTTTGAGCCAAAATTACTTAGGTAGGATGACTGGGGTTTAAGTTCTTGCAGAAGTGAAGCAAAGACAAATGATTTTTAAGTTTTGTTTGGGAACGTAACGTAGAATTAGAACTACTTACAAAATTGAAAAGCCTAAGAATCCTAAGATCAACAAATCCAGTTACACGGCAAAATAACTAGACAAACCGAAAGGATCTATAATTGGACTTTTCCGGGGCTATCTTCAATCCATCAGAGCCAAATCACTGCTCTGGAAGGTTGTAGCAGATGTAAAATGTTGACATTGACCCAGAAATGTGAAATACACTGGCAGACATATGAATTTTTTTTATTGTTTTTAATCTATCTAAAGATAAATTACTATTTAAAAGTATAAAATATATTATGATATGTATAACATAAGTATAAATAAAGATATGATGACAATAATACAAAATCAGGGGGATGAAAATCAAAATATACTGTTGTGAGGTTCCTATGTGTAAATAGGCACACTATTAATAAAAGGCAGACTGTAATAAGTTAACGATGCATAGTATAAATTTTAAACCAACCACTTAAATGCTACAACTACAAGTATTGCATCATTAAATAGGCAATGTTAGAAATGAAAAGGAATCATATACAATGTATGATCAATGCAAAAGAAGATAGGAAATTAGAAAGATGGGACAAAGAACAAAGACAAATAATGGCAAGAATATGAATTTAAAATTTACTCTGTTAATGATCACATGAACTATAAGTGGCCTAAATTCCCTAAGTGAAATGTAGAGATTATGTTAGATAACAAAACAAAATCCAGCTATATGCTGCACGTAAGAAACATGTTTTAATTAGTAAGACACAAATAGTTTAAAAGTAAAAGGATGAATTACTTTAATTTAGCTATTCCACAATGTATACATATATCAAAATACATATTGTACACCATAAATATATACAATTTTTAATTGTCCTTTAAAACTATTTAAAAAGAAAAATAAAAGGATGAGGAAAGTTATATCATGATAACACAATCAAAAGTAGGCTAGAGTGACTATCTTAATATTAGGAAAACAGTACATTTTGCAACAAAAATACTGCCTTTGATAATAAAAGCAGCAAAACAACAACAAAAACTATCTTGAGAAAGCAGTCAATCCATCAAGACGACATAACTAATCTAATGTTAAAAGCACCTACACCGGGCGCAGTGGTTCACACCTGTAATCCCAGCACTTTGGGAGGCCGAGGCGGGCGGATCACGAGGTCAGGAGATCGAGACCATCCTGGCTAACACGGTGAAACCCCGTCTCCACTCAAAATACAAAAAATTAGCCGGGCGTGGTGTCGGGCGCCTGTAGTCCCAGCTACTCGGGAGGCTGAAGCAGGAGAATGGCGTGAACCCGGGAGGTGGAGCTTGCAGTGAGCCGAGATGGCGCCACCGCACTCCAGCCTGGGCGACAGCATAAGACTCCGTCAAAAAAAAAAAAAAAAAAAAAGCACCTATTGACATAACTTCAAAACACTTGAATATAAAACTCTTAGAACTAAAACAAAACTCACAATTTTAATATAAGATTGCATTTCCCTATTTTAATAATTGACAGGATAAATTGAAAATTAGTAAGGACATAGAAGCCTTGAAAAAAATGCCTACCTTACTTTACCTAATTGACATTCAGACTAGCGCTCCAACCCAAAAAGAACAGACTGCCCATTCTCTTCAAATCTACATGGAAGGTTTTCCAAAATAGACTGTGTTCTGGGCCTTAAGAAAAGTCTTCATAAATTTGTAATGATTCAGGTTATACAAGCTATTTTATTTGTTTTATTGGACCATATGGAAATAAGTGAGAAATCAATGACAGAAATGCATCTGAAAATTCACAATACATATTTGAAAACTAAATAACCTATTTTAAATAATGTAACCATGGGTCACAAGAGAAACCAAAAGGGAAAAGATAAAGTTAAACATAACATACTAACACTTACAACTTGACAGAAAATCGAAATGGAGGATATATTTTTCAATTTATTCTATGAAGTCAAAATCATCCTGACATTAAAACCAGACAAGGACATTATTAAGAAAACTACAGAACAACAACTAATAAATGTAAACATAAAGGTGGTATTCAAATAAATAAAAACCAAATCAAACTCATCAACATATACAAATAAGTCATGATACAATAGATTTTATTACAGAAATGAATGTTGACTTACACTTCAAAGTTCAATCAATATAATTCACAATTTTAACAAACTAATAAAGGAAATCCATATAATCCTTTCAACACAAGCAGGAAAGTAAGTGACATAATCCCAAATTTACCAACTAGGAATTAAAAATAAAAAAAAGTCCTCAACCTAGTAAAGGTCAACTATGAAAAACCTAGATACAGCATCATAAATAATGGTAAAAGACTGAATGCCTTTTTCCTGAGGTCAGGAATAACACAAGATATCTTCTTTTAAATCCTCTATCGCTGCACTGGAAAGTTCTAACAAGTGCAATTAGGCATGGAAAAGAAAGAAATGCATCCAGATTGAAAAGGAAGAAGAAATAATCTTTATTTGCAAGTGAAATAAATGTTTATGTAGAAAATCTGATGGAATACTGTAAAAATTTTTAAACTAATAAGTGAATCTAGCGAAGTTGTAAGATTAAAGAAAAAATGATACTAAAAAATTGTTTTATTTATGTGTACTAGTAATGGATATTGAAATTTTAAAATGCTTTTACAGTAGCATAAAAATGAAATTCTTCAGAATGAATCTAATAATGAGATGCAAAAGGCATGCACTGGAAACTATAAAACATCTGTAGAAGTTAAGGACAAGTAATGCAGTGAAAAAATTGAGTGTTCATGGTTAAACAGTTCAACATTGTTAGATATTATATTGGTCTGACCAGGCTACAGTAAAAAGATGCTAGAGCCTAAATGGTTTAAACAAGAGATGTTTATTTTCTCGCAGTTCTGGAGGCTTGAAGTCCAAAATCAAGATGCCTGAACCTTTGCTTCTAGTAATGCCTGTCTCCCTGGATTGAGATGTCCACATGCTTGCTGTATCCTCACATGATAAGGAGTTTTTGCTTCAGAAGATGAAAAGGTTCTGGACACGGATGGCAGTGAGAGATGCATAACAATGTGAATGTACTTAGTTCCGCTGAACTGTGTGTGTGTGGAGAGAGAACTGTGGAATTTAAAAAAAGAGATCCCTGACGCCTCTTCCTTTTTTATATTGAGGACATTGATTCTATTAGATTATGGCTCCATTTTGATGATACCATTTAGTATTAATTACACCCTCAAAGGCCCTATCTCCAAATTCAGTCAGTGAGGGTTAGGGCTTTAATACATGAACTTGGGAGGGGAACAATTTATTCTATTGAAGATACCAATTCTCCCAAAAATATATTGGTCAATCAAATGTATTCCTAATAAAAATTCTGGAAGGTGCTTTTAAAAAAAAAACTGACAGGGTGATTCTAAAGTTCATATGGAAATACAAAGTACTTAGACCAGCCAAATAAACTTTGAACAGGAAGAATACATTTGAAGAGCTAACACTACCTGATTTTAAAACTTGTTAAAAAGTCACAGCCAACTACAGCATAGTATTGGCATAATGATAGACAAACAGATCAATGAAACTGAACAGGGAGTAAATGAAAAGGTAATTCGCTGGAGACAGAATAGCCTTTTCAATAAATGGTGCTTGAACAATTGGATACACTTATTTAAAACAATAAACTTTGATTTACACCTCGCATCATAATTTAATTATCAACTCAAACTTGATTTTATCTAAATGTAGAACCTAAAATATCTATGGAAAAATATAATAGAAAAAACTTTGGATTAGGCAAAAACATTTGTTACATGCGACACCAAAAACAATCCATTCCAAAAAAGAAATATTGGGCTTAAAATCAACACATTTTTAAAAACCTTCTGCTATTTGAAGAACACAGTTTAAATAATAAAAATAATCCATAGGCTGAGAAAAAGAAATGTTAAATAAAATATTTGATAAAAGACTTGTTTGATAAATATATTAATAACTGTACATTCAATAGTAAAAAGATTTGTCAATGAAATTTTTTAAATGGGCAAAAGATAGTTCACAGAAGAAATTAAACCTAGAGTAAATTAGAACATGAAAAGATAGTCAACGTCTTCGTCATTAAAGAAGACCAATTTCAAAGCACATCGAGATCCCGTGTGTACCTATTTATCTACTAAAAATTAAAAACATACACCATGTTTAGTGTCATTGAGGCTATTTAGGAACTGAACTCTCATATACTGCTGGCAGGAGTAAGGCCTCTTTGGAAAGCAGTTTTGCAATTTCTTAATATACTGTATGATCTATCAACTTAATTCCAAGTATTTCCCCAAAGAAATGAAAGAAGGCCCATTCAAAGATTTCTATACAAATGTTCATAGAAGTTTTAGTTGTCGTATTTCAAAATTGTAAACAATCTAAATATCTATTTTCAGTTGAAAGGATAAACCAATTGTGAGATATTCACACAATAGAATATTACTATGTAATTCATAGGAATGAGTTATCAATACATGATAAAACATGGATAAATTTTAAAGTACGGTAAAACATGAATAAATTTTGAAATAATTTCATTAAATGAGGGAAGCTAGACAAATAAAAAAAAGAGTACATACTGTGGGATTCCATTAATGTAAGTTCCTAGAAAACGCAAACTAATCTCTACTGACAGAAAGCATTTGATATTTTCCTTAGGATGAATGTGGGGTAAACAACTGAGGAAGAGAGTGATTCAAAGGAACACAGGCAACCTTTAGGGCTGATGGATATGTTCATTACCTTTATTGTGGCAGTGGTTTTTTGAAATTATACTTATATACTTATATAAAATTTATCATATATACTTATATAAAAATTATCAAATTATAAAAGTCAAGTATAGACAGTAAATTGTATGTCATTTTTATCTTAATTATGCTCAAAATATTGGTATAAAGTTAATTTAAACTTCAAATATCAGACACCAAAGTGTTGAGATATTTTGTGAGAAAATACTCTTAATAAAACAGTGTTATGATGAGATTGCTACTCTGCTTTTTAATTAGAATTCAATATATTATATAGAGAACTACATTTCTAGGATCTCCCAAATTGTAAAACTTATACTATTAAATTTAATATGCTAATCAGCAACCAAATTATTATTACTATTTTCTCTCCTCAATAGCTCCATCATATTGTGCAAAGTATGAAAACCTTATTTACTGTGGTGCTTTAAGTCGCCTCTTCTGCTTTTACATCAGTAGCAAAAATGACTCAACAGAAACTCTTTCTAAACCTATTCTTAGTGATCCTGTAGTACTTGTGACCTGCTCTGCTTTGGATGTACAAGTCAAAACTGAGGATTTGCAAGTTCCGGTAAAGAAGGGTCTTGAGTCTCTGGCAGTATATTTGATCTTTGCTTTCCTGACTAAAGATGCATCCTTTGTAATAAAACTCTCTGTATGTACCAACCTTTGGTAAAAATACAAGGCCTGAAAAGAAAGGCGGGTTTACTCAATGAATTTGAAAGTCAGGTAAAATTAGAAGGACCCTAATCACCCTCATTTGTAGTTATCTTTGACAGCAATTTTGGTTGTAATATCTATGTGACCTCCAAGTAAATGTTGCATTTCCCACTGGACACCAAATTATCTAATTTTAGCATTATCACATGAGAGGAGAGCACTATTAGAAGTTAAACCAATTGAACTTTGGAACAGTTTAGAGAGTACAGAAACAGACCAATAAGTAAATGGAAATTTGATAAATGTTACAGAGAATTACTTACTATAGGATGGTGGAGTAGCTAATTTTCTTTACACAAGAATGTGGTCATTTGTTTTTACTTACAGTCATACAAAAATATTCTACAAATATGACAGAAAAACTTTAAAAGGTTTAGAAATACGTACTGATGTTCTGAACTTTGAGTAGGAAGAGATTTCATAGGATTAAACAAAGTTTAAAATAAAAATTAATGAATAATAAATACAAATGTATTAATATAAACATATTAAGATTGAGCTTCTGTTAATCAAAATTTACCATAACTAAAGATAAACCAGGAGCTGAGGTAAGAGGTTTATAGCACATATAAGCAAAAAGGTATTCGTATTCAAAATATAGAAAGAAATTCTCCAATCAATAGGAAAATAATAGATGAAGGCAGAGCAAGATGGTGGAATAGAATGCTTCAGCAATTGTCCCACTGACAAGGATACCAATTTAAGAACCATCTACACACAAAAAAAACCTTCATAAGAACCAAAAATCAGGTGAGCACTCGCAGTACCTAGTTGTAACTTCGTATCACTAAAAGAGGCACTGAAGAGGAAAAAAAAAAAAAGTCTTGAATCCCTGACGTCACCTTCTCACCTTCCCCAGCAGCAGCTGATGGCACAGAAAGAGAATCTCTGTGCTTGGCGGAGGGAGAGCACAGCAATTGTGAGACATTGCATTGAATTCGGTGCTGCTCTGTACAGCAGAGAGCAAAACCAGACTGACTGACCTCAGTCTCCTGGACTGACTGACAGGAGAAAGAAATAGAGGGCATCCTAATTGGAAAGGAAGAATGCAGATCATCCTTGTTTGCAGGTGACATGATTTTATGTTTGGAAAAACCTGAAGACATCAACTAAAAACTACTAGAAAAGATAAACAAATTCAGTAAAGTTGTAAGATATCAAATCAACATACAAAAATTAGTAGCATTTTATATTCTAACAGTGAACAATCTAAAAAAGAAATAAAAAATTAATCCTATTTACAACAGCTACAAATAAAATAAAATATCCAGGAATCAATTTAACCAAAAGAATGAATAATCTCTGCAATGAAAACTGTACAACTATGATGAAATAAATTAAAGAGAACACATTGTTAAAATGGCCACATTACTCAAAGTAATCTATAGATGTAATGCAATCCTTATCGAAATACCAGGGACATTCTTCACAGAAATAAAAGAAACAATTCTAAAATTCATATGGAACCACAAAAGACCCAGAATATCCCAAACTCTCCTAAGCAAAAAGAACAAAACAGGAGGTATCACATTCTGGCTTTAAATTGTACCTCAGAGCAATAATAATGAAAACAGCCTGATACTAGCATAAAAGCAAACCCATAGACCAGTGGAATAGAATACAGAACCCATAAATAAATCCATACATGTTTTGACCAAGGCGCCAAGAACACACACTGGGGAAAATACAATTTCTTTAATAGATAGTGCTGGGAAGACTGGCTATCCATATGAAGAAGGATACAAGTAGATCCTTCTCTCTCACTAAATCAAAAAAATCAAATCAAAATGGATTAAAGACTTAAATCTTAGATCTCAAACTGTGAAACTACTGAAAGAACACTTTGGGGAAACTGTGCAGGACATCGGACTGGGCAAAGACTTCTCGAGCAATACAGGCACAGCACAGGCAACCAGAGCAAAAATGAACAAATGGGATCACATCGAGTTAAAAAGCTTCTGCATAGCACAGGGAATAATCAACAGAGTGAAGAGACAACCCATAGAATGGAGAAAATATTTGCAAACTACCCATCTGAGAAGGAATTAGCAATCAGAATAACCAAGATGCTCAAACAGCTCTATAGAAAATATCTAATATTCCAATATGTAAGTGGGCAAAAGATCTGAATAGACATTACTCAAAAGAAGAAAACATACAAGCTGCAAACAGGTATACAGATAGGTTCTGAACATCACTGATCATCAGATAAACGCAAATCAAAACTACAATAAGATAGCATTTCGCCCCACTCAAAAAGGCAGGTAAGGCCAGGCACGGTGGCTCATGCCTGTAATCCCAGCACTTTGGGAGGCCAAGGCTGGGGGATCGCCTGAGGTGAGGAGTTCTAGGCCAGCCTGGCCAACATAGTGAAATGAAACCTCGTCTCTACTAAAATTACAAAAATTAGCCGGGCATGGTGGCAGGTGCCTGTAGTCCCAGCTACTTGGGAGGCTGAGGCAGGAGAATCCCTTGAACCTGGGAGGTGGAGGTTGCCGTGAGCCAAGATCATGCCATCACATTTCAGCCTGGGCAGCAAGGGCAAAACTCTGCCTCAAACAAACAAACAAACGAACAAACATAAAAACAGGCAGGGAATAACAAATGCTGGTGAGGATGTGGAGAAAAGGAAACTTTCATATATTGTTGGTGGGAATGTATGTTAATACAACCACTATGTAGAGAACAGTTTGGAGGTTACTCAAAAAACTGAAAATAGAGTTACTGTATGATCCAGCAATCCAACTCCTAGGTATATACCCAAAAGAAAGAAAATCAGTGTATCAAAGAGTTAACTGCACTCTGATGTTTGTTGCAGGTCTATTCACAATAGCCAAGATTTGGAAGCAACCGAGGTATCCATCAACAGATGAAATGGATAAAGAAAACGTAATACTTATGTACAATGGAGTACACAAAAGAATGAGATCCTGTCATTTGCAACTACATGAATGTAACTAGAGGTCATTTATGCTAAATGAAATAAGCCAGACACAGAAAGGCAAACACTGTATGTTCTCACTTATTTGTGGCGGCTGAAAAGTCAAACAATTGAACTTATGGAGATAGAGAGTAGAAGGATTGTTACCAGAGGCTGGGAAGGGTGCTCGGGGATGGCAGCATGGCAGAGGGGATGGTTAATTGGTAC
Organism: Colobus angolensis palliatus; assembly: GCF_000951035.1. NCBI lineage: Eukaryota > Metazoa > Chordata > Mammalia > Primates > Cercopithecidae > Colobus > Colobus angolensis. The sequence continues at coordinate 4,172,683 of NW_012115433.1, forward strand.
AAAAAAGCAGTAGGAATAAATAATACCTAGTGTTTTATAGCACAACAGTGTCACTACAGTAAAAACAATTTGATTGTGCATTTTAAAATAACTAAAATGGTATAATTAAATTGTTTAAAACACAAATGATAAATGCTTGAGGTGATGGATACCCTATTTACCCTGATGTGATTATTACACATTGCATGAATGTGTCAAGATATCTCAGGCAACCCATAAATATATGCCCCCACTATGTTCCCACAAGAATTAGAAATAAAAAATTTAAAAAATTAAGAAATAAAACAATAAGCATTGTATTAGAAACATAGTCAAAACGCATCATTAAACATAATTAGTTATCAGGGAAACACAGCATAAAACCGTAATGTATAGTTTTTATATCCAAAAGGGAAAAATTAAGACAGTTTACCAACGGAAGATTAGGGTCAACAGTATTTCTTCTGGGATACTTATTTTCTCAAATACTTTCAGGGAAATTGTCAACTTAATGAAAATCATCCCATTGAGAAATCCATCTTTTAGCTCATGTTTCTTCTATGTCAAAACAAGTACGTATTTTTTCTCCTATGTTTTACTTTAAAATAGAGTTACATTACAGTCTGAATGTTCAGCTTGTTATAGCTGAAAATTCTTGCTATAACAAGAATATTCATATGGATAAAGTCTGTTAAACATAATAAATAATGCTGTATATCCTCAATTGTATTTCTTCACGGCAAAGGACACTGTTGTGGCCTCACTAGATCCATTCTTCTGAGCCTATGCACTGACTCCGAGCTGTTGGGAGTGCTGGCTTCTCAGAGTTCTCAGCTCTCCCTTTCTGTGGTCACATCACCCAGAGGTTATCACACACACACATACCCCTCCTGGGGCAGTTTTCAGCTAACTGACACGGGACAAGAAAAGACCAGCAACTTGCCAGAGAATGAGACCAATTCTGGAGCGATTCATGTTCCAGAGTTCCGCGGGGATCAGCTGAGGCTAGTCAGAGTTCCTGAACCTTCAACACAGGCTTTACGTTTAGGGAACTCAAACCAATGATACGGAAGCAGGGGAAGTGCTGGCTAGAGAAGGGCGGATCACTGGCTAAGGCTTCACCCCTGGGCTTGTGCCCACGGACCTGGATGAGGACAAGCATTTCTGCTTTTGTGCCTAAATGTTGTGTTTTCTGTGACCACCCTGGCCCACCACACCCCCATCCTGTGCTTATCAAAACCCCAAGACCCTAGCAGGCAGAGACATAAGTGGCTGGATGTCAAGAGGAACACACCAGTGGAAGGGGCACACTGACAGGCTCCAGCAGACGCGGCAGGCCATTCACCAGGAAAACAACACGGAGAAAAAACACCACCTTCCCGCTCCATTCCCCTTCTGGCCCCTCCGTCCACCTCACTGCGGGCCACCACCTCCCAATAAAACCTCTTTCACCCACCCTCCAAGCCCATGAGTGATCCGATTTTTCCAGTACACTAAGGCAAGAACCTGGGGCTACAGAAAGCCCTTTGTCCTTGCCATAAGGCAGAGGGTCCAAGTTAGCTGATTAACGCAAGCTGCCCTCGGAGGGCTAAACTTGAAGAACTCACTAACACATGCCCCTGGGGCTTCAGGAGCTGAAACACTCAACCCTACGTGCTGCTCTGGGGTTGGAGTCCCAGAACCTGCCCGCTCTGCGTGCTCCCTCTAGAGGTTTGAGCAGTGGGGCACCAAAAAAAGCAAGCCACACCCCCATTGCACACTGTGAGGGGGATAAGGAAACTTGTCCCGTTTCACCAAGACAGTTGCTTCAGGAGTGGTCCAAGAATAAGATGAGGAGTTGAATCACTCACTGGCCAACTGTCAATGAAAGCTCTCTCACCTGTCATAAAACTGGGATCTGTTTAACAACTGGTGTTTTTAATGCTCTGTTGAGAAGATGCCACTGCTTGTACATGCAATAACTTAAGAGCAGCAGCATCAAAAATTGCAGAAAGGGTTTCAGGAGCTTGGAAGAAAATCAAATAGAATGATCTTTTAGTATCTCGAGACAAATGGTTGTGTAGTAAGGTTAGAGGATGTGGATATCGTACGGGCTAATATTTACAAATACAAAAATTGTGGGGCAGAAACCCTTTCCATATTATCGAGATACATATTTCAGTGATGTATTATATTTTATGTTTAATAATCATAAAAGATTAAAATATTTGCTTCTTGGTAATTTGTGTACTAAAAATAAGTTTGGCAACTCATTTTGGAATTAATATATACATAGATCTAATCTTCAGTTTACCACTGCCCCTGAAGTTACATAGACACTGAAATTCTTAAGTATTTCCCTCGTATTGAACATGATATGCCTTTCTAAACGTCTTCAA
>NW_012115433.1:4176124-4176523 GCF_000951035.1 Colobus angolensis palliatus
TGACCTCGTGATCCGCCCGTCTCGGCCTCCCAAAGTGCTGGGATTACAGGCTTGAGCCACCGCGCCCGGCTGTAATTTTTTTCTAACACTTAATACCAAAGCTTCAGCTACAATTTCTTCTCACCAGAGAATGTTTTATAGACTTTATTATATTGACTAAACTAATTTATTTTTAGATGATGTAGCATTGATTCCTCAAATGTATTTTTATAGTTTTTGTTGTTTATGTTTTAATACAAGAATAAAGAACCAAAAAGGCTGTATGAAGAAAAGTATTATATCTTCCTCAACTAGAAATAAATTGTTGCTAATGTCATTCCCCTTACAAGAAGAGATTTATCATAAAAAGAATAGAACAGACATATAGTATGAAATACCACCACATTTTATGCAAATGCT
>NW_012115433.1:4178618-4184140 GCF_000951035.1 Colobus angolensis palliatus
GTGTGTGTGTGTATTTTTTTCCTATATCCATTAATCTGTTCTTGGACACCTAGAATGATTCCATATCTTGGCTATTGTGAATAGTGATGCAGTAAACACAGGAGTGCAAATGTATCCTCAATATACTGGTTTCCTTTCCTTTGTATAAATTCCCAGTATGGGGGTTACTGAGTCATGTGAAGTTCTATTTTTCATTTTTTGAGAAACCTCCATACTATTCTCCATAGTGGTTGTACTGGTTTACATTCCCACCAAGAGTGTATAAGAGTTATATTTTCTCCACATCCTCACTAGTATTTGTTATTTTTTATCTTTTTGATAATAACCATCCTAACTGGAGTGATATCATACCTCACTGTGGTTTTTATTTGGATTTCCCTGATGATTAGAGACGTTGGGTTTTTCCTATGTTTGTTTGCCATTTTTATCATTTCTTTAAGAAATATATGTCTAGATAATTTCCCCATTTTTAAAATCAGATTTTTTTCTGTTGTGATGTTTGAGTTAGTTGTTATTCTGGATATTAATTCCCTGTTGAATTAGTAGTTTTTAAATATTTTTACCCATTCTGTAAGTTGCCTTTTCATTTTGCTGATTGTTTCCTTTGCTGTACAGAATATTTTTGGTTTGATATAGTCTCATTTGTTTATCTTTATTTTTTCTTTTGTTGCCTATGTTTTCGGGGTCCTCTTCATAATTCCTTCCCAGACCCATGGCCTGAGGTAATTCTCCTAAGTTTTCATCTAATATATTTATAGTTTTGGGTCTTACTTTAAGTCTTTTATCCATTTTAAGTTGGTTTTTACATAAGGTGAGATGTGAGGACCTACGTTCATTCTTCATGTGAATATCCAATTTCCTCAGCATCATTTATTAAAGAGACTGTACTTTTCCTGATGACTGCTTTTGGCAACTCTGCAAAAACCAATCTGTTGTAGTTATATGCATGAATTTCTGGGTCCTCCATTCTGTTCCAATGGTCTATGTGTCCATTTCTATGTCTGTTTCTAGTTTTCCTTTTATGCTGCATCCTTGTCTAGTTTTGACATCAGGGTTATTCTGGTATCATAGAGTGAGTTAGAAAGAATTCTCTCTGCTTCAATTATCTGGAATAGTTTGTGAAGCACTGGTATTAATTGTACTTTAAAGGTTTGGTAAAAGTCAGTGATAAAGCCAACTGGTCTTGGGCTTTTCTTCTGGGGAGACTTTATTACTGATTCAATCTCATTACCTATTATTAGTCTGTTCAAGTTTTCTATTTCTTCTTCATTAAATTTTGATAGGTTGTATGTATTCAGGAATTTGTCCATTTCTTTTAGGTTTTCAAGTTTATTATTTTACAAGTTGTCCATAATAGTCTCTAAATATCTTTCGTATTTCTGTGGTATTCATTATTATATTTCCTTTTTTGTTTCTAATTTTATTCATTTGAGTGAATTAATGAAATCTCTGTTTTTCTTTGAGTTTCGCTAATGGTTTGTCCGTTTTGTTAATTAAAAAAATGTTTTGTTGACCTTTTAAATTATTTTATTCTCTATTTTATTTCTACTTTATGGTTATTATTTCTTTCCTTCTAATAATTTTGAATTTTGTTTGTTCTTGCTTTTCTAGTTTCCCAACATGGATCATTAGGTTATTTGGAATCTTTCTAGTTTTTTGATGTAGTCATTTATTAATATAAATTTGAGTCAGTACTTTTTTGCCTCTAAATATTTAATACTTACTTTTAATACCCTGGCCCCAACCCTAATCCCAGTAATAAATTTTATTTCTGCTTGTGTGTGAAAAGTTTTATTTCTCCTTCATTTCTACGTTATAGCATTCCTGGATATAATGTTCTTGACTGGCAGTTTTTTTGTTGTTGTTTTTTTTTTAGTACTTTGAATACCCCATTCTCTACTGGCATGTGAGGTTTCTGCTGAGAAATCAACTCTTAGTCTAATAAAGATCTTTTAATGTGACTTATCACATTTCTCTTGGTACTATTAGAATTCTTTCTTTGTTTTTGACTTTTCACAATCTGACAATAATGTGCCTTGGAGAGGACAGGTTTAGGTTGAATCTATTTTATATTCCCTTGAGATTCCTAAAAATGGGTGTTGATATCTCTTCCAAGACTTTTCAGTGACTACTTCATTACACATGTTTTTCAAACCTCTGCCTTCTCTTCTCCTTCCAGAACTTGCATAATGTAAACATATGTTTACTTAAGGGTGTCCCTTAAATCTTGTAGACTTTCTTTTCATTCTTTTTTTTATTATTTTGGTGTCTACCTGTGTTATTTCAAATGACCTGTATTTATGCCTAGAAATTTTTTGCTGCTTGGTCTAGTGTGCTGTTGAAGCTCTCAATTGTATATTTTATATAATACCTTAGTTCTAGGAATCCTATTTGATTCCTTTTAAAAGCATCTTGTTTTTGAGTTTCTCATTCAAATCATGAATTTTTTTCTGATATTATTGATTTGTCTATGTGTATGTTCTTATAGCTTACTGAGATTTCAAAAGACTATTATTTTGAATTTTTCCTGACATTTTATTTATTTACTTATAATTATCCTCTGTTACTGCAAAATTATTGTTTTCTTTTGGAGGTGTCATCACCTTTTTATGTTTAAGATAGATTTTAAAACACAATAAAATGAGTGCAGCTTTTAATAAAAGGAAGAAGAGGAACTTTTGTTTTGTTTTATCTGCTAAAGCATACTGAGATCTACAGACCTTTACATTTAATAGCATACAGTGATTGAATGAGGTAGTTTGACTGGTTAAAGATATATTTAGCATAAAAAGCTTTACATGTTTATGGAAATATCACTGGTTTTGGATTTCAGGTACGGCTCTACTGCAACATGCTATTTATATTGAATAAGTCATTTGATTTTACAGAGTTTTAGTTTTCTCAATGATTAAATGAAAATAATAGAATAGATACTTCCCCATATATCCTCCAAATAAAAACTTTTTACTACAGAATCTGTCCAAAGCCATGTAATATAACAGGAAATGACTCTGATGTGGTCTAAGCACTAATGTGAAGGAAAAATACATCTGATATGGAAAAATATATCCAGTTTTGCCCTCTAGCATGTTAGCTTTAATCCAAACAAATATACTCACAAAAAGTAGACAAGCTAAATTGCCAGTGTGAGAAAATCTAAAGACACACACACACACATACACATACACACACACATACACACACACACACACAGAGTTTCTGCAAGGACACACCATTTAATAAGCCTCAAGATATACCCTCAGATAAAGAATCAACTCAATTACTTTATAACCCAATAAAATCAACACTCATAACACCAAAATCAGGGTCTTTGAGAAACTAAAATTGAAATATTAAGATATATTTTTTAAAAAGAGAGATAAAAAATAACTTCAATTAGATGTATAAAATCTGAAAAGATTAAAACAGACATGCAAACACATCAGGTCTATAAAATTTTACAAGATGATTATACTAAACATTTAAGGAAAAGATATGTCCAAACTATTATAAATTCTACGTTTGAATATAAAGAGGCCATCCCACCAACTTATTCTATAAATCTCACATAATATTAATATAAAAGCCATACAAGGGGATGCTAATTTAAAAAAAATACAAGCTAATTTTATTCAATATCTTTGATGCAATACTTCTGAATACAGTGTTAGTAAATTGAATCTTGTGACTTGAAATGTTTAAAAAAATTATAAATATTAAACTGGGGAAAATCATATAAACTTAAGACTGGTTTATTGTTAGAAAAATCTATTAACATTGATCACCACAGTGATAGGAGAAAGGGGGAAAATTATTTGATCATGGCGATTAACACAAGAAATAAATAAAATTCCAACTCAACTTACGATAAGCAAAGTAAAACATACATAAGAAGTTATTTAATATGATATAGATAAGCTACCAAACAATATAGCACATATTGTTTTAATTGTATTGTACTGCAGTGGGTTGTGCTGCACTGTGATAGACACTGACCGGAAAAGTCAGTAATTAGTTGCACATATCTAATATCGTGATTACTTCTCAACAGTGTGCTAGCGTCATAATCAAGCATAACAATAAAAAACAATGTGTTTGAATGTCACCATTAGGAAATTAGAGAAAAGCAATAATTAATCACATAAAATATGATATTGACACAAAACTGAAAAGACTATAAAGGCAAATTTTAAAAAATAATGATAGGGCAGCAAAGACTATGTATTGGTATACAAAAATAAATATAAAACTAATATAAAAATAAATTATAACTGTTTAACATTCATAAATATTACATTTATAAAATAAAACAACTGAGTGAAATGTATTCAGAAAAAGATACAAGCTACAACAACACATTTTTAAATATCTTTAAATAAAGAGGAAAGCCAAATATAAGCACAAAACTTCATTGTTTCCAAGTCAATCAATAAAATTTCAATAAAAAACCTCCTAGGGTTTTTGTTTTCTTTTGGTGGAATTTGATAAGTTTATTTTTAAAGGTACATGGGAGAGCAGAAAGCTCAAAATGCCCAGGACATTTTTGAACATAATTTCATGCTACATGATATTTCCTTCCAGATATCAAGACTAATTGTATAACTATGTCAACTAAAGCCGTGGTTGATGCACAAATAAATGAATAAACAGATGGAAACAATAAAGGACATCAAGATAGACCATAATATATAAGTGTAGATATTTGAAATATAAGAGAAGAAGCATTGCAGATGGGTGAGAATATAAGCCAGGACAATTTATTAGCCATATGGGGAAACATTGAATTATTACTTCATGCCACAGACAAAATCAATTTCAAGTATATTCTCATATACTTATCCTTATGATAACAAATACAAAAGTGTTTTTTAATGAGCACATACAAAATAAGAGAAAACATTGTTAAACTTAGTTTTCTTGTATGAAGAGGAAACTTCCATTCATTTAGAGATGTCTTTTAAAAGATACACGACAAATTAGATTATACTTGCGATACTAATGAACAAAAAGTTGCTTTTCAAACATATAAAGAACTTATGCAAACTAATATAAAAGGCATATAAATCAATTCAAATTTAAGCAAAATATATAAGTACACAATTTATAGATGGAGAAATATGATGCCAGTAAGCATACATACAGTATTTACCTTTCCTAGTAATCAGGAAATAGACATTAATTAACAAAGTGATACATTTGAAAATTTTAAGAAGGCACATCTTTTAAAGCTTTAAAATAACATTTTTTCCCCAAGAGTGTAGAGGAGCAGAAAATCTATTACTTTTTTGATGAAGTTGTAAATTAGAATCACTTTGGAGAACAACTCAGAAATATCAAGCAAGTAAAGATATTGCTAAGTTTGTATTCTACAGAAAATCTTGAGAATGTGATTGAAATGTATACAATAAATCTAACAGCAGCATTATTGTAACATTGAAAAATGAAGTAAATGTATATGTCTGTTAATATTTAGTTATAAAATTAGATAAAGTTTGCTAAATGCATAGCATTGAACACTATGA
>NW_012115433.1:4185810-4190146 GCF_000951035.1 Colobus angolensis palliatus
CCTGAATGGTATTGCCTAGGGTTTTCTCTAGGGTTTTTATGGTTTTGGGTCTAACATTTAAGTCATTAATCCATCTTGAATTAATTTTTGTATTACATTGCCATCTCCATCAAGCTACCAATGACTTTCTTCACATAATCGTTTTCTTAAGATGAGTGTTTATCATGGGTATTTACTATGTTATGCATCATACCTCTTATGTCTGAAATGTTTCATCACAAAAAGAATAGTTAAAATTCTTAACCACAAGTTTTTAAAATCCTCTATGGTTTCATAAATATTTAAGTGATATTTTTCTAAATAGACTGTAAACTGCTTTTTAACTAAAATGTGTCCATTTGGAAACAAAAATATCCTAACTCATGTCATCACCATAACAAGGCAGAAAATGTTATGCATATTTTAGAAGCGAAACACATCCCTACAAACTTATAGTCTATATTACAATAAAACACATCAACTTTCAAGTCCTAGTACCTGTCAAGCAAAAGGAAATTGATAATATAGTGTGATTTTGAAAACATTCTATACATACAGTCATCATTTTAATTATATTTCAATGCCTAATTTTTTTTTAGTTTAGAAGAGTAATTATGATATCATAAAATTTTATTTTAAAGACAGCACTATTATATATGGTATACAACTTGTATTTAACTTTGAAAGAGTAAAGCATATATTCATTATAAAACACATTTGTATGATTCAAAGGTTATTTGAAATTAGTTTCTGAATCACAAGCTCAGAAACATATTTTCATCATCCATGTGAAAACATTTAACTATATGATAAGTCCTGCACACTTTTGTGAGATCATGATAAATTGGTCAGAAAAAGTCAATAATCATAGCCATTCTCTAGTGGAAATATGCAGCCAGTAATTATATAAACAACATGTATATGTTTGTTGCGGCACTATTCACAATAACAAAAACATGGAATCAACCCACATGCCTTTGAATGATAGACTGGGCAAAGAAAATGAGGTACATACACACCAGGGAATACTATGCAGCCATAAAAAGGAATTAGAGCATGTCCTTTGCAGGGATATGAATGAAGCTGGAAGCCATTATCCTCAACAAACTAACACAGAAACAGAAAACAAAACACTGCATGTTCTCACTTATAATTAGGATCTGAACAACGAGAACACATGGACACAGGGAGAGGAACAACACACACTGGGGCTGTTGTAGGAGGATGGAGGGTGGGGAGAGCATCAGGAAAAATAGCTAATGCATGCCACACTTAATACCTGGGTGATGGGTTGATAGGTGCAGCAAACCACTGTGGCATACATTTACCTATGTAACAAACATGCACATCCTGCACATATACCCTGGAACTTAAAATTTTTTAAATGGCACAAAAATATTATTTCTCATGATAAAAATCTATAAAAAATAAAATAGAGTCAAATAAAAATAAAAGCAGGATGAGTGAAATTAGTTTCTGTGCATTTGGAAGGCATCATGAGAAGGTGTCATTTGATTTCTGACTTGAATAATGAAAATAAGCTCTATATGAGATCTGGATAAAAAGAGTTCCAAACAATCGATCCAGCTTGTGCAAAGCTCTGAGAATTGGACAAGCATTCCCTGTTTAAGGGAAAGAAAATATTCTACTACAGAAGACATAAGAGAGGTAATCATGAGTTGTTACTTAGCATGGTATAAACAATTGCAATAGAAAATTGCTCCAGAATTTTTAAATGATGGTAGCATCATCTGATGTGCCCTGCTAAGAACTTGCCTGTGTGATGCTTTAGAAAGGTCATGAGAGCTTAGGAGGAATCTGGGAGTGGCCTGATGGTGGGGTGACTAGTGTAGTGGAAAAAGAGGTAGTGCCAGTATCTGAAAAGTCACAGAATTTGTCTTTGTTTTGAAAATCATGTTTGCTGTAAAACAAGAAATGAGGTGAGCCTTAGGATTTTTAATGTAATTGACAATGTGATCTGAAGGTTGTTAACTGACCAGAAAAAGTCTGAGGTCTGAGGAGGTTTGAAGGGAAGGGATTTAACATTTCATTTTGTTTCTACTGAGTTTTAGATTTTGAAATTGAAGTGATATGGTGCAAATGGTCATGAAACAGGTGACTACATACAGGTGTGCGAGTTGATAATGTTACATAAGATGACGCAGAGTAAAAGCCTTTGCATAGGAAGAGATAATTTCAAGTTAGTATACAAGTTGTTCTCTTAAGGTAACAACTATTCATTTGCACATATCAATATTTTCATCTTAATAGCTAGAGGTGTTTCTGGTAAAAGCCATTCGTAGCAATTTTTATAGAATAAAACGGAGAAGAGTAAACCAATATAAGATTTTGCATTACATTCTGTACCAGTGGGCAATTAGAAACAACATTAGCTGAAGCTGTATAAAGAGTAGATAAGACCTATAAATTTAAAGTTTCTCATTGAACAACTGCAGATTACAATAACCAGCTACTAAAAATGCCCTAAAACAATTAACTACCTGGTCTGACAGAGATTGGTGGCAACAGAGAAAGATAAATGAATTACGAAAACCAATGATAGCAGAAGAGAATATAGATATTATCAGGAAAGAATTAATACAATAGCTACTCATTGTCATTGTCAAATATATCATTAATTATTTAGGGAGAATACATTAGAGATACCAACTATGTCATTCTATATGGCACCTGTACTTCACTGTTTTCCATTCATGCATAAATTATCTTTCCAAAATATTTTGTCTCATAAATTTGAAGATTTGTGTTAAATCTTGACTATCATTCTAAATAAGGTTCTGAATTTAGACAATAACAACACAAAAGTTTTGTATTGCTATGTAATTAATTTTGCCTTATTTTATAAACCCAAAGTAATATTTGTAGGGAAACATTGCATTCTTTGAATGGACAAGTATGATACCAGAGCTTCTTACAGAATGGTGACCCATTGACTTTGGTAACAGCCTTTGACCTCTGGTCTTTGAAGACAATGGTAACCAGTTTTCCACTTCCCAACAAATCCTAGTACAATTTAAGCAAACTTCAATGTACCTAATTATTAACAGTTTATATTCTGGACTTTCTCTCCCTTGCTTTCCTAATATCTGTTGTCTTTCACGCCATTTCTACATCCTTCACTGCATTACTATGAACTGAGTTGCTCTACATGTAAAATTATCAATTTAGATAATGAACACTTTGACAATTTTGCACTTACAAAGAGATGTCAGTCACTTCTAATATTATTTAACATTATTATGGTTACTGCTATCATTTTGTTATTCTTATTGTTTCCATTATTTTATTTTTCCTGTTTACTTGTTCAGTTACACTTCTTCTACTCAGCCAGATTAGAAAAGTTAATCCGTTGAGCCTTTGTTTTAACTCCATCCTTTCTCCATTAGCCTCTTCCACTCTTCAGACCTTTCCCTAAGCTACCTGAACACATGATTCTGTAAACCTGGATCACATGATCTATATTTTCAACTGCTGTCTTGCCAATAGTCTTAATTTTTTGGTCCCATTTTTTTCTCATTCATTCTGGGGATAAACAATACGATGATTCTAACCTATTGTTCTCTCTATACGCTTTTATCTACTTCTGCTTCTAGAGGAAATAATATCCCATTATAAATTGATAATCACCAAACTCTCAGTAGGATGATTATGTGTACTTAGGAAGTTTATGTTTCCATTGATCATAATTTCCACTCTTCATATTCAGGCTACATCACTTTTAGTCAGCAAATTGATTCACCTACTTCATAAGGTGAAAATAAATTATTAAGATAACCATGCCTTGTGAATCTTCAAATCTACAAATAAAAAGTATATCCTGGCTGTTGTAAAAAAAGGACATCAAGTTGGCTTGTTCTGAATTCAACTGTATTCTATACAATACGCTATTTCAACTTTGTTAGGCCTCAGTTATAATATGCATAAAATACAGGTGATATTTTAAACTATTTTCAAAAATAATATAGACAGCAGGCATGTCATAAATGTCACCATTATTATTGTTTCATTTATTTATTACCATAATATGTAGCTATTTACCATCTTATTCTCTTTATCCCTGTGGTTGTGTCTATGGCTAATCTCTCTTCCTGTGTTTAGGTCCCCATTGGCTCCTGTAGAATTATTTCAAATATCTCTAAAAATAAATTATCAGTCATTAATTCTGTATAGTTTTTTCTTTACTACCTCCTTACGATCCAAAAAATCATATATGCTTAAGCCTTTTTCCATTTATTTTATTTTTTTATTATACTTTAAGTTCTGGGATACATGTGCAGAACGTGCAGATTTGTTACATAGGTATACATGTGCCATGGTGGTTTGCTGCACTCATCAA
>NW_012115433.1:4191141-4205291 GCF_000951035.1 Colobus angolensis palliatus
ATGCCTATGACTGAATGGTATTGCCTAGGTTTTCTTTTGGGGTTTTTATGGTATTAGGTCTTACATTTAAGTCTTTAATCCATCTTGAATTAATTTTTATATAAGATGTAAGGAAGGGGGTCAGTTTCAGTTTTATGCATATGGCTAGCCAATTTTCTCAGTACCATTTATTAAATAGGGAATCCTTTCCGCATTGCTTGTATGTGTCAGCTTTGTCAAAGATCATATGTTTGCAGATGTGTGTTGTTATTTCTGAGGCCTCTGTTCTATTCCATTTGTCTGTATATCTATGTTGGTACCAGTACCTTGCTGTTTTGGTTACTGCAGGCTTGTAGTACAGTTTGAAGTTAGGTAACATGATGCCTCCAGCTTTGTTCTTTTTGTTTAGGATTGTCTTCGTTATACAGGCTCTTTTTTGGTTCCATATAAAATTTAAAGTAGTTTTTTTCTAATTCTATTAAGTCAATGGTAGTTTGATGGGGATAGCATTGAATCTGTAAATTACTTTGGGCAGTATGGTCATTTTCATGATATTGATTCTTCCTATCCATGAGCATGGAATGTTTTTCCATTTGTTTGTGTCCTGTCTTATTTCCTTGAACAGTGGTTTGTAGTTCTCCTTGAAGAGGTCATTCACATCCCTTGTAAGTTGGATTCCTAGGTATTTTATTCTCTTTGTAGCAATTGTACAATTGCTGGCAAAACTATTCTCCTATTCTGTAGGTTGTCTGTTTACTCTGTTAATAGTTTCTTTTGCTGTACAGAAGTCTGTAGTTTAAATAGATCCCATTTGTCAATTTTTGCTTTTGTTGCAAATGCTATTGGTATCTTTGTCATAAAATCTTTGCCTATTCATAGGTTCAGGATGATTTTGCTTAGGTTGTCTTCCAGGGGTTGTTATTGTTTTAGGTTTTACATTTAAGTTTTTAATCCTTCTTAACTTAATTTTTGTATGTAGTGTAAGCAAGGGGTCCAGTTTTTAATCATCCGCATATGGCTAGCCAGTTATCCCAGCACCATGCATTGAATAGGGAATAATTTCCACATTACTTGTTTTTGTCAGGTTTGTCAAAGACCCGGTGGTTGTAGATGTGCAGTCTTATTTCTGGGTTCTCTGTTCTATTCCATTGGTCTATGTATTTGTTTTTGTACCAGTACCACTCTGTTTTGTTTACCATAGCCCTGAAACATAATTTGAAGTTGAGTAGCATGATGTCTCCAGCTTTGTTCATTTGCTTAGGATTGCTGTGGTTATTTGGACTCTAGAATACAAAGTTTAAAAATTATAAACCAAAGGATAGACAGAAAGATTTAAAACCATCTTTTCTCTGATTTTATACAATATGTATTTCCTTAATTAGAAGACAAAATATGATTTGTCAGTTTTTATACATCTAAAAGACTGAATAACATATTTGTAGTTTTATTATTGTTAGAATACTGTTCTTTGCATATTAAAATTCTTGTAAAAAATGCTTCCTAAAAACTTCAAGAGTACCTATTTAATCTCATCCAAAAATGGCTATTTAGTGGACAATTTGTTTTGCCTGAAAAATATGTCACAATTGGAATATAAAATTATGGACAGCAAAACAGATACTGATTTGAATGGTATAGGCCAATAAAACATTCCTGAATTTGCATTATACATCTTACTGCTTACTAATAGCATATTGTAAGTGTTGGAAAGGTTCATAACATTAAATCTAAAATAAATCAAAATATTTTAAAGTAAATCTGGGACATTATTTTACCCTTAAATTGTTCAGTTTCAGGTTAGCACCCCAACTGAAAAGTATTATTATTATTATTATTATTATGAGATGGAGTCTCACTCTGTCACCCAGGCTGGAGTGCAGTGGCCCGATCTCGGCTCACTGCAAGCTCCGCTTCCCGGGTTCACGCCATTCTCCTGCGTCAGCCTCCCGAGTAGCTGGAACTACAGTCGCCCACCACCACGCTGGGCTAATTTTTTGCATTTTTAGTAGAGATGGGGTTTTGCTGTGTTAGCCAGGATGGTCTCGATCTCCCGACCTCGTGATCCGCCCGCCTCGGTCTCCCAAAGTGCTGGGATTACAGGCGTGAGCCACGGTACCCAGCCTAAAAAGTATATTTTAAGAGTCAGTTTAAATATAGCAGATGTACTAGAGAAAAAGCATATCTAAATTTACATGATTTATGATAAACTGATAAAGAAGATATTTATCATGTTTTTTGATGGAGAATGCTAGTTTTTAAACTTTTCAATTTATAGAAGGAAAAAAAATTGTTAGGTTATTAAAGAAGCAATTCATAAATGATGTGTAATTTCCCAAAACAGTATTATGTAATTGATGTATATGAACTTAAATCTTTAGTCACTCTGAAATAATAATTGATTATTGAATTTCAGTTTGAGAAAATATCACTGGCACACAAATCATTGACTAACATTAGATTCTGTTAAATAAAATGTTCACAGTTTCATGCATAATTCATAAACTAAAATCAATATACAAGTTGGTTACAAGTACACTAGTGTTTAGGTTACGATAATATCTAATTTTATTTTATTTTTTAATTTGTGAGAATTCAGCAGATTTAGCACTTTCCGGTGTATTTCTGAAATGTATGTATGTAATAAATACAACTTTTCCTTAATGATTTTTCAAACACCAAAATTACCTTCCCCAAGAATTCCTCCTTATAAAACAGCTCCTAACTCAAAGTCTTCAGGAAGCTTGGGCACCACATAGCCTAAATATATTTTAAAACCTATTTCCCTGGTATTTTATTTCTTCAGTACCCGAATGGCTCTGTACATAATATAAACAATAAAACTAATATTGCCGAAAATGCACCCAGGTAACTCATACCTAGTTCAAATGAAACTTTCCAAAAGTCATATTTATTTTTCTTAAATGATTACAGATTTAATGGAAATTTAGGCCCGAGAAGCTATCCAGGAAACGAATCTTTAGGTAGCTTTGATTTTAGGTTGCTGTACAAACCCTAACGCCTTTGGTGTTTATTTCTGTCCTTAGGACCTGTCCTACCTAGAACATGGCAGTCTTATGCTACTATGTGTGTCATCTGTGATATATATGCACACTGCTTTGAAAACCACAGTCAGGAGAAATAGTCAATGGACAAATCTCTTCTAAAAATACTTTGATTTATTTATCATCCGATAAACCCGAGCGAGCTGCATTCTTATCTACTTAATCAATAGACAGTAGATTTGTTAATAGATTGTGGGAGCCCTGCAAGTATTTTAAGCACGGCTAGGATACATTTTATGATTCCCTTCAGTTTTGTTGTGCTTCACATATTAATCACATTTCCTAACTAAAGTCACAAAAATATCTCTCTAAATGCTCTCCTTAATCATCTCTTATATTCCAGCTTTACGAGTATGAATTTATGTATAATTTAAAAGATACCTAGAGCAATGTATAATATTTAGCCCTTGTTTTACAAAAACGATTAATTTCATTGATAAATAAACTTAGTTGTGGCTGTTCATAACCACCCAATCTGTGGGTTTTGATTAATTGTTAATGCAAAATGGGGGCAACATTAAACAGAGATCATAAAAAGGACCCGCATAGCCTAGAGCTCATCTGTCTCCATCCAGAGTACTCTAAAGGCCCCATATGCCTCTGGCAGTCTCCTAACATTTGCAGGTGTGTGCTGTGTGCTAAGGGATGGTGAGAAATTGGTGAAGTCCTGGGTAAAAGCTGTGGCCAAATTATCTGAAAATATGTTGATATTTGAACAACTTAATATTGGTTTGATTGGCAAAAACCGGAAATGCTCTATTGGAACTTGAGACATTTCAACTCGGCTCCTTATCTGTTTCTAACTCTTACCTTGTAGATACAAAACGATTCTTATTACCTGCAATTTATTTTTATATGATCTAATTAAACTTTGCAAATAAGGTCAACACTCAATATATTTTGAAGCAAAATTTTGGGCTAAATTCTGATTAAATATTAATATTACAATTTGGTACTAAAAATGAAAGAAAGAGAATCAAGCAAGTGTAATACGATTTGGACAGAAATCATGAGAGAACACGAATAATGTTGAAAATGGAGGAGTTCCCTTATCCCCTTTGCAAGGTGTGCAAAAGGAGTGTGGCTCACTTTTTCAGTGCCCAGATGCTCAAACTCCTAAGGGGAACATGCAGACAGGCAGGTCCTCAGGAGCGTTTTTGGACCCCGACACCAAGGCAGCCTCCAGGGTTGAGAGTTTACAGCTCCTGAAGCCCCAGTGGCTCTTTCAGTTTTGCTATCTGCCCGCGGCTCGTGTTAATCAGCTCAACTATACCCTCTGTCTTATCGCAAGAACAGAGGGCTTTCTGCATCCTAGGTTCGTGCCTTAGTCTACTGGAAAAATCGGATCGCATGTGGTCTTGGAGGACGGGTGCAAGGTTTCATTGAGTGGTGGAAGTTGTTCTCAGTGAGGTGGATGGGGAGCCAGAAGGGGGATGGAGTGGAAAGGTGGTCTTCCCCTGACTCCAGCTGCCCCGTTGCCAGACTCTCCTCAGACCGCCCCCAACAGAATTCCACATCTTCCCACCATAGATGGCCTAGTGGCATCTGTCAGTGTGCCCTTCTCTCCTTTTGACGTCCAGCTGCTTGTGTGTGTGCCCACTAGGGTCTCGGGTTTCTATGGGCACAGGATGAGGGTTGCGGCGAGCCAGATTGGTCTTGGCAAATGTAACATTTGGGTACAAAACAGGAGGGCCTGTCCTCACTTAGGTCCTGGGCACAGGCCTGAGGGTGGAGCTCTTGCTAGGGACCCCGCCTTTATCTACCCAACACTTCATTGCCTCCCTCCCATATCAATGTAATACTAGAACCATGCAAAAAAATATGTCGAGAATGAACTGAATTTGTGTTGGTGTCATATTTTAGATATATTATACTATTCTGACATGAACATTTTTTATGTAGGTATCTCTCATCTTTCTTTTCATAAAATAAACATTTCAGAACACATTTAATACATTTACATATCCAGATACGTATTTTGTTAACGATTGTTGTGTTTCTTCATAATTTTATAACCTTGTTGCTATCCTCACCACTGTAATTCACACTTACTATCATCGAATTTAGAGGTCATCAGAGTAGCACGAGCTCTTAAGAACCAAGTGTTAAAGGAGCATGAGAATAGGAATAAAAGTGAATTCAAAAAAAGGAGAAACTTAGAGCAGTTATAGAAAATACCATATGTCTAGAAAATATTTTTAGCTGCTACTTTTCGGGGGCATATGCCTATGGTCCATATTATATTCTATGTTGTGCCTAGGTATAAATATATTTTTATTTTTCCCAGTAAGGTTTGTAGATCTTTATGAATATGTAAGCTGATATCTTTCATGAGATTTTACACATTTTTTGTCCCTGTATCTACAAAGAATACTTCCATTCTTTTCCTCCACTTCTTTCTCTATCTGAAAACCCAATTAAACATATATTACATCTTTTCAATAGTAGTCTTGTCTGTGTCGTCAGTACCACACTCTTCACTGAGTTGCAGACTCACATTACAGCATAAGCAACAGGCCCTCACTGAAATAAATACCACAGGGTTTCTTCCAGCGGGAAGAAAATAATCCCAGATACAAGCTGGGAGATGAGAAAGGAATAAAGAGTAATGGGAGGAGGAAAATATGTGGGTAAATATAAATATGTATTGATGCTCCTTGTCCTACAAAAATCATTGGCGGAGTTTGTTCAAGATCTAGAATGAAGGTATCGTTATTCAGAGAAGATTTTGATTTGATGTTGCCTAGTGCTGAAGGCTCTGGAAATACGGTACCATTTAAAAATAAGTTATACCTTGAGGTTGAGTTAATTTTCTGTTGCTAATTTGTTGTAATTGTCAAGATATGAAAATAGGCTTATTCTGCTTCTACAGCTGTTTTTTTACAAATTAGCATACTATCTAGTTTCAACATAACATGTTTAATCTCAGTTTTTAAGAATACTGCCTTTTTATAGTCAGTGCTGGCTTCTTGCCATCAGTTAATTCCACTATGAGAAATTCTGAAATAAGCAAAAATATTACCAATATTTCATCTATATACTTTTTTTCACAAATGGAATATTTCACAATATTTTGTCCAAAATAAAAGATATTAATACTTAACTCTCCTTGTCTGGATGTGAAGTTTCACATTCTATAAGTGGTACCGTCAATCATAAATGACCATGTGATTTCAAGAGAATCAGGAAGTGCAATTAGAAGGATGGGTATAATTCTGTTATGTGATACATATGATTTTCATATTTTCACCAACATATAAAGTATAAAAATAGAAATTGAATCCATACAAAATGTGACAATAAAATTAAGATTACTAATATCCACCATGATTAGATAGATAATTTTTAAGACTATATCATAAAGAGAAGCCAATATACAAAATTTTCAACAAGGGAAGCAGTTAAAAAGGAGTTGATCTCACAGAAAAAATGAGGCTCATAAAAATAATAAAAATATTAAGGCTTTTTAAAGTTGTATCAAATATCCCATTTTCAAAACATCTGTATCATAATATGTACATTATACATTGGAATACATAGAGTTACAGTTTATCATGTTGTAAGCCAATTCTTACTAAGGCATTGATTGTATTGAATAGAAAGTTAAACCCCTTTAGTTAGAGGGTTTTGTAACTGATACAGAGGAGGCCTATTTGAATTAATTTTTTTTTCTACCTATTCAGTATGTTTCAGCCTCTCTATAATCTCTTTCATATTTGTTCAATTCACATAACTGGGGCTCTACCTTGCTTTTCAATATGTGTTTCAGTTGCTTCATTGAATGCTATGTCAAATATTACATATATATACACATACATAATTATATATAAATAATTACATATATTACATATATAATTATATATGTGCATATACATATAAAATTATATATCATATTACACATATATACATAACTTCTGAAAACTTCCCACTTAGCCATAGCCTTGTCAACCGACTTTTGAACAGTCACTCTGCCTGATGATTTGATACTGTACCTTTTATCATTGATTGTTTTATCAAAATTAATGGCCCATCAGATATATTTTATGTCCTGCATCTGATTTGAATATTATTACTTTGCAGAGACATCTGCACAATTCCAGTTACTATATCTGTAATTATTGGATGACATTGTTCACAGTAAAATCTAGCTCCACTCAGATATTAGAACTTAGACTATGAGTTAATAAGCTGTCCAGAGAATTGATGCTATAGCTGCTGGGGCACTTACTTTAGTCCTGATTAAGTTCCTTTATCCTCTATCATTACTGACATCCTAGGATGCCTCATGATGAAACCCATATGCGTAATGTCATGTGATAAGTGATTACACCAACCCTACTATATTATAGATGATTTTGACAATCAATGAAATCGTTTATTTGAGTGAGTTGTACAAGCTGGGAGAACACAATAAAAATGTCAGTTATTTATAAAATCTCTCCAATGAGTATTTATATCTTTTTATCAAATGAATACAATTCTTATTCTACTTTTTAATGACATTCTTTAGTGGAAAATGTGGCATAACATTACCTGACTTCAGACTACAATCTAAAGCAATAGTAACCAAAACAGCATGACACAGGTACAAAAATAGACACATAGGCCAATAGAACAGAACAGAGAACCCAGAAATAATGCCATATGCCTACAGTCATTTGATCTTTGATGAAACTGACAAAACTAAGCAATAGGAAAAGGATTTCCTATTTAATAAATGGTGTTGGAAAAGCTGGCTAGCCATGTGCAGAAGAATGACACTGGACCCCTATCTTTCACCACATACACAATTTAACTCAAGGTGGATTAAATATTTAAATGAAAGACTTCAACCTCTAAAAATCTCAGAGGAAAACCTAGGAAATATAATTTTTACCATCAGCCTTGGCAAAGAATTCATAAGTCATCAAAAGCAAATATAACAAATACCAAAATTGATAAGTGATACATAATGAAACCAAGGAGCTTCTGCACAGCAAAAGAAATTATCAACAGAGTAAACAGACAACATACAGAATGGGAGGAAATAGCAAATTATGTAGATGACAAAACTCTAATATTCAAAGTCAATAAGGAACTTTTAAACAATTCAGCAAGCGAAGAACTAATAACCTCATTAAAAAGTAGGTAAATGACAAGAACTGATAATTTTCAAAGGAAGACATAGAAATGGTCACCAAGCATATGAAAAAACAAAATGCTCAACCTCATTAATCATCAGAGAAACACAAATCAAAATCCCAATGAGATATGGTCTCATACCAGTCAGAATGGCTATTATTAAAATGTCAAAAAGTAACAGATGCTGGTGAGGATCCTGGGGCAAATGCAATGCTTACACACTGTTGGTGGGAAAGTAAATTAGTTCAGCCACTGTGGAACACACTTCGAAGATTTTTCAAATAATTTAAAATAGAACTACCATTTGACCCAGCAATCTCATTACTGGGTATATACCCAAAGGAAAATAAATCATTCCACCAAAAAGACACATGCATTCATATGTTCATTGTCTTCAGTGCTATTTATAATAGCAACAACATGGAATCAACCCAGGTGCCCATCAATGGTGGACTGGATAAAGAAAGTGTGGCACGTATACACCTTGGAATACTACACAGCCATAAAAATGAATGAAGTCATGTCCTTACAGCAACATGGATGCAGCTAGAGTAATCCTAAGTTAATTAATGCAGAAAGAGAAAACTAAATACTGCATGTTCTCACTTATAAGTGGGAGCTAAACATTGGGAACTCAACAATATAAAGGTGAAGAAAACAGACACTGTAAACCACTAGAGGAGGAAGAGAAGGAGGGGAGCTGTGGCTAAAAACTGCCTATTGGATACTATGCTTACTGTCTGGGTAATAGCATCATTTGTCATCCAAACTTTAGTATCACACAATGTATCCTTGTAACAATCCTGCATATGTACCCCCTCAATCTAAAATAAAAGCTGAAATTATTTAAAAACTAAAATTTTTAAAATGCAATTTATCATCTTAAAAATAGAAATGTGCCGATGAAGGAATAACACTGCAGGAAAGGGGTTAAAAACACTAGTGGCTGGCTTTGACATTGAAATTCACTAGAGTGGGGAGCATGACATGATTCCAGACCACAGTACCATGCCAGCCATAATGGACACTGCTGCTCTCAAGTGGAGTGGGCAAGACCATGTAGGTGAGTCCACAGAATTGTTGAATTTCTTTCCCCAGATGGGATGTGATTTACATTGATTTTTTTTTTTTTTAATTTTAAAATTCAGAATTTAATTCTGGAGAGAGAATGGGGAACAAAATGGGTGCACATAAAATAAGTACAATATGCAAAATGATTTCCATCTGCAAAAAAGAAAAGATTTGAGGAGATACAATATTTTACATTTGTACATATATGGCAACAAGAATAAATATGTCTTAAATTTTTATTCAAATTAATATTTTATGAATCTTTGTTTAGCCTATGAATCTTTGTTTAGCCTATGATTAAAATCAATTTCAAAATCATATTTTCTGTTTCCATTTTCATATAAAATGGACTTTATATCTTTTTTTGGGTGCTGACGAGTTGATGGGTGCAGCACACCAACATTGCACAAGTATACATATGTAACAAACCTGCACGTTATGCACATGTACCCTAGAACTTAAAGTATAATAAAAAAAATACATTGATTTTTTAATTATAAAAACGAGATCTCTTATTTTGATAAGCTCCAATTTATTTATGTATGTATGCATTTATTGTTTAAAGTTGACTGTGTATTGGTTTTTATGATTTTGAAACTTTACTAGATAATGTGAAAAGATGTGAAGTATTACTGAGTATGTCTTGCCTCAGTGTTGACTCCACTAACAAAGGGTGTCACAACTGCAGGCAGGCATGCCTTATCTGGAGCTGTCAAATTGCCAAAAAGTAAACATTGCATGGGAAATAGTCCAAAGATTCAAGCTAAAGCCACAAAAGCATGCTCAAAGGTTTCCAATCATTAGCCGTCGAGTTCTTCATGAGTTCCTAAGTCATTATTAAACCTGAGGTTGAGGCAAACAAACGAATTCTTTCCATCCCTGCTCGAAATAGAAATTCAGAGCTCGCGTTTCTCTCTGGAGGAACATCTCACTTTGGCTGTGGCAAAGATAAACGCCAGGGCTAGGGGGACCATTAATAGTCTAGTAGAGATACAACTGCATCTTACGGTGCCCCCAGTGACTTTTTTTTTTTTGAGACGGAGTCTCGCTCTGTCGCCCAGGCTGGAGTGCAGTGGCCGGATCTCAGCTCACTGCAAGCTCCGCCTTTCGAGTTCACGCCATTCTCCTGCCTCAGCCTCCCGAGTAGCTGGGACTTTTAAATCTTCTATTCTGTTAACTTATCTATACAAATATACACATGTAATTTTACCTTAAGAAAGTAAATAGACCACTGGGAAAAAAGCTTAATTTACCAAACCTTGCCTATGTTTAAAAAAAAAAAATATTTTATAAATTACGATGTGAGAAAGAGCCTGAAAATTTGATACATCCTTCTCCTACTGTGACACCAACAAATTTCACCTGACTCTTTAACATTTGTGAAAAGTAGCACATCAGAGAATTCTTCTCATCTGGGAGGTTCCCTAATTATTGTATCTTTCTTCCCAACTCTTACATCATTTTGGTTTTCTCACCTAATTGCACCCCAACTTTCACATCACCCCAAACATGATTAACATTTCTTTCCTTTCTGACTGAGGAGATCCTGTTACCCACTGTGGTTCAAACCTTTATTTAGCAGGGGTTGCCATATGGCATTTTCAAAATTGTTTTTGATCTGCATAATGTCATCCACCCTTTTGATTAAACACCAAACTGTGCAAGAAAAACTAGAGATGACTCGGCATGCCTGCTGAGTCTTATTGGATTTAAGCTGTGCTCACAGGAGTGAAAAAAAATCAAAAATCAGATCCAAATCTTACACACATGAGCACACATGCTCACATTCAAATCTTAAAGTGGTAGAAATTTGTATTCTTTAGAGATAAAAACAAAACAATAACCAGATAAAATTTCTAGCATTTCTATAATAAAAACAGAAAATCTATATTTTGTCTTAGAATTTCTCACAATAAGACTCTCATTAAAGTGAATTTTGGGAATAAGGTACAACATATTATGATTGATCTGTGTGAATAGGTAACGTAATGTTTCTTGCACCCATTTTTTCTTTCCAATCAGAGAAACCAAATGTATGGCCTGCACATGGCCAGTTCCTCTCAGCCTGTTCCCCACTCACTGCCTCTACCAGTCATGACAGATACTGCTAGTTGATGACAGCACCATTTCTGCTATTAATAAATATATAATAAAGTCCTTCCCAGCACAGTTCTCCAGGTTCAATGGCTTTTGCCTATCAACTATAGTTGGGACATGAGACACAAATTATTTTGTATGTGTCTTGAATAACCCAGATAATCTCTGACCTCAAAGGTAATATTCCCTCCCTGATTGTTTCCTTCTTTTTAGGAAATCAAATCCTACATCACAGGAATTGTTCCTTAATTAATTACCATGTAGTTTATAGGATTTAATCCTATCATATTACTTTTAGGAGAAAATAAATTGTTCCCCTAACGCAATATTTAACTTTACAGAAGTGGACATAAAGGCCTACAATGATTAAATTACTTGTATGTTTTTTACCATTTAAGAATTCCATGATGCAACACAAATATCTGGCCTCTAAACTCTGGCATTCTTTGTTATTCTAAAGAACAGGCAAAGTTTTCTATTTTGAATATTTAGGAAATGCTATCAGAGACAAACTATTATTACTACTATCAATGCCTTTTTATTTAAAAAGTTTACAGTAATAATTCAATACTTGAGCAGCTACTATTGGTGAAGCAGTCTACCCATCATTTTACAAATAACCCAGATTTACAATTTTTAATGACAGGTGTCCATTCACATCCACTTTCTCTACTGCGGGTTGGTCTTCCCATTACACATTGACTCCCTTCTGCATTCTTTAGTTGTACTTTTTAAAATTAAATTTATTTTATTTTATTATTATTATTTTGTGACAGAGTCTCACTCTGTCCCTCAGGCTGGAGTGCAGTGGCGCAATCTCAGCTCACTGCAACCTCCATCTCCCAGGTTCACGCCATTCTCCTGCCTCAGCCTCCTGAGTAGCTGGGAATACAGGCGCTCGCCACCACATCCGGCTAACTTTTTGTATTTTTAGTAGAGACGGGGTTTTCACTGTGTTAGCCAGGATGCGCTCAATCTTCTGACCTCGTGATCCGCCCACCTCGGCCTCCCAAAGTGCTGGGATTACAGGCGTGATAGTTGTTATACTTTTTTAATTGAGGAAAAAATTACACAACATAGAATTAACCACCTTAAAGTGTACAACTCATTGGCATGTAACGTATGTACAGTTTTTGCAACCATCTCCTCTGTGTAGTTTTATAACATGTTCACCTCTGAAAGGAATTATCATGCGCATTAAGTACTCACTCCCCAAACTTCCTTCCTCCTAGACTGTGGCAACCACTGATTTGCTTTCTGTCTCTGAGGATTTACCTGTTATGGAAATTTTATGTAAATGGACTCATACACTATGTGACCTTTTGTGTCTCACTTTATTTACTTAGCATAATGTTTCGCAATTTTTCTAAGTTAAAGCATGTATTAATATATTTCTAGATTGTCAATCTATTGCATTAACCTATTATATGTTGATACATTCCATAACCTGTATATTCCTTAAAGTTTAAGGTGAATTTTCTTCAGACACACACACACACACACACATGCAAAATGAAGCACAGTAAGATAAAGGAAGAAAAAAAAGCATTCTTTTGTTTGCACACGTTTTCTCAGATCCAATATTCACCGCAGGAAAATGATGCCTTTTAAACCCCATACCTATCTTCTGCATATTTAGAAGCATTTTTTTTCAGGAGCTTTGACATCCCCTCAGTTAGGTAAGAATTCCTAACACAAGCCTCTGGTCACGTTCTATTTTTATAGGACAAATGCTCTTCACACCAGGTTTCTTCATTATCAGCACTGTGGTAACAAGTACAGTTTCTTCCTTGCAGTTATCCCTAATGAGTATCCTTTCCCAGTTCATGCACCATTAGTTTCTCTGCACAACTTGGTGACACTAGAAGAATGGAGAGAAAGCACTTTGAGTTCTTTCATGGAATGTTTTATAGCTCTCCCCTCCAAGTATTTATAACTATATGCCAAGAACTATCTCTCACGGCCACGGTTTTTCACCAAATCACATACATTTGCTTCAAGCAATTTGTCAAAAGTAATCACCTGGGATGGGTTAATTGCATTTATCCTTAATTGAGGATTCACCCAGAATCCTAAGATATCCCCAAATTTATACATCATATATTGAATGACAGCTTGTTGAGCCAGGTCCTGTAGTCAATGTTAGGAAACAGAGATAATAAACCAACATTTCACTAAAAAAGGTGTTCATCCTTGGTTTGATTTCACAAGAGGCAATGTGGCTAATTCTACAGAAAGATCTAAAATAAAAGTTTTAGTTCCAAAATAAATTATTAAATTCTGGATACTCAAAGTTCCTTGAAAGTAATTCATGAATCACTCCACTAACCTTGGTAATTTGGGTGAACTTATGAGGATATAAAATAAAGAGGTCTCATCTTCCTATAGTTGGTGAGGGTTGTCATTGGAACTGTGCATTCACGAAATGGTTGTAAGGGGAGGGGAAAGTACTTTGGAGACTTTTTGCTAAAATTCTGCAATGCAAATGAATCTCTTTATAATGTATGTAATCTAGCTAGAGATAGTAATAACCTCACACTCAATTTGACAGAGAGGTACTGGTATGTTTAGGAAAGATTCTGAGCTAGATGCTAGCCAAGGAGACCATACTTGGTAAAAAAATAAACAAACAACAACAACAAAAAAATGCAAGGAGGCAATTAATCATAACTATGTTTCATAGATAATAAAAAGATAAACTCTGTTGGGATCTTACTGGTAACACTTAAAAGATGTGAGCTGAAGTGAGCTTTATGAATGTGAATGTGTGTCTGCCAGATTATTTGAAATCTCCCTCCTAAGGGTTCTAAGGGCTCTTCT
>NW_012115433.1:4206431-4211381 GCF_000951035.1 Colobus angolensis palliatus
AAAAAGAAAGAAAGAAAAGAATAAAGATATATCTCACATATCAAAAGGTCTGAGAGGTTAACAGTTACAGAATTGAGGTTGCTGGGGAGAGCAAAGCAAATCTCTGGAGTAGGTCTCCAATGGCAGGAGAGAGCAAAAAAGGGAAATTGGCCTGAATTTTTGTCATGGCCAGGGTATGAGACCAGAGTAAAAGTTCCTGGGCAGCAGAGGTTAGCATGATTTGAATCTCCCATGGAGCCAAAGGAAGGAGCACCCAGCTTTCACAGATGTGGGGCAGAAGTGAGAGAGATGAGGCTTAAAACCTGGCATCAGCCAGATATCAAAAAAAAGAGTCAGAATCTATCATAATTCACTCCTAATGTTTGATCACTAAAATGTATTTCATTGTGTTTGAATGTATTTAATTTACTATGGCAATTAATGCAGCCTGCATCTTGAGGCCAGTAAGACCGGTGAAAGTTCCACTGAATGCCTTGGTCAAGAGCTCAGTAGTCTGGGAGGCCGAGGCGGGCAGATCACAAGGTCAGCAGATCGAGACCGTCCTGGCTAAAATGGTGAAACCCTGTCTCTACTAAAAATACAAAAAATTAGCTGGGTGTGGTGGAGGGTGCCTGTAGTCCCAGCTACTCGGGAGATTGAGGCAGAAGGATTGCTTGAACCTGGGAGGCGGAGCTTGCAGTGAGCTGAGACTGTGCCACTGCACTTCAGCCTGGGCAACAGAACGGGATTCAATGCAGTGAAATGAGTGCCTCAATCACCATCAATGATGTCTGAAAATCTGGAGTGGATCTGGACTATCCTGATGGTACGGTTGGCTGTGTCCCCACCCAAATCTCATCTTGAACTGTAGTTCCCATAATCCCCACATGTCACGGTAAGGACCAGGCAGAGAAAAGTGAATCATGGGAGCAGTTTCCCCCATCCTGTTTTCATGGTAGTGAGTGAGTTCTCCCAAGATCTGATTATTTTATAAGTGGTTTGCCCCTTCGCCGGACACTCATGCTCTCTCCTGTCACCCTGTGAAGAGGTGCCTTCTGCCATAATTGTAAGTATCCAGATGCCTCCCTGGCCATACAAAACTGTGAGTCACTTAAACCTCTTTCCTTTATAAATTATGCAGTGTTTGGTATTTTTTATAGCAGTGTGAGAATGAACTAATACACCTGGTGAAGGCTTAATTGTAGCCTTATACTATGTGGAAACGTGAAACCTCGATTTCACATTGGTGAGGAAAAATATTCTTATAATTCTTTACCCTGAAGGAAAACATCTTTTGGGCAATGGCCCAAGAGCTTATAAAAATGAACAGTCACGGCTGTCTGTTGACTGAAGAATCCAGTGCTGAAATGACTGCCTGAAGTTTGGCTGACTGTGTTGACCCCTAGGCCCAGTCCTTTATCAGGGACATCCTGGTCAAAAGATTAAAAGCATGGAGCTTCCACTGAGTTCAATTACATGTACTAACAACAGTATCTGTGAAGTATATAAACTCCCGTTGCTGCCAATGCAGGTGACACCACGGGTTTCCCCTGGTATCAGGGGTTTGGGGAGTGGGTTGATGTTCTGTGGCTTGTCAGCATGTGGCAAGGGACTGAGAATAGAAGAGGCCACCTATTCTGTGCACTGGGGGTGACAGAAGGCCTGGGTTTCACTCCACCTTGTGGCAAGGAGGACTCAGAAGCTGTACTGAGATTGTGGGTTGCTGCTTAGATGACCAAAGGCATGATGTGCTTCTGGGCAAGGAGGGTGACATGCTTAGGGTCTGTATGAGACTCTATTTCCAGGGAAGCCTAGGATGTGGCCATCAATTGCCACAGTAATGGGGTGTAGGCCAGAGTTAAGAAAGGAAGTTTCTTGTATCAGAAGCCAATGGATAATATATGGACATCATGAGGCATGAGGTTGCTAAAGCATCCACAGTGAATGAGTCTCCAGCAGCTCTGATGTCTATTTTATAGCAATTTGGTCATAATCTTTTACCTAAATGACATGTAACTATCAAAACTGCTGACTTCACTTGGCTAAATCTAGAACAGAGACTTGGTAGAACTCAACAATGCATCACAAAGCATAGCACAAACACACTCCCCACCCAGTAGACAGCAGTTCAAAATTCATGCTTGCTATCAGACAGGTTCACAAATCGCTAGGGAAAAAGACCTGTGGTATTGGTCATTGTTTAGACATCCTGGTCACAAGCCCAATTTGTTATGGCCCATCTGCCTTTGCAGATAAAAATATTAATTAATACTTTCCCAGATAAATGACAAAATCTAGGGTCCCAGGGTCTTATCTCAGACTCAGTTTCTAATGGTTTCAATTTAAAACGTAATGGTTTTATCACAATAAGACAAATTACCTGTATTATTTGAGAAACTATTCATTACATATGGCATTTGTTTTGCTAATCACACCACTCCCATTCTCTTTGGCCACAGGAAAGGTTGCTCAGCCTATTACTAGCCATTAATAAAATCCCAGGTAATAAACCAAAGTAATTGGTCAAAGGATTAAGCATATAACTTAATCTAGGTCAGCACTAAGTCTTTCTTTGGGATTTTATATTTTATGGTTAGTGGAAAAAAATAAGCTGTCTTCACTGAGGTCTTATAGTGGGATAACATAAACTTGCAATTATGTTTGCTGACACCTTGGGAAAGTTTATCTGCAGAGAGGATAAGACCGTCCTGCAGAAAGGAACAGGGACAGATTCTAGATTGATGGGATAGAAAGTAAGAGTGAGAGCCAGACAAGAATATAATGAACAATATACTATTAGTTCACGGATCCAGCACAGCCATTATCAGTTATTTAAAATAAAACAAAATACACACACACACACACACACACACACACACGTACATCTGTTCAAGCTACTTCTAGCTGGGTTTTCTGACTTGCCAAAAATCCCAGATCATCTATATATTTCACATGGAAAATGGGATAGATTTAGTGTGGAATTTGACATGTTCCCCTAATATTGTTTCTACAAGAATAAGCTTACTAGTTTTTCTGGCTACTCACGGTATTGAGAAACTGAATTTAGCGATCATATATATAAAGGGTGAGTTTAAGGAGGGCTTGTTCTGTTTCTGGTCTTTATCCCTTTTTGGTTATTTTTATTATTGTATATCTTCTCTTTTTATGAGACATAAAGAACATAAATCCAGAATCCACCGCTGGCATGCTTCTACTATTAATTATGTAATCAAAAATATTTGTTGAATGAGTGGATATAAAGCTAGAGCTGAGATAACCTTTAAAATGTACATTTATAAAATACAACTTACATTCTCTGAAATATCAGTGTCCAGCCTCACTTTTGAAAGCCCTTAAAAATAAACTATTTTATTCATTCAAGACATTTCAAAGAGTAACTATCTCAAATGGCATAAAAATAAAGGTCATAAGCTCAAAACCTGAAACTTCAAAGGAAAATAAATGCCAAATATAGATGTATTTTTGTTTCTCTATAAATCACAGACTTTGTCTTTCTGGCATTTATTTCTAGATAGCTAGTTTTATGAAAAAAATGTTAATGTAAAAGTTGAATTATAGATCTGAGACATAATGCAACTGGTAATGAAATCAAAATAAATATAAAGGTAATACATTGTGCACATCTGCCTACCTACGCAATTTTATTATTCAGCAAAATACAAATTTTAAATTACTAACACCACTTTTCAATATTCTTCTTTATTTATACCTAATCCATGCCATTGCATTACAAATAGATGTAAAGACATAAATATATAATAGCTGAAATGATCAAAATATTAGACACTCAATTTTAAAATTTCTAAGATACATAAAAATAAACTTTTATTTAGGTTTTCTGAATAAGTTATACATGTACTTTCTATTTTATGTTTTCTCAAAGACTAAAGCTGGAGCATAATGATACTGCTACTATTCCACATTTCCACTGTTTTATTGTCTATATTCTTTAATGTTTATTCATTACTTTCAACATGGCTTTAAAGTCAGGCATTGAGATATATAATATTAAAGTTTTATTACACTCAAAGCCATTTTGATCTTAGCTGAAAGTAAAAACAAAAACAGAATCATTTAGTTCTAGCTCTGGACAAATGTTTTTAAATGAATTCTTCATTTTCTGAAAAGCAATTATAGATGCAAGTAGTTCTTTTCTGTCACTCAGATCTCAGAGTGTAAATCTATAGAACACAACCAAGTAACTTAGTACCATAATGTGCTGGGTTTGGTTCAAAGTTTAGGCATTTTTCTTAAATTAGCTATTTGCAAGGAGCTCTGTGGCATCGAGATTTATGTTGATGGTCAGTTCTATAATTTTTATAAATACAAAGCACAGTAATGTTGGCTTTTATGGGTGTTTCTAGATACAGTGAAGATTCTAAGGGTCCTTGGGAAAAGAGAGAATCGTGGAACTCCCAAGTATTTCCACCTGCATTATATGACTGTGTCTGTCTCCTTCGCTAAATTAAGGACAATTCAAAGAATTTCACACTTTTTTGTAGTTGTTTCTTATAAAACCTTGGAAAATGTTTGCACATAGTAGTCCCTGAAACCACTGATGTGTTACGGACACAATTCAAACGTATCTGGAACCTGACAATGATTAAGATAAAAACCTCATGTATAGAAAACTTACCTAATGGAACAGACAAATAATAAAATAAGGATGAAAGAAAAAACCCATCAATTCAAGACACTGATTAAAAGGACGAAAATCCTGAGCCAAATATCCAAACTGTGTTTCTGTAGTATTCTGACCTTCTTCATACATGCCTTTTCTCAATTTTGGTCACTCTATACCCCACATCTTGTGATCCAAAGTGCACAATTCAAGCAAAAGTATATACTTCATATGATAGAGTACAAAGAATGATGGAAGCACAGACACAGAAGGAAGGGAGGGAGGAAGGGAGGGAGGAAGGGAGGGAGGAAGGGAGGGAGGAAGGGAGG
>NW_012115433.1:4211542-4270675 GCF_000951035.1 Colobus angolensis palliatus
GAAGGAAGGAAGGAAGGAAGGAAGGAAGGAAGGAAGGAAGGAAGGAAGGAAGGGAGGACAGAGAAATAGTGTTGGAAGGAGGGCAGGTCAGCTTCTCTACCTGACTTCTACCAAATCAAATCATGCCATTTTGCTGCTTAATGAGGTTGACGTAGGCTGTTCTATTCAGGAATAAATTAAACTTGTGAGCTCTAGTTATTTTAGAAAAGATCTGTTTACCAATAGTGACTTAATGTGTGTACACCCACAACAAAATGAAGAGAACTCCGGTAATTTTCCAGTTAATTTCATCACAAAACATAAGGAGTTTGGGTGACTTACTCCATAATGACACCTTTTTCTGAAACTTGCAATCTGAACTGTGTTTTCTTTCTACACAGTCCTTCTAGTTCTTTCTTCTTTGCTTAGTAAATTTTGAACCCCTCCCTCCTACATCTAGTTATTCTTATTTCATGTTGCTTCAAATCTATCTGGCTGCTTCCGATGCTAGGTCTTTACACATCTTTAGAAAAATAAGGTCTAAAGTATATTTTTTTCTTATTCTCCTAGAGATACTTGAGTCAGGCAAAATAAAAGTAGTATAAAGTTATTATTAATTCAAATTTATGTCAGTCTTTAAGGTCTAAAATTGCTTTATGACCAAAAAAAAAAAAAGAATAGCAAAGTGAACTTTGGACAAATTTGGAACAAATCTGAAGAAGGAGGCTCTTATGTGACACCTCCCATGGAGTTCACTCTTTCTCTCTCTCTTTTTCCCGCTTCAGTGTTACTGTTCCAGCATGATAAGCTCAAGATTTTTTTTAAGTACATGCTTTTTACATTGGGTCAGATAATAGAACACTCTCTGCTACTTACACCTTTACAAAACTTTATATATATATATATAGTTATATATATATAGTTATTGGCAAAATTCTACTGTATAATTTCTAAGTTACAGTCAAAGTTGATATGTCTTTCCTGAATGAAATTTCTTCTATGTGCTCTTGGCATCTAAGTAATGATTTACATGCACCAATAAAACACATAATTACAGACTGAGCAAACACAAATAAAAGGAAAAAGGTAGTCTTTATAAATATAGGGGAATATTTCATCACATGCAATTAATAAATAGAAAATATATTAGTTAAAGTATTACTTTTAGAGTACATGTCATTATTTTCATTTCATAGACATGTATTTAGGATTTGCCATGTCAGGCCATGTGCCTGAATTTGAGATGTCATCATAAAGATTCTCATTTATTAAAAAAAAAAAAAACAACTGTAAGTCAACATGTTTATATGAGGGTGCTTGATCATGATTAAGATCTAGGAAACTTAAAACTAGGTGAGCATAGCAGAAAACCTGTGTAACCTCAGAAAAAAAAATACAGACACTTCAAACTGTGCTAATTTTATAGTCTGAAACTGTCTTATAAAACAAAAAAAAATGAGTATTTAAGAAAGCAATCTATTTGCATCTGTAATTTTCTATATTTGAGTATAATGCATACTATTTGAGAAACTGTTCAATGAAAAATCACTTATTTGCCATCAGATAAAAAGCAGTATTTTTGTTAAAAAGTAATTAACAAAAAGTATGCACTTCAGAATAATTTGGTGATTAATTTTAACAAGATTTATAATTATAGAGATTTACAAGCTAAGATACTTTAAACTGATATAAACTAAAAATGTGCATAAATGTCTATAGGCACAAGTTCCATTATATCCAAATGTCAATTATTTAAAAAATACACCTGCTTTATAATTTACTATCAACAATCTGGTTTTTAATTTACATTCAACAATAACTGATTTACAAATTAACACTATCTCTGAAAGCCACACACATAGTTTTTACAGATATAAAAAATCTTTATCCCAACCCAACCACCTCCACAGAAAGCCCTTGAGGAAGCATTCTGTATAGCAAATAAGTATATGTATGTATGTGTGTGTGTGTGTGTGTGTGTGTCTTTGAATTTCAACTTTTATTTTAGATACAGAAAATACATCTTCAGGTTTGTTTCACAGCTGTATTGTATCCTGGTTGTAGGCATGCACCCAGTGGGTGCTTTTTTCACCTATGGCCCCTCCCGCCCTTACTGCTCTAGTAGTCTCATGTCTATTGTCCCCATGTTTATGTCCATATTTGCTGAACACTTTAGCTCCTATTTGTAAGTGAGAACATGTAGTATTTAGTTTTCTGTTGCTGCATTAATTTGCTTAGGATTATGGCCTCTAGCTCCATGTACATTGCTGCAAATTACATGACTTTATTCTTTTTTATGGATCCTTAATATTCCATGGTGTAAATGTAGCACATGGACTGCATCCAATCCACCATTGCTGGGCAACTAGGTTGATTCCATGTGTTTGCTATTATGAATATTGCTGCAATGAACATACGAGTGCACGTGTCTTTTTGGTATAATGATCTCATTTCCTTTGCGCATATACCCAGTAATGGGTTTGGTGGGTCTAATGGTAGCTCCATTTTCGGTTCTTTGAGAAATCTCCAAACTGCCTTCCATAGTGGCTAAATTAATTTACATTCCCAACAACAGTGCCTAAGTATTCCCTTTGCTCCAGCATCTTTGCCATCATCTGTTGCTTTTTGACTTTTTAATAAGAGCCATTCTGACTCGTATGACATCTCATTGTATTTTGATTTGCATTTCTCCTATGAATAATGATGATGAGCATTTTTCATGTTTGTTGGTTGCTTGTATGTCTTCTTTTGAGAAGTATTTGTTCATGTTCTTTGCTCAATTTTTAATAGGCTTTTTTGTTTTTTACTTGTTGAATTCTTTCATTTCCTTATAGATTCTGGATATAAAACCTTTGCTGGATGCATAATTTGGAATATTTTCTCCCATTCTGTAGGTTTTCTGTTTGCTCTGTTGATAGTTTCTTTTGCTGTGCAGCAGCTCTTCAGTTTAACGAGGTACCACTTGTCTATTCTTGCTTTTGTTGCAATTGCTTTTGGCGATTTAGCCAAAAATTATTCGTCAAGGCCGTTATGAAGAAAGGTATTTACTAAGTTTTTTTTCTGGAATTTTTATAGTTTGAGGTTTTACATTTGAATATTTAATCCATCGAGTTAATTTCTATACATGCTGGTTGTTGGCTCTTATGATTTTGAGGTATGTTCTTTCAATGTCTACTCTGTGGAGGGTTTGTATCATGAAGGGATATTGAATTTTATCGAAAGTTTTTTCTGCATCTATTGAGATCATCATATGTTTTTGCTTTTAACTCTGTTTATTTGGTAAATCACATTTATTGACTTCCATATATTAAACCAACCTTGCATCCCAGGAATAAGCCTACTTAATTGTGGTGAAGTAACTTTTTGATATGCTACTGTATTCAGTTTGCTAATGTTTTGTTGAGAATTTCTGTGTCTAGGTTCATTGGGGATATTGGCCTGGAGTTTTCTTTCTTTGTCATTCCTCTCCCAGATTTTGGTATTAGGCTGATGCTAACTTCACAGAATAAGGAAAGAGTCTCATCTCAACTTTTTTGGAATAGTTTCAGTAGGAATTGTACCAGTTTTGCTTTATACCTCTGTTTGAATTCAACTGTGAATCTACCTGGTCTAGACTTTTTGTTGGTTGGTAGGTTGGTAGGTTTTTTTTATTACTGACTCAATTTCAGAGCTCAGTGTTGGTCTATTCAGGCTTTCGATCTCTTCCTGATTCAGTCTTGAGAGATTGTGTGTTTACAGGAATTTATCCACTTCCTCTGGATTTTCTAATTTGTGTACATAGAGTTACTCATAATATTCTCTGAAGATCATTTTTATTTCTTTGGGACCAGTTGTAATTTCACCTTTGTCATTTCTGATTGTGCTTATTTGATCTTCTCTCTTTTTTATTCTTTTTGCCTTGTTAATCTATTGAGAGGTCTAATCTTGTTTAATTGTTCAGAGAACAAGCTCTTGGATTCATTGATATTTTGAAGAGTCTTTTGCATCTCAGATTTTTAAGTGCTTTTCTAATTTTAATGATTTCTTTTTCTTCAGGTAGGTTTGTGGTTGTTCTTTTTTTTCTTTTTTGACTAGTACTTATAGGCACAAAATTATATTGTTAATCTGAAGTCTTTCTGACTTCTTGATGTGATGAAGGTGTTTAGGGCTATAAAACTTTCTTCTCAACCCTGCTTTAGCAGTGTTTTGGTAAGTTGTGTTCCTACTTTTATGTATTTCAGAGAATTTTTAAAATTCTTTTCTTAATTTTAATGTTTACTCAAGAGTTATTCAGGAGCAAGTTATTTTATTTCCATGTATTTATATAGTTTTAGGAGATCGTTCTGATATTGATTTCTATTTTTATTGCACTGTCTTCTGACTATATGCTTTGTGTGATTTCTATTTGTTTTAATTTATTTAGATTTGTTTTATGACCAGGCATGTAGTTGATCCTAGAATATGTTCCATGTACAGATGAGAAGCATATATATTCTGTAGTTGTTGGGTGGAGTGTTCTGTAGGTGTATATTTGGCCCAATTGTTCAAGTGTCAAGTTTACATCCAGAGTTTCTTCATTAGTTTTCTGCCTTTATTATTTGTCTAATTCTATCAATGGGGTATTGAAATCTTCCAAAATTATTGTGTAAGTATATGTGTTTCATTGACCAAGAATAACTTGTTTTATGAATCTGGGTGCTCCAAAGTTGTGTGCATATATATTTAGGACAATGAAGTCTTCTTTCTGGATTATGGTCTTTATCATTAGGTAATGTTTTTCATTGTCTAAAATACAAAATCCATTGATATGCAACAATGTTAATTTTGGCCAAAGTATCAAGTTGTAGTTACATATTAAGTCCTATTTCCAATGAGTTAATAATAATGTAGTGATGCTTAATTTCTTAACATGGGCGTCTTTGAGAAAAAGAAAGGGAGTGTTGAATCAAAGAGATCAATTATATTTTCATATAATTTCCCTTCCTGATACTGTATGTACCGAGAAATTGAGTTTACTCAACCCCCATATGATTGAGTCATCCCCATTATTTGTGACAATAATATTAAAGTAATTATTATTTTGATAGTTATTGTTTTATGTCTGGAGTTACCAAGTTAAGGTGATCCATGCCACATAACTCCCAGATTGCCAGTTACTGTGTGCCAACACTTTTCCCATTGACAGGGGTGTGACCCATTAGTTCTATCTTTTCTCCTTTGATTTCTGCATCCTATATTTATGTGTATCATAAATTGAATGTATTATGTTTTTACAGTCTGTCTTAAGAGAAAGATGATTTGTCAGAAACTTTATATTTTGCATTAACAAACTTTGTAACACAACCCAGAAAATCATTTGGGGAGTCAAATTAGGGTGATTATTCCTGAAATCAACATTCAGTACTGAAAAGTCACATACTTGTCTTCATACATGTTTATGTTGTGATATAGACACGAATGTTGAGCACTTGGCAAGATAAATGACAGAGAATATATTTATACTTAGCTTTGTTGACTTTGTTGACAAAATCACAACTTTGGGGTGTTTATATTATAAATTCTCAAAAAGAGTTTGCCTTTCTATGACAACTTCAGTGAGAGGAGTCTAATAGCAAAAAAACTTAATTATTTTTAAAGATAAAGAATGTCATCAATAGCTGGCATGAGAACTGCCACTTCATTCTGAAGTTAAAAAAATAAGTTTTCAATACTTAGAATGCTTGCCTTACAATAGTAGCAATTGAATAAAGGACTAACAATTTATAAAGAGTTAATCATGAAGAAAGAATAGTTTTGTATTAGAGTAATAAGCTCATAAAGTTGAGAAGTAATGGACCAATTCTCTGAAATAATACAGGGTCTTAGGATATTTAAAATCAGGTTGAAGCCTTTTATTGCACAGGTAAATATTTGTGGAGTGAGGAATGGCCAGACAAATGTCACTGTTTAGGTAGCAGATATTCAGAGTTGCCTGAGAATCTAAACCAGAAAATAGGAATGGAAATGGAAATTATTAAAGAGCAAACCTTAAAGTGTTGGTTTTAAAATCAGTACAAAATTAGACATATCCATAACAGAAAATCAGATAATCAGATCTAAATGTTCAAAATGTAGCCACACCTCTAAGTTAAGAGGGCAGTTAGTAATAGAAGGTACCAGGGAAAAACCAATAAGTAATTTCCTAAATCCAAAGTAATCAGGCAGTTAGTTTCAAAATGTGGCCATTGAGTATGGTCACTTGAGGTGGAACTCAGATTGAATGCCAGTCCCTGTGATTATAAAGAGACGAAACACAACCCCAGCCCTGCAGTAACAAGGACGTAAAAGAGAATCAAACATCAACCTTTTCAGACCAAGACACAGTTTCTAAAACTGCATTATAAAGCAAGTACTTGACCAATAAAGGTAGGCGGGAACTAAGAGAGTAAATTAGGAAAACAGTGTGGAGTTGATTTGCAGTCACTGCTACTTAGACTGGTACGGTTTCCCATTATTAGTATCAGTTTGTGAGGTGCTGAAATATTAACTGTGATGCAGGAGTAAACAAAGAACACCAACACGACAAGTGACGACTATTTATTAGGAGCTTGCTAAAGCAGGGAAGTCAGCCACAATCACTTCAGTTTGACAAAGACCCAATGGCAGACAGGAGAGTGGGGAAGTTCTAAAGGTGAGTAATAAAAAGTAAAGGCTTTAAGCATGCCCTGATTGGTGTTGGCATGGGGAAGCTGGAGATGGGCTATCTAACAGGAGCCGGCCAAATTATGTGACTGTTTAGAGTTGTGTATTTTGTTTTCTCTGATGATAAGTTGGAAATGGGGGTAACAACTAGGGAAGTTAGCCGGTTTTGCTCAAGCCCTGGTGGCTAATTTGGAGCTGATTGTCACAGAGGTCTTGTTTGGCTTCCTAGGCTGGCTACAGAGGTGGTGTGTCAGAGATCTATTGTCCTATAAGATCTGGCTATGGTCTCTATAGTCAATCTCCCAATGAGTTCATGGCTTTAAATATAGGATGCAGAAATCAAAGGAGAAAAGATAGAACTAATGGGTCACACCCCTGTCAATGGGAAAAGTGTTGGCACACAGTAAGTGGCAATCTGGGAGTTCCTAAACAATAATCAAGAGCGTTTATCCCTAAAAACAATGATGAGAGTCAGACACAATATAATTCTCAGAAGACACCATGTGCAGAGAGATGATCATAGGAAGGAATGGGGACTAGTAATAAGGCAAATATGAAGAAAAAGAATATTCTTCCATTGGGTTTCAGGAAGAGTGTGTGATATTCTCATTATAAAAATATGTTAAGTAATGCATATTCTAATTAGCTATATTTAACTATTCTACAATGTCTAAGCACTTCAAAACTTCATGTTGTACTCTGTAAGTACACACAGTTTTGTCTCTCAGTTTAAAATAAACATGAATAAAAACAGATTGTGAGTATTTATGATTATATGGTTGCTAGAGCACTAACCTATCGATTCCTAAAAATCAAAAGAGTGGAACTCGACTTAATGTGTACAGTGAGGGTGGGTTTGCGGAAGAGGTTGACCTAATCCTGGTGGCAAGAACCACATGAATATAGTCCCAGATAAATTTCAGAAGGCAGGAATTTACAACTCGGCAGACATACAGAGCAATTCAAAACCATTGGCTAAGTTTTCCCACTTCATGAAGCTTGGGATCAATTCTGAGAAGGGAATGATTGTGGAGAAAATTCTCGTTGGCATAATTAAACTTTCAGTAACTTTAAAAAAAGAGAAGAAAATTCATGAATTCATTATGTATTACCCTGAAGTGACCAGATTCATTTTCTGTTTTCTGGAAGAAGTGAGGCTTCTAAAGTAATTAAGATCTGTTATGTAATTTCTGAAGTTGCATTTTGTAGAGTTGAGTTGATGGGTTGTGGAAGTCATCACCATTATTTATCGTATAAATGCAACATTCTCCTGGTAGAAGGAGGGCTGTCCTTTAGGAATGCATCACCACACTTAGTGAAAATAATGAAGTTATCCTAAGTACAACGAAAAAGAAATCATAAAGAAATGTTTCCTTATACTAACGTTATTTTGATGTGCATAAAGCAAGTTTTTTTTTGGTAATTATAAAATTAATGTAAAAACTTCATAGAAAATTTAGAAACCACAATAATGAAGAATGAAACATAGCTCCTAAAAGACGACCCCCACATGGAACCTTGCTAAATGATCACTTTTTAGATTTCAGCAAATCTGCCATGATTAGCTTTAGGAGAAGGATTACTCCAGAAGAACACCTAGATCCACTTTTCTCAGAGTGGAATTTGGCAAACACTAATCGCTAATCTGCTTCTCTCAGAGAGAGCTACCCTTCAGATTCATTTGGAAATGCTCTGACATGTGCTGTCTCCCTTTTGCACAGGAAGACATCGAAAGCTCTTAGAAAGACTGTGGTAAGCAAACCTGACTAACTTACTTGGATCATTAGGCAATGTAAGCGTCACAAGTGAATGGGAGAATATGGCAAAGAACAAAAAGAAGAGAGAGTAGCAGCCCAACAGGCAAGCATGTGTACTTGAGTACAGACCTGAGAACAAGCAACAAGGAGCATACACAGGAAAACACAGGCTCTAAGAATCGTAAGTGCTTCAGTCCCAAAGAAGAAAATCACAGACAGTGGTTGATGATTATCTGAAGAAAATTTAGAAAGAAAACACAAGGTCTAGTCAGACATTTTGCTTAAATTTAGAAAAATGAGTATCAAAAACTTTAGATAACAAATGAGAATAACTCTATGGTTCAGTTTAAAACTGAATAAAGGGTCAGAAGATATAATTGCAAATACAATAAAAAGCAAAATTCAGAAAATACAAACAAAATTAATCTCTGTAATGAATGAAAGTGAGATGAATATGAAAAGCCCAATGAGTCCACACAAGGGATTCTATAATTTTTTAAAAGCTTGAGTAATATACTGGAAGAAGAATGAGTAATGGAGCATACATGTAAGAGTAAGGCACAGAGATTCTGAGCTATTTTTTCAAACCTTAACTAATGATACGAAATTTAGGAAAAGTTAACAGGAAATAGAAAAAAAAATTGTGTATCTCTGCTCTACACAACAAAAAGAGCCATTATTTGCTGGGGACACAACCAATAACATCCATGTAGCTTCTGTCTTCTGGAAAAGGTACAATTACCTCAAATTTACAAAGGGCAGATTAAAGTTAGGTACAATGTGATCGAAGGCCAGGTTGTTGAAACACTAGAAAGAATCATTTAAATGAGTTTATTACTTTCCCTATTTAAATCCCTTTCATTTAATAAAATGAGAAATACTTTCAAACTTCCAAAGGATCATAGAAAACAATTAAAATGGGCAATATTGGCAGGGCGCGGTGGCTCAAGCCTGTAATCCCAGCACTTTGGGAGGCCGAGACGGGCGGATCACGAGGTCAGGAGATCGAGACCATCCTGGCTAACACGGTGAAACCCTGTCTCTACTAAAAAAATACAAAAAACTAGCTGGGCGAGGTGGCGGGCGCCTGTAGTCCCAGCTACTCGGGCGGCTGAGGCAGGAGAATGGCGTGAACCCGGGAGGGGGAGCTTGCAGTGAGCTGAGATCCGGCCACTGCACTCCAGCCTGGGCCACAGAGTGAGACTCTGTCTCAAAAAAAAAAAAAAAAAAAAAAAAAAAAAAGGCAATATTTCTGATTTTTAATAGGGTTTAAAATGGAATAAATAACTAATAAATACCATTTCATAGAAGGCAAATTTCAGAATATACAAACTGGCTAATTAAAATTAATCTTCTGATATATATTAGAAATAATTATGAAATTGTTACTAGATAAACCTGAGGAAGAAAATGGTAAACACTGAGTACACAGGCTTTGTTAAGACTTAGCAGTTCCGGACTGAGTGCTGCTGGAGAAAATTCATGAACGTATATAGATCTGAGCGTTTTCTTCCGCAATCAAATCTTTTCTACTGTTGAAAACCTGTCTGTGTGTCCCCAGATACGAGATGTACCCCGTCACGAAAGAACACATGATTCCACATCACTTTTCCTTTCTGGGTCTCTCTTTCTTATTTATATTTAATAATAATCGAATTTCTTGAGATTTGCTTCTTGCCTACTTTACTTCATTTTTTTGTCTTTCTCTTCTCAGCAAAACCTTCTCATTAAAAGTCCAAACCAAGCAACTACATGTTTATAAATACCCAGCCTGGCACATTCTTCCTCTCCCCTGTGTATAAATCAGTTTTAACTTTTTCCATAGAATTATCTTTTTGACTCTTAAACTCGAGTAAGAAAGAATGTGTTGGGGCATCTTGTATTACTTTATCAAACCCTTCTTCCTGTATGTCATGATAATCTCTTCTCCATTGAGAACAGGTTTGTAGGGAATCCCATTGATGACTAGTCAAGGTTAGTATGTATTTTCTAACTTTCTATATTTTCTCAAGACCAGTTTTCAGCAACTTTAGGAACTTTGAAATAGTAGATCATTTATTATTTTAGAATAGATCCTTATATCATTTTCCTAAAGTAGGATATTGTTCACAAAGTACACCTAAAATAAAATTCCATGTCTTCAGTATATTTAAAAAGGCAATGTGGGGGATACAATGACAAATAGTATATATATTTTAAGCATTAGAATCCCACTTTTGACAACACATATTCAAAAACTTCATAATCAAAGGACACCTAAACTAACATTGATAAGTGGCTTGTCACATAGAGAAAAATGTTCAGCCTGCAGTAGGAATATAAATTTTACAAACCAATATAAATTATAAATGAAATTATTCTTGTAAAAATGTTGATGGATACAGCAGTGCATTATAATTCAAACTTAGTTCTTTTTGCTGTTCTTGTTCCCCTAGTATACACTATATTGATTTAGGAAAGGAAAAGGGATAGGCTTTTTTTTTTAAGTAACAGCACAGATAATAACTATTGTAGGCATCACAGTGATATTATATTATCTCTGCTACAATTTAATTTTGCTGCGGTAGCATGAAAGCAGCCACAAACAAAACATAAACAGGCTGTCAAGGCTGTGTTCAAATAAAACTACTTGCAAAAAGAGACCCCTATAAGCCATAGTTTTCTAAACACTGATTTAGGACTATAAAATGTTTTGGATCTATAAAGAACTATTTATTACTCCTTAATCATTATTGCACCAAAATAATTGTATTCTTATAAGTGCTGTATTGAAAAATCCTGATATTTTGAAAAACTTTTTTTTAAACAATGATGCTATTCCTAAAATATTAAGTATTAGGTTTTTACATATATTTTGTAAAGTTAGTACATGTATATGACTGTAGCTTCTTGATACTTGCAGTGATTGTGTTAAGGAGTTGCACAATGTTTAGCCTAATTTTCCCATCAAAGGATATTTGTTTTTCCTGGGCTACTTAGCATTTTCCAAATAGTATTTGATATTCTGGTAAACTTGATAAGGCTCATTAGCTAGATTGTAAGTTCCTTGAACACAGAAGGGAGTATATATTAAACTGTCTGATATACCACATGGTAACTACCACACAATCATGCTTGATGGAACAATCATTGATTTAAGAGTAATTTTTCCTTTTAGGTCTCTATAAAAAGCAAGGATCTTCTTTTGTGGGTCAGGGGTTTAGCACTGGTGTTATTTTTGGATGACAATAGAAAGAAGGATATCCATTTTGAAATTTCATGCCACATAAATACAATCACAAAACAGTCAACAAGGTAATTCTAAGCTAACTTTTAAAAAATATTACATTGCCTAATTAAATATGCCAATTTTTCTACAATATTCCATCTTTAATTTGTGGCAGGTATTAATAAAATAACAAAAGCAACAACATATTCCCAATATTTACTATAAGTCATTTCTACTGGAGAAATATTCATATATATTTCATCTAAATTATTGCAGAATGCAGATTACTTTATCCTCCTAATCTGAATTCAGTGTTACAGTTACAATAAGCTTGTCTGCTTTGAAATGCCAAATTGTCCTGATTATTTCTACTCTGGATTTGAATACACATAATGTTCATCCATTAAGAGGCTCACCCCTCAGGCAACTTATTAACTTTGTTTCTGGTGATCTTTTGAAAAATTGCTATACAATCTTCGTGACAACCTTTTAAAATGACTAAAAATTTAAGTTTCAAGTAGGTCTTTAAGGCAATTTTATGCATCTGCAAAGGATCATCCTTATGGATCTTTTATGCTGAGAATAGCTGACTTTAGATATCAATTATATTGTATTTATTTATTGCTATATCTAAATGTTGCTTATATGTATGTATGCTCATATTTCCTGCGGTTAATTTAAGATTGAATATGTTGCTATTCTCCAAAATTGTTTTCAAGTAATTGATAATAAATTTGAAGCAATCAAGAATACATTTCCAGTCAGTCCTTCAAAAAGATAATGTCTCATCTTTGCTTATTTTATAACAAATGTGCAAAAAAACCCCAATATTTGCCTTTTTAAATTGGGTGTATTTTTAATTACGTGACTCATTAGGAGAATTTAAATAATTTCTAGTTTTCTCCTCATTATGGTATACAGACTTAACATCAAAGATTTCACTGAAACAATAATTTAAAGCTCCAAATCAGTTTATTGTTTTATATGTATTTGTGTCAAGGCAAATGGGCAGAATATGCCAAAGAGAGAAGCTTAGGCTGACAAAACTATAATGGTCAGAACTGAGCCACCCTTTCTCTTCCTTGTCAAGAGTACTTACTTCATAGGAGTGACTGGCAGTTTGGAGGAAGGCGTGAGGCGAATGAAAGAGTTGAGGACAGTTTGGGAGCACACCAACCAGGCCACAGGGTTATGAAGCCTGAGCAGCCCGGAAGTCTTAGGGGAGGTGAAAAGAAGAGTAAATGGCAGGAGATAGGGGTTATTTTTAATATATAAGGGTCCAAATTTGTTATTGTTCATGCACATGTTAAGGTTCATCCTCTACTTGGTTCTGAGAACATACTTTCTAATTGCACTTAATCCTAGGTCACATGCGCTGCTACTGTGTTGAGGATGGATAGCACTGTTCC
This sequence comes from Colobus angolensis palliatus, assembly GCF_000951035.1. Classification (NCBI taxonomy): domain Eukaryota; kingdom Metazoa; phylum Chordata; class Mammalia; order Primates; family Cercopithecidae; genus Colobus; species Colobus angolensis. The sequence goes on from NW_012115433.1 coordinate 4,224,556, forward strand.
AACAACTTCAAGATAACTAATTTATTCGTTCATTTGCTTATTCATCAATAGGTTCTGTTGAGCATTTCTATATTCCAGGCATGGTGTAAGCACTAGGATGCAGGTTTTGTTTAGTCGGAGAGAGAGAAACAGAAAAGTGAAACAATAATTATAATTCAGTTTGCTCAGGACTACAATATGCACACAGAGATGTCTAAATATAGATGAGGTGTCTGCTAACTGGCAGGCAGAGAAGGATTCAGAGAAGAGGTGAATTGAATTCTGAAAGATTTATCTGAATGTACAGGTTTAAGGTTGGTTCTTTAAAGTTTCAAAATTAATACAAATTTATCTTTGCATACACCTGCTATATTCAAACTAGTTTTTGTTCTCTATTCCCACAGCAAAATATGTGCAGGGGTACCCACCGTAAGATAATGCACATTCTCTAATTCCACCTTACAAATATCCATTAAACCTCTTTTTCCCAGAAAACTCCCTAATTCCAACATTATTAAACACATTAATCCATAAAAAAGTTGACTTTTAGATAAGATAATCAATCATCTGCCACTAAGTTTTCAACAAATTATACAGTATCTATATGTATAGATTGTAAATAATTCCATAGCTGTACTAGATATTTCAGAAACAATTTCACCATATACAATATTGAAGAATTTTCTCCTCAATACAGTGTTTATGATACTGATTTAGAAATCCCCCTAATGCCTGAGGCATGCTCTACTGCATAGCAATGTTCCCACTGATGAGGGAAAGACAGTTATACGTATTAACCTGACAAAGAGAATATGCACAATGACTTTAAGAGTCAACCTAAAAGCTTACATCTTATCTGCCTCCTTATATTCTGTAGGTGCTTGGAGCGAACCTTGGGAAAGATGAGTTTTATGAACTAAAAAGCTGAGCAGTACAAGCAAAAACAATAAAAAAATAGTGGGAAATATTTGCCTAGTTACATCACACTCAAGTGGATGTGTGTTACAGTCGTTATTACCACATTGTGTCTCTATGACTGCATAATTCATTAAATTTTATTTGCATGTATGAGTTGTCTAGAGTCGGTGACATTGTTAATAATGAATTGTAAATAGGTTTGTGTTTATGTCGAAATAATATATATAAGTTTAAATAATATACAAGCTTATATTAATTTGCATTAACAAAATATTAATATAAAAATAGTTTAAGGTCAGAAAAGATAGCTTCAAGTAGTTAGAAAGAGGATATTAAATATTCCTAATCAAAAAATAATGAAAGTTTGAGATCATGAATATGTTAATGGCCCTGATCTGATCACTGTACACAATATCACAATATCACTATACTCCGTAAGTCTGTGTAATTATTATGTGTCAGTTAAAAATATAAATTTAAAAAACTAGAGCTTATGAACAGGAAATAAATAGGACTACTGGAATTTTTTGTTTATTTTTGAAGAGTTAGTACATTGTTCAACTTTGAGACATAAAATATTATATCTATTATCACATTTTATAGCAATGTGCTTTGTGAATAAAATTTTGTTCTGACTTAAAAACACTAGATTTACATATCTCCCTTACTGTGCAAAAGGGCTGCCGTAAAGAACCATACCATCTAGATGGTAATTCGGAGTTTCTTCCTCTCTTTGTTGCCCTTAAATAGAAATTGCTTCATCTTTCTTCCTTCTGCACTTTTCAGTACCACAGTCAGTTCTGTTACAAGTCAACAGAGCAGTGAAGATGGTGGTCTATTGTATTGAAAAAGTATAATCCTCAAACAGCTATTTATCTTCATTTTATTTCTTGTTTTGGATAGGAGCAGAAACTTCAACATGGTTGTGTACTTTGTACTTAGATCATGGCCAGAAAGTTAGGAGACAAGCAAAGAATATTTTATTGTCTGCAGCAAGCTAGAGATCATATTGAATAATGAAGAGGTAAGTCGAATCTGAAGAACTGACTTAAAATTGTAAAGAACTTGATGTTAGTATCACTACTTATTTTGCAAGTATCCAGAACAATTTTAGCAGATGGGAACGATTCCCCGCTCCCCGACTGAAGAACAAGAACACAGGTATTCTTGTATTGTAAAAGTGACCAGTCGTGAGTGTAGTTTGTAATCGTATTTTTAAATGCTTATTTCATTTTTAATGATTAAACTGATATGCTGGTGTTCAATTTCTTTTAAAATTTTTTTAATCCATGCAATCTGACTTCAAGAACCAACTACTATATATCCCCTTGCAAATAAACCAAATGTTAAATTGAAGAAAATCTTTTTCCGGTAAGACCCAGATTTAACAGAGCAGGGAAACTAGGAATAAAAAAGACAAAATCTTCAAATGGTAGAGGCTGAGAAGGTCAGAGGAGGAAGATCTCAGAAAGCTGTGGAACGGCAAAATAAAATATCTAAAAGTAAGCAGTGTCTTGGAAAGTAGGAACTGTGGTTCTCTTGGAGAAACAGGGCTTGGACAAGTCTCCTTGAAGCTGGCTGAAGGCTGACAGAAAAAGAACAGACTACCCAGAGAGACCAAATGTAGAGCCTTTATTAACAGAGGACAGAGCACTTGAGCCATGAACACTAAAACAGGAGACTCTCGAATTTCCTCTTCTGCTCAGGTAAAGGCACCTAGTAATGCATGGGAAGAGATAAACAATTGTCATATAATCCTCCTATAGCTGATAAAAACATACAAGAAGAATGTGAAACCAAACAGATGAAATGTTTAACTAATTTTACCAAAAAGCTAAGAGAAATGAAAAATAATACAAATAACAAAAACAAAAGGGCTCAGAGTTGAGAAAATCAGACAAGAAGCATCTGTTGAAAGGAAAACTGATATACTCAGAGAAAAACTATGAAATGAAAAAATTCAACATTTCATAAATGGAAACTAAAAGGCATATAAAGATCAAACTTATAGCACAAAAAGTGAGGTAACTAAAAGAGAATAGAAAAGTAGAGGAAATAAGCATGAGCATGGTGTGTGGGTAGAGATGGCTGGGCTGTGCAGGGGAAATAGCAAGATGGAGAAGCTGATGGCCAAGAACCCATCCCAGGGGGTCAACTGAGGCCTCAAGGGCCCTATACATTCTTCATTGTCCTGTCTGACTTCACTTATTCAATACAAAGTAAAACACAGAATCATTAAGACATCAAAGAGAGCCAAATGCCAAGCACGAGGTCCTTCCAAGCATGAGTTTCTTCAAAATTGCATTGATTGAACACCCATGAAGCTGGTTCTAAATGGATTTTAATAAGTGGAGTCCCCAAAACAGAAAAGCAGAGAAATAGGACACAATATGCACTTAAGAGAGTAATTGTCTAAAACCTTACCAAAAATAATTGAACATGCATATAAGAAGGCAGAAGGTGTAAATGAGAAATCAGCCCATTATATTCAACAGCAAGACACAGACTCAGTAAATCTTCCCAAATTTCTCCTAAGAGTAAGAAAATCAGATTGTCATCAGATTTCTGACAGCAACATTTTATGCCAGAAGGCAAGAAAATAATATTTACAAAATAGTCAAAGAAAGAAAAATGTAAGTCAAGGATTTTAGATTCAGTTAGGCTGTCCTTCAAAAATAAAGGGCACAATAAAATCAGTTATAAATATGCAAAATTTAAAGGAATATGTGTACCCATGAGCCTTCCTAAGGAAAGGATTAGAAAGTGAATTTGTGGGAACCAAAAACATTTGTAGAAACTGTGGCATGTCTATTTTGCTGTGGTTTAAGAAAGCTGGAAAGGGCATGATGGAAGTTGTATTATTTGCCTAGAGGTAGTACAAATCACTGCTCCTCACATTTGGGTACCAATTATCATTAGTCAAATGGCTTCAATATCCAGCATTGAGAACAGGACCTGTGTCTGGCTACATTTCTATGATTTAGAATAAATGTAAATGAATAATTCATGACCAGCCAATATGCTAGGCCACACAAGATTTTTTAAATTGTCCCTGTCATCTTGTCAATGTTTGCTTTACTTATTTTAGGCTATGCTATTAAGTATATAAAAGTTTAGAACTCTATCACCTTTGCACATTTGACATTTTATCAATTATTACTTTACCAATTTGCTAAATTGCCTCAATTGTTAAAATATAAACATTGAAGTAAACATTTTTTTAGAGTACTATGGAACTCTGAGACTTTATGCTATGTCATAATTTTAGATGAACTGTGGTGTTACAGTGAGATTCTTCTTAACAGATTCCCACTCATTTGTGGAAGCAAAAAGTAAAACAATTGAACTCATGGAGATAGAAAGAGAAATATTTTAAAATGCTCTCTTCTGCAAAAAGCTTACATTTTATTATATTGGCTAGAACACATAAGCATGCACAAGATGTCAATTAAACTTCCGAAGTACAGGATATAAGAAAAATACAATGCCAGTTAAACAATGAGTCTAAATTATAAGCAAAACTCTAATAAATTATATTTATATTGTTAAATTAAGGAGCTTCGTTCTACACTAATTCTCCAAATGTATGTATACCCTTTCTGTACATAGATTTAAAATATTCAAGCATACCCTAAATAGATATATACTTTTTGACTTGTATTTGTTTTAGAAAAAATAATTCTGATTACTGTATAGCCTTCAAATACATGACTGGATTTTTAAAAAGAGTTTAAATCAAATAAATTACTCACTAATCATACTTCTAATGATTTCCTCATGGAATGATATTTATAGAAAATGTCAAAAGTATTAATTTGCCAAAAGAAAAATTAGTAATGCTTCTTAACTCACTATACATTCATTCTAAATCAAGCTGATTTACGTCAATAAGAAAATACCATGTACATTATGTTTTAGAAGTGCAAATAGTTCCATGAGGCAATGTGATACTGGTTCTACTGAATCAAAACAATGAAAACAAAGGATCGACTTCATAATGTGAATAACTATTTGACATTATATATTGCAATTGCCATCTTTGATTATAGCCTGAAATTTGATTTGAAATTCATACTTCTTTCAATCTAAAATAATATATTTTGACAAACTGCTATGTTTAATCTTTTTATTGCAAATAAGGGGGAATGTTATGTAACACAAAATATTAAAGTTACTCTGTTTTCATGTTCAGTGAAGTATTGCATTTTTATATTTTTCCTTAGTATGATATTTAGAAAAACAAGGGGAAGCACAGAATTATTTGAAAAACGATATGTCACACAATTTTTATTTATCTTAATAAAAACTATGTCCTGATGACTGTATTAGTCCATTTTGTGTTCCTATAAAGGAATACATAAGGCTGGATTTATTTTGCTCACAGTTCTTCAGGCTGTACAAGAAGCATGGAACCAGCACTTGCTTGTGATGATGGCCCCAGGCTGCTTCCACTCATGGCAGAAGGTGAAGGGAAGTCAGGAGGTGCAGAGATCACATGGCCAGAGAGGAATCAAGGAAGGTGGAAGGGGAGCAGTGGCAGGCTCTTTTTAAACAACTAACTCTTGAGAACTAACAGAGCGAGAACTCACTCACCCCCACCCAGGAGAGTATTAATCTCTTCATGAGCGATGTGCTCCCATGACTCAGCCATGAGGCCCCGCCTCCAACTCTGGGGATCAAATTTCTATATGAGGTTTGGGAAGACAAATATCCAAACTGTAGGAGTGGCTATATATATATATATATACACACACACACACACATAAATTAAGCTAAATTGCTACAAAGAAACATATTTTTAGTAATATGATACAACTTAGAATGTTTCAGTTAATTAAATGTAAGTAGATGTAAAAAGTTTATTGCTTCAATATAATTAATCTTTCCTAAGGTGCTCCAGCCATCAAAATAAGTAGTAAAGCAGTATAGTAGGTGAGATTTTGTTAATAGAATGACAAATTAATTCATAAACAATATCATGTGTTTTATTTTAACATAATTATTGAAACCGTAACTCTTCCTCCTGATGGAAATAGGATATTACAGGAAGTGATATGGACATTATAGTCACCCAATATCTGAATCCTTTCCTATGCATGGTCAGCAAACTTATTTGGCTCATTCATTTTTCCATTTATAAAAATAAACACCAGATACTCTTTTTCTTCATAACCATCAACGTCTAGCCCAGGCCAAATGAGGGGTCAGCGATGTGAAGAAGAGGCAAAGCTGTGAGAAAATCATTTTGGCTAGAGTGCGACAAGCACCACATTTCATGGAAAGCAGGCAAACTTAATGGAGTGGGACTGGTCTGGCTGTGATAGAATCAGGTAATGGTTTTAGATTTTCAAACTACTCTTATGTCATCTTTCGATAAGAGTCTGTTCATGTCCTTCGCCCATTTTTAAATGGGATTACTTTTTTTCTCTTGTTGACTTGTTCAAGTTACTAATAGATTCTAGACATTAGTCATTTGTGAGATACATATTTGCAAATGTTTTCTCCCATTCTGGAGGTTGTTTACTCTTTTGACTGTTTGCTTTGTGATGCAAAAGCTCTTCAGTTTAAGTCCCATCTGTCTATTTTTGTTTTGGTTGTATTTGATTTTGAGGTCTTAGTCATAAATTATTTGCCTAGGCCAATGTCTAGAAGAGATTTTCCTATATTTTTTTCTAGGATTTTTATAGTTTCAGGTTTTACATTTAAGGCTTTAATCCATATTGAGTTAATTTTTATGTGGTAGGAGGTAGGGGTTCAGTTTTATTCTTCTGCTTATGGCTAGACAGTTTTCCTACAACCACTTATTTAATAGGGAATCTTTTTGGCAACATTATCAAAGATCACTTGGTAATATATATTTGGCTTTATTTCTGGGTTCTCCATTCCATTTCTACTGGGCATCTATCCAAAGGAACAGAAAATATTTATCAAAATGAAACCTGAACTTGTATGTTTATCACGGAAGTATTCATAATAGCAAAACGAGGGAATCAATCTGAGTGTACATCAGTGGTTGATTGGATGAAGAAAATGTGATATATATACACTATTTATACTATGTAGCAATAAGAATAAATGAAATATTGTCCTTCACAGCGACATAGATGGAGTTAGAGGCCATTATCTTAAGTGAAATAACTCAGAAACAGAAAATCAATACTGCAGGTTCTCACTTAAAAGTGAGCTAAACGATGGGTAATTATGGGCATAAAGATGGAAATAATATACATTGGGGGCTCCAATGTCAGCTGGTGAAGGGGAAAGTGGGACGGCAGAGAGGGTTAATAAATTACCTATTGGATACAATGGTCACAATTTGGATGATGGGCTCACTAGAAGACTAAACCTCATCATTATGCAATATATTGGGTAACCAACCTGCACATGTACACCCTGAATCTAAAATAAAATTTTTGAAAGAGCAGCAAATGAACGATGAAAATTCTTCTATGGCTTAACACTTTCCCTGCCAGTGACTAGAGAAGATGCAAAGAATGTTCTAGCTCCTGAGAAATGTTCTTTGGAAAGTTCTGTTGGTTTTCAGAATCTCAGTCAAAAATGTTTGAGTACCACTTAGGGCTTCAGTTCTAGCAAAAATGTGAGTGAAAATTTATTTTAAAGGTGTTGTTTTGCTTTATATGCCAGACATAAATTAGGAAAGGTTTGAAAATGTCAAATGCCCTTTATAATCACCAAAGCTGTGAAGTACAGAATCATGGAAAATGTATACTTTGGGGTCAACAATTCTTTGAACCTGAATTTGTACAGAAAAATGCATGCCTGTTCCCTCATGGGGAACTTACAATACTCTATTGTGTGTTCAGAGCCTTTCCTCTATTATTAATTCTAAGAGAGTATCTCCTAGATCTTTTGCAATTATACATTAATTAATGTATTTCATACATTGCTACAATACAGACCAGAAAACTACTTAAAAGTACTTAAACCTCAGATTTCTACACTCCTATAATATTTGGGGGATGCTCCAGTGGAACTCGCAGCCTATTTGAACTGAAGAGAATGTGCTGTGTCTTAATGTAAGGAATACAATCTGGCTTTTCAAATATCTTCCATCTGACAACATCTGAGGTACATGCATTAATGTATAATTTCAAAGGAACCAGAAGGTGCCACTCTGGAACTAATCATAGAGGAGTGGCTCTGAACACACAATAGAGTATTGTAAGTCTAAAGAGATTATTTTACGAATTAGAAATCTAATGGCTGAGGATATTACATTGCTATAATACAGACCACAAAACCACTTAGAAGAACTTCAACCTCAGATTCCTACACTCTTTCTATGGTATTCCCATGATGCTCCAATTGAACAGCAATCTATATGAACTACAGACAATGTGCTATGTCTTATGTAAGGAATACAATCTGGCTTTCCAAATATCTTCCATCTGACAAGAGAGAAATTTTTAAATTTAAAAAACTCAAAAGAAAAGCATGTTATATATGAGTGACATAGCTGTATTCTTTTTGAAGACATTCCAAAACTAACAGAATAATTGAAGGAAGTAGCTGAGAAGAGTTAACATAAAATATCCAGAAGTAAAGAATGTTCCACATAGTTTTAAAAAATTAAAGCAAAGAATGATCAAGAATGGCTGAAAAGTAGGTGGGTATTCCTACTAAAGAAGAAACCATGATAATGTGTGTCATATCATATATGCATATTCATGTTTTATCTAATGGTCTGCTTGCTCTTTCCCTTCACCCATCAGATGCCCTTCCCTACCCTTACCCCTGCCAATACAGCACAAGCATACTAGCAGAGGAACAGGACACTTGATCAATTTTCACTTACTTAGCATATTGAGATGGGTCAGAGTAATTAACTACAATTTAGGTCTCGTCAGGACACCTACTTTAGCTTGGAAACTGCTGCACCCTCACTCTAATTACCTCATCGATCATCACCTCCTTGTACACTTACACTATGTCGGTAATGGTAATGAGTGGGCAGCTGTTAAAACCATTAGGCAAAAAATCTGCCTGAAAAATTAGCCTCATTTAAGGCTTCAAACGACATTATGTGCAAATGACATTCTATCAATCCGTAAAGTATATGAAGTACTTCAGATAAAGGTCTTCTCTGGGTAAACACTCAAAATAAATTTAAAAGGCAAAAGTCATCATTTTAGTCTTGCTGGGAATGGTGTAATTATAACAGGAACTGATGGCCAATTTGAAAGTACCATGGATCGAACTACCATGCTTTAGAAACCTCATACCCATTTCAAGTCAAGGAGAGTTGTGGCCACTCTAACTTAAAAAAGGCCAGAATAGTAGAGAAAGATTTTCCAAAATGGCCCTAAACCATCAAATGGAGGTCTCTGACCTTGCACCACCAAGATCCGCAGACATTGAGCCAAGTATTCAGTACAATTGCTTTAGATGCTAAGAACAGTTGTTAATATTTTATGATAGAGGTTCTCACAACTTTCGCATGGTAGTGATAACAGCTGGATGTATGTATGTCAGCCACAACCCGCCCTATCTCAGATCAATCAAATTACATTTTTAGTCATTGGGACCTTGGCGTGAGTATTTACTGCATCTCATCTGATGAGCAGTCAGGACTGAGAATATTACTTCAGACTGACTAAAACTAAACTCAAATACCTTTGGCTAAACTTAGTGACCACAATGCATTACCTAATAGAAGTCAGGAACAAATATCCCGTTAATACCACATCTTTTTACTTTCCATTCATTTAGTTTTAAATATTAAAATCTCATTTTCCAGAAGTAAAAAATACATTATCAAGGATAAATCAGAATCTTCATCATAGAGAATGATTTTGAATTCAGTTTTTGGGTAAGGCAGTTGAAGAAACTGAGTGGTTAAGAGGTCAACAGGTGAAAGAAAATGAAGAGGGAGTAGATTTAGTATTGAATCTACTCAGTAATGTGTGGACTCCTCTCCTCTGCACAAACTAAGTACACACCAATCAAAATCCTATAACCAGCAGCCTTAACACAGCCAGTGTAGAAAATTAGCTTCTGAAGGTTAATGTTCGTATTAGGCCAGATATAAGCAGACTGACTGAACAGAGGAATAGCAATGGGGCCATTTTCCTTTTAATTTAAGGGAGTCTGTGTTCTTCACGTTAATGAAGAATTCACCCAGAGATTAATGTGACCAATCTATTCATGTTTTTCTGGTTATCATTTACATTTCATTTATGAGGAAACCAATTAAAATAACTTTGATAAATCAAAATCAGAATCTACCCACCATGTTTAGCATTTTAAAAAACGTCTCTCATCTAGTTGACATACTTAAACACTGAGCAATATTTTCTTTAAAAAACCTATGGACATTGCCCAATTTTCAGCACCACAAACATAAAAAGTAAATTACAACAAAAACACAGTGTTAATTTCAAGCTCCATTAGAAACACAGGGTGGGGAAAAGCTACTGTTTTCCAATTGATAATGATAAAATTAGTAAGGAACAAAATCCCATTTAAAGTCTTAAAAGGGGATTGCAAACAAAAGGCAGCAAAGAAAAAAAATTCATCTGTAAAAAACTATTTCATTATTATTTTAAGGCACATTATCTCACTTAATGGAAATAGATAGCACTCGATTTGATCAGTTTCCATAAAATGAGGTAATGTGCTGTAAAAGTAAAGCACTTGTAGGGAAAAAATTACAGTTTAAAGTTTGATGCTAACTAAATGCTAAAACCCTGTATAATATCCTTGCTATGTGTTGATGTATTCAATGCTATGTTCCACTGCAAGCCTGAGTTACTCAAGAGATAAGGTTTCATCAAAGTAAGTAAGTTTAATTGCTCTATTTAATAGGTATCTAAACTATTTCTTCAGCTTATTTCTCTAATTATCTGGATAAAGTGGAGGATAAAATTTAATATGAAAGAAATAATTAAACATGAATAACTATATTACAAAGTGATATTAATTTATTTTCAACTGACATTAATAATTAACATCTATTATATAGATCTTTGGGGAAATTTTCATTCTATACCTCATGTACCTTAATCATACACTTCAATGTGCATTTTAAAGATGCACATTCTCTATGTTCAAAAGGCATTTTCAATATACTATTCTTTTTTAAATAAAATAAAATTTACAATACTTCAGAGACGAACAGTGTTAAACAGAATGGTGCTAGGAAACTTACACTGCCTGAACTGAGGATGGAAACATCCAGTGACCTTTATAATCAATGTAATTGGTGAAGTCTCTTAGACAGTGGAAAGATGCTACAGTGTATCAATATCTTTAGTACTAGGAAAACTCTACCTTCTCACAGATTGCAAATATAATTTTTCTTCAATAAAGTATGCTGATTTAAAATGCTTACAACTAAAAATGCTTTATTTTAAAATGGTCATTCATATTTTATTCCACCTTAAATCTAAATTTTTAGTTTTTTAGAAAACCCAGTTTAAGACAGAAAGAACATAGCATTGGCTATTAGGTGATATTGACTTTCTTTACATTAACTTACTAAAAGGATGCCAGACTAAAATAAATTTTATACTTGTTCCCTACTGCATAAACTTCATGAAAATACAGACTGTGTTTCTTATTTAGTAAATATTCTATTGGATGATGCAAGTTTCAAGTTTTGCTAAGAAAAGCACCCTCTGATTACTTCTAAAGGGAAAAAAATGCAGACTAGTTGATGCAATTTGCTTATTTTATAATATGTCAAAATATTTGCACAGTATTTTCTTTATTTTTATTTTTATTTATTTATTTATTTTGAAACAGGGTCGTGCTCTGCCATCCAGGCTTGAGTGCAGTGGTATTATCATGGCTCACTGCTGCCTCAACATCCCAGGCTCAAGTGATCCTCCTGCCTCAGCTTCCCTAGGTGCTGGGAGTACAGGTTGTGCCACTGTGTCTGGCTAATTAAAAAAAAAAAAAAAATTCCAGAAACAGGATCTCCCTATATTATTCAGGCTAGTATTTTCAATTATGTAAATGCTTTATAGATCCTGTATTTCCTATGGCTTTCATCTTTTTGTTTATTTGTTTGTTTTTTCTGTGTTTTACTTCTCAGAAATCTGATGTTATTTTTCGTCTCAATCCTATTGATTAGTGAAGAAAGAAAGCAACAACTAAAATATATGTACTTATTCTAATCAGTTAATTTTGATCAGGTCCAATATTTTCAATGGTCCCTAAAGGTATATATCACTCTTGTTTGAAGAACTTGCATAAATTCTTGTTCAGGTTCCCATATGCTTTAGTGTCTGTCTTTAAGGTAGTGTTCCAAATTACAGGTGTGACTTCAGAGTGAGGAAAAAGCATGTGTCCTCAGCTCCTGTTTTCCACTAGCTCCTCATTAGTTGGCTCCAAGATCTGGTGGCCACCAAGATTTGACTGGATATATAAAACTTTTTTGGAGAGGAAGGTACAATCTTGTGGTACTCACTGCTAGAATTCGCTTTCTCATCAATTGCTACTGATCTCAAAGTTCCCAGACACTGTAGATTCTTCCCAGTTTCATCACTGTGTCAGCAGACTGACCTTCTCAGAACCGTAAAGCTGTGACTCAGAGGGGGCCAAAATGTTTATATCTTAGGGCACTATGAGTTGGCCACAGGGAATCAGGAAACGCTATGAGTATTATTCTGCTCAACTTTAGTAAACATCTCTGCAACATCATTTCTTTCCTCACTTTTTTAAAGAGGTCTTTTGTGTTTCTCCTAGAGATTTCTTCTGACACGTTCATGGGAGGATACCATTATTCCACCATTCCCAGACTTCCTTTACGCATGATATTTCTAAAACCCATCCATGTTCAGGCCTGGGGGTGGGACTGGGAGTGGTTGGAAAAGCAGGCATTGCCTCCCCTCATTTTTTAAATCTTCTTCAATTGATTTAAGCCACATTCACCTGGAAGTATCAAAAAAAAATGTATGCCATCAGGAGCAGTATATAATACCGTGAGCTCTTTTGTGACCACTATAGCTGAAGGTTGAAACTCTAAAGCACTAAAGCACTTTCTAGTTATATTATGTGGAAACCATGTAGGCAAGATGGGGCACCACATTCCTCCAAACAGGGCCACCAAACTCCTAAAACTTGGTGAAGTTTCCCCTAAGCTTCCCAGAGTAAAGGTCAAAATAGTGTTATGTTTATAGTAATAACTAAAACTTCCTTATTTCATAAGAATAGCACAAATATTCTGGCCTTTTAAAATGAAATTGTATCAAGCTATCTGGTAGTTAGGGAAAATCATAAAGCACCTTTAAATATCCCTCATCTCCAGTCCCTCTGATGCCCAGGAAGTCACTGAGGTACAATCACTTAACACTGGGCTCATTGCTCTGAGAATAAAAGCAGCGGTTTGGCTTTCCCACGGTGGAAAGTCCCAGAAGTGAAAGCAGAATTGCTTTATTTCTGGTCCGCAGTGTCCTGATCCATGCTGTGTCCTGCCTTTATATCCACTATGGGTGGTAGTTCCTTAGTCCTGAAGCAGCTGCTTATGCCCAGTGTCTTACAGAGTCCTAGGCTTCCTCCAACAGATTTTGCCATTTGACTCTGACGAGTGTTCCTTTGTCCAGTCTAAGACAATATCTATTCAATTGCAATCACCTGGCCAGCAACAATCTCTTAGCCAAAGTATCACCTTTTGACTCTGTTCACTGGTTCAGTATTTCCAGACATGTTTGAATCCAACTTTTAACTCGATTGGATCAACTATATTGTAATTTGCTATTTTATCCCTGATTGATAATTGTTTTAATATGTTTTTTTAATTCCACTTAATTGAGAGTAAAAATGTGGAATATCAATTTTTATGAATATTAAGAAAGTGGAGTTCTCCAAGTCTTAAAATATAAAAGTAGAAAGATGGGTTTTATCCTTAATTGATGATAATTTCAACATGTTTCTCAAGTTTTCAAATATTTAAGAAACAAAAGTTCTTCAAGTTTTTGCCCAACACACACATACTTAGAATAAGAATGCCAAGACAGTTGGCTTACAGAGTGGAAAAAAAAGGCATGAAATGATTTTTAAATGCAATTAGCATGATTGCCTACATAGAAGATCCAGAAGACTATACCATAAAACTTGCAGAATTAGGTGAGTCTAGAAAATTTGCAATACACACAACAAATTTAAAACAACTGTATTTTACCTATACTATCAATAAATAACTTGACAACCGAATTTTAAAAGTAACATTATAACATGATCAAAGCACATGGAACTTTCAGGAATAAATCTAATAAAAATGTGTGCAAGATTTTGCTTTCTCTCTTTTTCTGAAAGCCATTTATTTCTGGTTTTATTTACAACTGTAAGAAAACACTCTATTATATAGAATATTGCTTTTTAGCTTAGATATATCTGTTTAAATACAACTACATAAAACAAGTTAGACATTTAATGAAACTTTCTTATAACAAAAGAGAATCAAGCTTATAAGGCGAAACTAAACCACCTAAAAACATATTCTGTGGGCCGGGCGCGGTGGCTCACACCTGTAACCCCAGCACTTTGGGAGGCCGAGACAGGCAGATCGTGAGGTCAGGAGATTGAGACCATCCTGGCTAACATGGTGAATCCCCATTTCCACTAAAAATACAAAAAAGAAAAATTAGCCGGGCGTGGTGGCGGGTGCCTGTAGTCCCAGCTACTCGGGAGGCTGAGGTAGGAGAATTGCTTGAACCTGGGAGGCAGAGTTTGCAGTGAGCCGAGATCGCGCCACTGCACTCCAGCCTGGGTGACAGAGCTAGACTCTGTATCAGAAAAATAAATAAATAAAAAGAAAGAAAGAAAAAAGAAAAACATATCCTGTTGCTTTACTTAATATGCTCTAAGTGTATTGAAAACCTCCTTAAAAATTTTCTATCAATCATGTAAGTTCAAAAAAAAAATAGAGATTTGACCCATTGACATAAAAGCATGGGAATCATATCCAATGTATCTTCCACAAAATGTGAGTGCCTTTGGATAATGAATGATGCCTAATTCATATTTATTTGACCTGAATTCAACACATTTTTTGGACCATGGAAGGCACCTAATAAACCTTACAATAATTCATTGCTTTGCAAGTAACATTTTATATTCAAATATATTATTTAAAACTTTGAACTACTCTATAATGTAGTATCACACTTGAGGTATTTGGTTATATGTTAGTCATTTGTCATTATCCCCTTTAGCTCTGAGAGTGCCCATGATGTGCTTTAAAGATGCTTAACTGACGTCTGTTGACTAAATAATTGAAACAGTGGTCACTTTGGCTAATCATCATTAATAACATTATATGTTTGTATTAATTTGTTTTCGCACTGCCCCAAACTGGGTAATTTACAAAGAATAGAGGTTTAATTGACTCACAGCTCTACGTGGCTAGGGAGGCCTTGGGAAACTTACAATCATGGTGGAAGACAAAGGAGAAGCAAGCACCTTCTCACATGGTGGCAGGAGAGACAGAGTGCAGGGGAAATTGCTGCTTTTAAACCATTATATCTTCTGCGAACTCGCTCTCTATCATGAGAACAACATGGAGGATATTGCCTCCATGATCCAATCACCTCCCACCATGTCCCTTCCTTGACACCTGGGAATTAGGATTCCAGAGGAGATTTGGGTGGGGACACAGATCCAAACCGTGTAAGTGTTAATCCAGACAGAAAAAATGTCTACAGTTGCTGTGAGCTTCCTTCACAAAATACACAATAAAATTACAAAATAAAAGATAGGGAACATTTCAAGATTGAAGAAACTCTTAGAAACTCTCAATCAATTTTCAAAGGAGACTTGACATGGCAAAGGTCAGGAAGTCAGGGAGGGAGGCAAGCTGTCTGAGTCACAAAGAGTAAAATGTCAAGTAGTAGTAGAGCATAGATATTGAGAGCTAAACTCTTATGAGAAAATAAGGTCAAGCAACAAGTTTTGGTAACAGGAAGCAGAGGGATGGAAAAATATTGACAAAAGTCCACGTAGAAGGTGTAAGGAAAGTACAAACATCAGGACTACAATAAAGGTGTGGCATAAGTTTGTTATAGTGTTTCTCTCTGACTTCTTAGAAATGCAATGACCAACTTAAGTTAGTAAACATCCCTAAACCTGGAAAATTCAGCCAAGTTGAGAGACACTTTCTCTCATAGTTTATAATGTCAGTATATGGAGGAAACAGTGTTTGAGGCTGTTCTTCCCTGCAATTAACTGTTATAAACTACTTTATAAAAATGCCTTAGTTTTGAACAGGTGACAATAAAAACACATAGTGAGAATTTTTCAGTTTCAAAGTCGTGGAGCTGTACATGAGCAAGGAATTTGGTCCTCTAACATTTAAGCATTTAAAAAGAAAAATATTTTAATAATTATGGGCAAATTCTTATTAAATGTAGGAGAAGAGTCAGTTAAACCAAGCACCTGCTGTATATGAATTAAGTATTAATGTAACTTTTATATTTATAGCTATTGCCAATTTCTGTTGACTTTACCTCAGCAGCATATATCACCATGCCTATATATCCCACTTTCAGATTCTTTCAAAAATTGTTTTCTAAAAGCTTGTTAGACTAATTTTCTGAAGAACAGTATTTTTAAAAATCACTTTTTTGCTGAAAAGCATGTGTGACTCTTCAGTGACTAATAGAAGGTGTTCCATGACCTGGCCCTAGCTAATTAATCACAGGTTATTCTCCTGTTCATTTCTACTTACTTTATATTCATTACAAATTTCGTGGTTTTCTGTTATTCCCCCTAGCTTTCCCAACCTGTGCTTAATGCTGTCTCTTTCTACTGATCATTTTTTTATATCCAATTCTCATTTGCCCTTAAATCTCATCTGGAAGCCTCACTCTCCATCAAATTGATTAAGTATTACCAACATTTAAGGAAACCATATAATATTTCCTTAAATCTAAAATATCTATGAGTGTTTTATACGTTGCATCTGCTATAAAGCTCATCACAGAACCTTGCAAATACTGTTCAATGTGAAATTACGGCAAATAAGTGTTTGACTCAAATCATATGGCTTTTAATTTTGTACAACTCTTCATTTAATGTCCTGCTTAATTTCTGTTCATTTTGTTAATAATAGAGTGCTGTCTATTTCAGCATGTCTTATCTTAGATTATCTGTTAATGAATCTCATAAAACATTTTGAGTACCTTGAGAACAAGGCTTAGTACTAATATAGGATCATATCCCCAATCTATCTCACTCTATTCCAGTAAGCCCTACAATGTAAGCACTCAGGAAATGCTTAATAACTGCGTGAATAAATTTCCTGCCGACAATGTCTCATGAATAACAACGTCATTTCAGAGTATTAGGTCCAAAAACAGCCAGGAAGTTCAAAGAGTAACAAAAATTCCTGGCTAAATAATTTAAATCCTTTCAAAATTGGTTTTTAACCTCTCCTGTTGTGGAACATGGGTTCTATAATGGTTATAGATTACAGTGCTGTTCGCCTTCCAACCAGGTATAATGGTAATCACTTATACCTTTACACAGCAGAAACGTTCTTAAGGTAAGATTCTCTATTGTCTACATAATTTTTCTTTAACATTTAGAAACTACTTGTATGTGTCTGATAATCAGTGCTAGTGAATGACAAAACTAACAAACATATAGTATGTAATAAATATGAAAAAGTTATAAAATCACTCAAACTGATAAATTCCTTTCCCTACTCCTATCAGTTAGAAATTGTTCTAACTAATTTAGTGATTTACTGTATAAAATAATAGTCTATAATAATGTTGGCAAATTTGGTGAAAAAATTACACATTCCAACCCCTAATTTTATGGCATTTAGCAAAAATTATGTAATTCCACAAACGTTTAAGATCTTAAGGTCAAGTCATCAACACAGAATTGAGACTCATTAATGTACAGAATTTTTATATCCATTTTTCCCTTTCTTTTTTGATATTGCCATTCTTTGGTTATCAAGACTCAAAATATTAGCATTTTTGTTCTCTCCCCATTTTCCTAACTTATCTTCTTTTAAAATTTAACAATTTAGAATTGCTCCTAATTCTTGTACAATCAACTGAATCCACACCTTTTTTAGTTCATAAATAAGATACTGTAAAAACATGCTTAATTTATCTTCATTTTTCTTCAGTTTGCTGTTGGTAAGTTGATAGTTCTTAAATTCTGAAAGTGCAAGTACAATTCAAAAACATACAAAGTTTACTTCTTGTTCCTATTACTCATATTCTGTATACCCCTGACATATCTACGTTCAGGCTTATGCTAACATCTTTGTTTTACTCTTTTCCTTGCATTAGCAGTAGGTTTAGCTACAATTGATATGGAATTTAAAGTATCAGTTGTTTGAATAAGGGAAGTATAACTGTTTCTCATCTGAAAGTCTAAGTATTTCTCAGTGGGTAAACCTATCCCCAACAAGAAAATTAAGAAGCTGAAGAAAGAGGCTGACATATCAGGCTTTTCAGGGAAAAAAAATATATATATATATATGTGTGTGTGTGTGTGTGTGTGTATGTGTGCATATATATAAAATACATATATATATATTTAACTGGGATTTACAAACAGAAACCATGTCCATGTCTGTGTCTTGGGAGTCAGTGAGACAGGATGGTGGATCCCCACACCATTACTTTCCAGACCCAGGGCTTACATATATAAGAGAAATAACATACATGATTCAGAAGAGATGTGTAGGGCAATTGAAGTAGGATAACATCAAGGTTGTTTTGACCTAAGGGAAGGATTTATGATAAATATATGGCCTTACACAAGGACCAGTAGATAAACTGGAAATCTTAGAGTCTTTTCCAGAATTGGGTTTCATCAGAAGTCAACATGGTGGATTAGCTTCTAAGATGGACTTGCTTTGGATTTCACATTAAGCACACGGCACCCAAAGTTAACATGGTTCTCCATTTTAACTTGGATCCAAGCATGCATTGCATGTCTCTATTCCAATGGGAACATATTGTACTAGTTGGCTGGTTTAGTGCAGGTGTTAATAGCCACATGTTAGCCAGCAGGGAGATTTAAAAAACAGAAGGGCAAAAAGCATCATTTTTTTTTTTTGAGGATATGTCCACAAAGTTTCAAAATCCAATTCTACTTATGGCATTTTCATCATCGTGGAGTTACCTTGCCACACCAAGTGGCGGAAGAACCTGGGAAAGGTGTTCAGCTAAAAATAGTAGGTGAATTATCATAGAAAAAGGACAAACGTGATACTGGGGTCCACTAGAAATCTCAGCAACCTACTTTTATTTGCTCATCATATTTTTATTTTTACTCAAATAAGCTCCATAGCTCTCTGACAGAGATAAATGAGTTGGACATACAACTTAATTTGATCATTGTCAGATGTTGTCAAAATACTTTGTCCTGAATTAATTTCTCTTAAAAATAGAATTACATGGCTAAATAATCTTTGAACTAGCCAGTTCTAAAACACCATCAGTCTTCAACTATGTCTATTTTGATACTTCAACACAGGCTTAACTATTTTATCTGAATCTCTAAATACTTACATATTTTTAAAAGCTTTTGTATTATTTAAAATATGATCATCTTGATTTTTTTCTGAAAATAAAATGTGTTGTTAGTTCAGAAAATTCTACTTTTTATATCTCCTAAATTATCTATTCAATGAAATAATAATATTTTTAATTCACAAATATATATTGACCATTCGATGTGTTCTAGCCACTTTCTGAAAATACGGAAGTACACATAAAACAGACTAGTCCTTGCCTACACAGAAATTACAGTCTAGCTTTAGGCACTGTGAGGGGAGTACATGCAATAGATGGCAGCGAGGATGAAGAT
The DNA here is from genome assembly GCF_000951035.1 of Colobus angolensis palliatus. Lineage (NCBI taxonomy): Eukaryota > Metazoa > Chordata > Mammalia > Primates > Cercopithecidae > Colobus > Colobus angolensis. The sequence goes on from NW_012115433.1 coordinate 4,244,251, forward strand.
TCTCTGAGAAAATTATACATATTGAACACAGGCCTGAATTAATCAAGGAGATTGTTCAGATGGGTATTTGAAGGAAGATCCATCTGGGCCAAAGGAACAGGAACTGTCAAGGCTCTGAGCCAAGAATGGGCCTGCTGGGAATATTATTGAATCAGAGGATTGTGAGGACCATGATCCTGTAAAGCCTTTTAGTTTTGATTTTACTGTGAGACAGATGAGGAGCCATTGGATGTTTTTGAAGAGAGGAGGAGAGTATTTTGAAATAATCAGTCTATGTCGGACTGATTAAAAAAGTAGAAAAGCCATATAATGCAAGACAGGAGCTGCAAAACCCTGGAGACTTTTAGAAAAGAGAGAGGAAAAATAATATTAAGTATGCAGCAAGTGCAAGGAAAACCTGTCTTCTATCTGTAGGTGTTTGAAATCTGAATTTTGGGATAGAAAATAGCATCACTGGCAATGTTTATAAGGATCGCCATGTCCTTGAGGACAGCCAAGTGTTAATAGTAGTAGGAAAAGAGATTGAGAAAGCCAATCAGGGATTAAAATTTAGGATACCTTGCTGAGTAACTGACCCACTGTTCCAGCAGACTCTGTGGAATGTCTGGAGTTGTAGGAATGCTTGTGGAAGTGGCTCATAGTGAGAGAGGCACTGAGCTATATGGGATAAATGGCTGCATGGATAAGGGATAACCTGGGATCCTAGGGCTTCTTGGAATGTGGGGCACATCCAGTTAACTTATTAAAGAAGGACCTCTTAGGCAAATTATGATGGCAAACCTAAAACTATGTAGTAGAGTGAATGGAGAGGCAGTGTCTTAGCAGTAAGAATCTCTAAGCTTGAAGAATCTCTTGGTTGCACTAGTAGTTTCAAGATTGTGGTGTTGGGCTGAGTGCAGTGGCTCATGCCTGTGATTCCAGCACTTAAGGAGGCCAAGATGGGTGAATTACTTGAGGCTAGGAGTTTGAGACCAGCCTGGAAAACACAGTGAAACTTTGTCTCTACCGAAAATACAAAAATTACCTGGGTGTGGTGACATTCTCCTGTGGTCCCAGCTACTTGGGAGGCTGAGGCAGGAGGATTACCTGAGCCTGGGAGGAGACTGAGGCTGCAGTGAGCTGAGAGCACACCACTGCACTCCAATCTGGGAGACAGAGCAAGACCTTGTCTCAAAAAGGAAAAAAAAAAAAAGACTGTGATGTTGAGGCTGGCAGAGGTGCAGTGTCCATAGAACATATACTGTGCTTCCTAAGGGCCACCAAATCCTCTATGACAGATTTTCCTTATAGTCTGTGTTAACCATAACACAGTTATGGTGAGTGTGTTATTAACTAACACACCAAATTAATCAACTGTAACTCATCAATAGGAAAAAAAAATATTTTGGATTCATAAACACAATTATACTTTAAATAATTTAAGAGGAAAGGATGCAGAATTTAAAGAAAGTCTTCCATTACCATGCAAATTTGATTAATTATACCCAATTATGAGTACATTTAGCATTATGAGCCACAATAATTCACATTATTAATATTTAATATGACAGCTGCAAAGTTATCAAAGAAAATGCAGTTTTTTTGGTCTTTGGTTTATAAGCAAAAGGGGTCAAGGTTTAAATGAGCAGAATAAATTGATTTTAAGCTCCAGCTCTTCCAATAAAAGTGCAACCTAATTAAGTATAACAGCTACAGCTTCAGACAAACGTAAAACATTCAGTAGAAATTTTGACAAAAATGTATTTACCACAAATTGGATGTAGCTGTGATGTGTGAAGATAGAAAGAAATGTAATGAGCTGTTAACAGACATTTTTAACCAAGGAAGTATGAATTGCATTTGACCACATTTTCCATCTGTTAAGATGAGTTATACAAGAGCTGATAAGCAGATGAAGCACCATGGTCTGGCAGGAAGTTAACTTAAATTATGTGCACCAGTGAGGAAAGCTACTCTTAAAATCCAGTGAACTGATTCAAAGATCATTTCTTTTCTTTTTGCATACTAAATACCAATGGTTTTCCAGAACATAAGCAAAAAAATGTTGCCCCAGACTGAGCCAGGCAATTGTTATTGGCATGCAGACTACAGTGATTTTGGAAATCACAATAGAACAAAAGAAAGCAGCAGACATGAAACCTTTACATCTTCGTGGCTCATCCTGCATTTAGTGTACTTACTCTCATTAATAGTACATTTGGTAAGCCCAGACTTTTCTTCGGATTTAATTTAAGTAATAAACATGCTCCAAATGAGCAGTGGGAGAACCCTTTCAATGCCAATTTTAAGTGCACTGAGATTTTAACTTTGCTTTTGGAATGGAAATATATTAATATCTACTTAAATAGCTCTGTAAGTTATTTTCACTTTTTATTTTAAAATAATTTCAGAAATAATTACAAAGTGTTTCTGTGTAGCCCTTACTCAAATCATCTAACATTAGCTGCTTATAAAACCATGGTACAGTGATCAAAACTTAAAAAAATTAACACTGATAGAGTACTATTTAATTACTAAACTACAAACTACAGTAGGATTTCACCATTTTTTCTACTCTGTTTTTTTTCATTTCAGTATCCAATCCAGGGTTCCACATTACATTTAGTCATTGTTTCTCCTCCAATCTGTAACAGTTTCTGAGTATTTCCTCTTTCATGACCTTTGCACTTTGGAGTAATGTTAAGTATAAAGAGTACTGGTGGGTATTTTGTAGCTACTCCTTAGTTCAAGTTTGTATGATGTATTCTCATTATTAGATTGAGGTTATGTAATTTGGAGAAGAATACCACAGAGTTAGTGTGTACTTTCCAGCATACCATATCTAGTGGCACATGAAGCCAATACTTCATTATTACTGAGGATGTCAACCTGGGTCATTGGGATTGAGCTAAGGTCTGCCAGGTTTCTCTACTGTAAAATTACTATATTCCCTTAGTAATTAATAAATATTTTAGTTAACAGATATTTTGAAGCTTTATCAACATCTATATCTGCTTAAAATTTTGAAGTAATAGAATAAAATATACATAAGAACCTATCAAAAATATAATTTCCAGAAAAGAATAAAAAAAGAGATAAATTATACATTTTAAAATAATCTAATGGTTAGGATGACATAACCAAGAGTTTTGCACTCTACAGGATAATTTTTACTTTTTATCTCAGTGGATTCAATTTAAACAGTATTCATATTATATTAATTAGCATTTGACAATGGGTATCTCTTAGTTTGCAAACTATTTTCCATCAAAATCTGTATTTTAAGCTTCCTTTGAAAAAAATGAGAAAATCTTATAATCCTGAGTTCATATTATGTTTTAAGTTTAATTGAGCAATAATTGATCTACAAAAATGCACATATTTAACGTTTATATTTTGATGAGTTGGGACATATGCATCTTTGTGTGTTTTCATTTGTTTCTGTTTTGTGGAAAGAACACTTAAGTAGAGATCTATTCCCTTAAAATAATTTAAAGCGCACAATGCCATGTTGCTTTATAGCTACCATGTTGAACAGCAGATCTTATAACTTACTCATTTGTATAACTGAAACTTCATACCCATTAAACAATATTGATGGGTCCATATTTTAATAATACCATAATTTTCTATAATTGAGTTCTGGATTTTATTCTACATTTTCCTACAATTATATTGCATCAACAAACTGGCTCATTTATTTGTTATCTTTTTCAAATCTCTAGGCATTTGTGTTTCTGGTCCTTGATGCTTGAGAATATGAGGGAGGGTAATATTAATCCACTATTATAAACACCATTAAAGCAGGTCACTTGTTTTTTTGTGTGTTTTGTTTCGCTTTGCTTTGTAATTAAAAACTCCATGAAAAAGAAGGACACAAGCTATTTTGTAACTATGATATATCACAGTTACCTAGCTGGAACATCATGCTAATTTCATTACACTAATTTCTGGCAAAATTCCATTTAAAATAGTTGGCTATTTATATATTTATTTAATTTTTTTTTTTTTTTTTTTGAGACAGAGTCTCGCTCTGTCGCCCAGGCTGGAGTGCAGTGGCCGGATCTCAGCTCACTGCAAGCTCCGCCTCCCAGCATCACGCCATTCTCCTGCCTCAGCCTCCCGAGTAGCTGGGACTACAGGCGCCCGCCACCTGCCCAGCTAGTTTTTTTTTTTTTTTGTATTTTTCAGTAGAGACAGGGTTTCACCGGGTTAGCCAGGATGGTCTCGATTTCCTGACCTCGTGATCCGCCTGTCTCGGCCTCCCAAAGTGCTGGGATTACAGGCTTGAGCCACCGCGCCCGGCTGGCTATTTATTTTTAAGCTTTTTATCCAAAAGAGCTTTGAACAAAATTTAGCCACTGCTAATGTTTAAAATTCTTGGGTAACTGATAACAGACAAAAGGTTTCATGAATTTACAAAAATTCTAACAGAAAACTGAGCAAGTTTGGGATGCAATTAAAATGGAAACAGCCACTAACTAAAAATCAGGAGAAGTCCCTCTGTCAGCCAATGCTAATCAACCTCTGCCTCCTACAAAATGCTGCCCTAAAGATCAAAAACACTTGATTGAAGGCCATTAATTGAAAAGAAATATAATGCTACAGAACACAAGTTTAACTTCTTAATCTATTTAAAAATCGAAGTTATAATTAGTGACTCAAATGCCAAACGTCCCAAGGATTATCTCCCTAAAGATGTTAAAGATGACACCATCCCAAAAACTTTGTAAAAATACACAAAGATATTTTGAGAATCATAAAACAAACTCTGTTTGATAATTTTTTTACATAATAATAACTATTATAAAATAGATACAGGAGAAAATGGAGAGATGATTTCAGATCAGAAAAGACTTACCGAAAACACATGTTTCAATATTATAATGACACTCCATCTATTTCTCATTGATGAAATGGAGATACTAACAGTGTCGTTTTGGAGATTGGATGAGTTAATATTTTAAAGCATTTTTAACAGTATAATTAGTTATATTAAAACTACACAATTCATGACTAAATTCAAATTTGTTCTGCATTTTTCTAGGCATTAAAGATACAATAGTGAATAAAGCAAAGTCAGACAGATGATAAAGAAAGTAGGTGATGCATGAACACAGGCATTAATCAAAAAGCATTGAAGGTACAGTAAAGGACAGAGGACCTTTGGCATTGCACGTTGTTATTTGTCTAGGGCAGCGGGAAATGTTTAATCATGTAGTGCTTGAAAAGAGATATGCCAGATGTGAGAGGGCCATTCAAACATCTGCTTCGTGAGCTTTTCGGGCAGAGAAAGGGAAATTGGAGCAAGACTGAAGGACTGAAGAATAACGATGAGAGCTGCATGGCTGGAGAATAGCAAGATGAGGAAAATCCAAGAGAGATGAGGTTACAAATAGAGAAGACCATGTGAGGACTTTCATAGACTCTAGTTTACAATATGAGTTGATAGGAAGATCATACTCCCACTTTTATCACAAAATTATTATGCAAAACTGAGCAATATTAGTGAATTCCTCATGGGAAATTTGAGATTTAGTTCACTGTAGACAACAACATGACTATGCACTACTATTTAAAAAGTGGAAAAAATACCTGGAGCCCTTCCCTCTAGCCTCAGGAACACCCAAAGATTGATTCTTGATTGTATTTTTCTTGCAATAACATAAGGATCCCTTACCATACCCAACAATTGCTCAATAACTATTGAATTAACAATAGATGAATTGACTCAAAAATAATTTGAGGAAGTTTCTCAACAAGAACCAATAAATAATAAATGAGTTTCTATACATAATAGACTCATAAATATTTATTATCAGATACTTCCAAAACTACCCTTTCTCTGATCTTATTAGATCAAACAGACTTTTGATTAAAAATTGAGCAATCAATATGCATTTAATAAACAGTGGTTCATTATATAGCATCCTAACTAACCACTACAGACGTAAAAAGTTGAGTAATGACCGCCCAAAGAGGTCCTAATTCCTTGAAACTGTGGTAAATATGTTACCTTATGTGGCTAAAGGGATTTTTGCAGATAGTATCTAACAAGTATTTTGAGATGGAGAGAATATCCTTGATTATTTTGATGACCCAATGTAATCACAAATGTCCTTATAAAGAAATAAAGGAAGTTCAAAGTCAGAGACAAGGCCTGGAAGATACTACACAGCTGGCTGTGAATATGGAGGTTGGGGCCATGAAGAAAGGAATTGTAGGGGGCATCTGGGAGCTCAGAAAGAAAGAAAAAAGCTATTCCCCTAGAGCCTGGAGAAGAAAGAGAGTCCTCCAGAAATTTCGGTTTTAGCATTTCTGACTTCCAAAGCTGTAAGATGAAAATGTTGTTTTAAGTGACTACATTTTTGGCAATTTGTTATAGTAGCAATATAAATCTAATATAGCAGTTAAAATAAAAAAATTAAAGGTTGGACTTTTTCCATTTTTAAAATATAATGGAAGAAATAAAAGTACTTATATGGAAAAACTGAAAGCAAAACAAAACAAAAATATTAATCCAATTTCCTTATTTATAAATTATGAGGATTGGAATATTTATCTCTACCAACTATAACATTTTATTATTCTAATGTTTGCCTCTTATTTGATAATCCAAAGAAGGGTGACTATTCTGTCTTTTCTCATTTTTCTCCAACTTTCCAAATGTATCACGCAATTGTAATAACTGCATTACAATATTTTACTTTTAGTTATTCTTACATATCATCTTCTCATTAAATGTATGCTTTCAGTAAATATTTCTGAAACAAATCCAAGTGTTACAGTTCACCAGCAAATCAAAGTCATCATTCTCAAAACCAAACCCATCTTCTGCTTAACTAATTAGTTTCATCTGGCTTCCTTAATTTTTCTTACTGTAACTTTCAGTCTCCTAGTTTTCAGAAATTATTTATTGCCAAGCAGCTATTTCCTACAAATTATTTTTTCAAGTCAAATAACAAAAGGCTGTATTTAATTAGAATTGCCATGTACTTATACTTTATAACCAGCAGTAAATTAAACTGCCTGAGTGAATTGAAGGGAAAATCCTGATAGAGAAAGAAAGGTTGGCTCTTCAAGGTCAAGTTTCACAATAAGATATCAAAATAACATTATTCAAACATGTCAGTTGTTTTAATCATTATAACTTTTATCAGAAAATAATTGCCCACAAAATATTTGGTGTAGGTGGAGAATTTTTAAGCAGAAAAGTTATCTGTTAATACAATTAAGTTTTTAACAGAAAGAAAATAAATTATCTGTTCTTAATAAAAATGATCGTTATCAACATAGAATAATTTTTAAATTACTTTCATAGAAAAAAAAACCCTGCATATTGAATATAGGATGACAAATAATAATCAGTTTGTTTATCTGATGTACAGTAAAGCCTCTAAAAGTAAGTAATTTTATGACCTTTCCAGCTCTTAACCTATTAAAATGGTCTCTTCTTGCTTATTCTATTTCATCTGGTGTCTCCAAGATTTTTTATTATAGATTTTTTTTTCAAAGCATACCCATTGACATCATTCAAGAAACAATGTTCTTCAGACTGAAAACTTGGGAATAGGTAGATAACTGTGTTTTTCTATAATTACATGTTTACCTTTGTTACACAGATATACACATGTATGTGCTTTACCCCCAGTCACTGCAAGGAAAATGCCTAAATTTTACTTCTTAATCCACAGCACCTAATATTGAGCCTAGTGTTCACTTAAAACCTCATTGAATGAATTACAGCTGGGATTTATATTCAAGAGATCTGGGGTTTCATTTTAGTGTATATCAATTTTTGGGGAATTCACTGATTTCTACATAATCCCACTATATAATGAAATGCAAGAAATGTAAGAGATGAACAAGACTTTGGCAAGTATTTCTTATAAGACCTCCTTAATAGGTGTTTCACCCGATGCCCTGAGATTAAGTGGATTATCTTCATATCCCAAGGAGGACATGGAGGGAAAAGCTGAAAAGGAACTGTATTATAAAACTATGTTTCATAAACTTGGTGATATTACATTCAACAATACATGATATAACTACTGCTGATTAACCTGGAAAATGTTCATTTACTTTCCAGAAACTGAAAGTAAATAAAAAATTATAAATAGAGAACACAATAATAAGTAATGAATCAAGATCTAGATTTTACTATATTTACATATTGAAGTAATATCAAGAAAACAATTAGATTTCACAAACTTTTAATATATTATTGGTAGTATTATAGAGAGTTAAATATTGCCACTTGGCTTTGCTCATTAATATTTGCTTTATTTTGCTCACAAGCCATTAAATAAAAGAAATATAAACTAAAAAATAAAACCACAATGATTTTTAAACGAGTAGTAAAATTTTACCCTTATTTTATAAGAAAGAATAATAAGCAATTTTATATTTACTTTCAGATCAGTGAAATTTATGAGCCTTATAAGAATATCTATTTAAAACATCTCCTGTCTACTTTTTCCTAGGAGACATAATGCATTATGAGTATGATTAACTAGATGAAAAAGACAGAATCAAATAAATATAAAATGCAACAATGCTAAACTCGTTTTACTTTGATGAGACACATTGTGGGCACACTACTCGAAAGTAGAAAATTGACATTAATCTACAGATACCCAACGTTAATCAGGAAAACCTAGTTGTAGGAATTCATATTTTTATATGACCAATTCAAATGGAGTATGCACATAGCCACGATCCAGCGATTACAGTCCGGCATAGATACACCGAAGGAACTCTCATTGGTCCGTAAGTGACATGAATACAAATATTTATGGAGTATCACAGTGTACCCTTAAACAACACGGGTTTGCACTGTGCGAGTCCACTTATGTATGATTTTTTTTCAATAAAAGTTGCACCGAGTGTCCCTGCCTCTCCTGCCTCCTCTTCCACCTCTTCCAAATATTCTGCCTGTGCCACCCCTGAGACAGCAAGACCAACTGCTGCTTTTCCTCCTCCTCCTCAACCTACTCAATGTGAAGATGAGAATGATGACCTTTATGAGATCCACTTCCACTTAATAAATAGTAAATGTATTTTATCTTCCTTATGATTTTTTAAAATCACATTTCTTTTCTCTCTAGCTTACATTATTGTAAGTATATAGTGTAACATATAGAACATAGGAAGGATGTTTCATCGACTGTTCGTTATCAGTAAGGCTTCTGGTCAACAGGACACTTAGTAGGTAAGTTTTCCGGGAGTCAAAAATATTATGGAAATTTTTGACTTCCTGGAGATTAGCACCCCTGTCCCCTTCATTGTTTAAGGGTCAACTGTATTTTGTTTTGTATTGTTTTGTTTTGTTTTGAGACAGAGTCTCGCTCTGTCGCCCAGGCTGGAGTGCAGGGGCCGGATCTCAGCTCACTGCAAGCTCCGCCTCCCGGGTTCCCGCCATTCTCCTGCCTCAGCCTCCCGAGTTGCTGGGACTACAGGCGCCGCCACCTCGCCCGGCTAATTTTTTGTATTTTTAATAGCAACGGGGTTTCACCGTGTTAGCCAGGATGGTCTCCATCTCCTGACCTCATGATCCGCCCGCCACTGCCTCCCAAAGTACTGGGATTTACACGCGTGAGCCACGGCACCAGGCCCTTTCAACTGTATTTTTTGTTGTGCTTAGCTGGAGGCAAACTATTCAACTGGAAGAGTATATAACTTATATATGACGTATTACTTCGTGAGAAATAGAAACGTATTGAATGTACACATAGCAACATGGCTGGAGTTGATATAGTTCAGTGTTAGTGAAATAGTGAAAAAGAAACAATCCTTATGTGTATGCATATCTGTGATCTGATCCTTAAAAATAAATTTAGAAATTATATGATTCTATAAATAATAATACAAATATGATTCACTGAAATTAAAGATGCAACACTTCTACAAAAATGAATAAAAACAAAAGATACATATTAAACAACTATATTGATTAAGTTAATTATATATGTGTGAATAAGTTGTTAAATAAAAAGAGAAAGCAATGTTTCAGGGTCGATATAATGGGACAAAAATGTAGGAATGTGATTATTTCGACCACCTCCTACAGTTTTTTATAAAAATAATTTTCATTTATAAGCTAAGTGGTGTTGATTTATTTATTAAATTTATGTTTATTAAGCTCCCAATGTGTGCTGTGTCTCATTCTACATGCTGGAAATACAACAGCAAGTCATAGACAAAAATATCTTTATTGATAGAATATTAGTTACTGAGGACTTAATAAAACTACTAAATACTAAGTTATGATAAATACTTGAAATTTATATTGTATTTTTAAATATTGCTGAACAATTCAAGTGGAAAATTTCAGTCTCTTGTTTATAAAATTATTTTTAAAGATCAGATCACAGTCATCATGAAAGTAAAGATTTGACCAACAGAGAATATTAGGGTAGACCTAGAATTTAAGCCTTTGGAGACAGGCACTTAATAAATATTTTTTGAGTGATTGATTATTTTACCACTCAACTTTTAACTATAAATGTATAAATAATATACCATTAAAAAGGCCAAATTGGTAAAACTATGATAAACTCTGGCGATTTCAATTTACTAAGTGGTATTGTTAAAGCTCAAAGAGGAAAATTCAATTTTAACTGCAGAATGTAGGAATTTAGCTTCATTTTAAAAATCAGTCCAAGTTACTCAAAAGCTAAAATTGATTCAAAGAAGACTATTTCATATTGAGAGTCCTGAGCTACTGAATTGCAAATTCATAAGGAAGACAGTGGTCATTTGTAATAGTAAAAGCAATTACGACATAAAATTAGGTATATCACAAGTACTTTTGCTTTCTACTTATATTTTTGTTCTTCAGAAAGTTTGTAGTAAATAAATATCTTAATAGATTATTTATAATAACATGATAATATGAAAAAGATAAAGTTCAGAAGTAGCTTTCTGCATTGCTATAAAGATTTGCTGAGCTTAGAGTTATATATCGACTCAATTACAAGGTTAATATTTGTCATCATTTCAATGCATCTTAAAATTGACAAAATCATTGATCAATTCAATTACAATTCACAAGGAACAAGTTCCAATATCCTCTAAGACTGCGTTTCAACAAATCTCTTTAGACACACTACAGTTTAAGTAAACCAAACAATGACTATTGACCTAAGGCACAATTGATTAAAGATTATATAAGGAAAATGTTATTTTCTAAAAACTGCATTTTTCATTGTGATTTTTGTTTATGTGAATGGTGCAATTGTGTGTGTGTGTTTTAGTTATGAATTCAGTACTATGCTTTATTTTATTAATTGGCATTCCATCTTGCAAACAGATACTAATGCAAGGCCTTAGGTACAGGTAGTTATTTGGGGGGTAATACAAGAGGCCAGAATACAAAGGCGGGGACAGTGTCAGTAAAGCAGATAAAGCCTATAAAGTATTCATCATTGAGTTAGCCAGCAGTGTGGTTATGTCAAGTATTAAGCTATTCTCTCTCAAATCCAAGTCCACTATTGCATACTATAGTGGAACTCCACTATAATTGTGGACAAATCCACATTTCTATTTTGTCAGTTTGCTTCTTGTTAGCCTCTGCCAATAAGACTACTGAAGGGGCATTATAAGGCTGGATGGGGAAGATGGCACAAGAGGCTGTAGTTACAACCTGGAAGCCATTTCAGTCTGTAACATCTGGTGTCTGTAGTTCTTCTATGACTTGCAGAACTAGCCTAACAAAACACCCTTCAGACACCAGTGCCACCAGAATGTGTTTCCACAGGATAAGGGGAATACTTTCTGTTCAGCAGGTACAGTTGCCTTGATTTCACAATGCTCTTCAAAATTTCAAGACAATCAAAGATGCTGTGCACAATTCTGTCACAAGGAGCAGAAAAGATAAAAATACCCTTGCTGTACTTCCCACAGAAAGGCAAATGATTATTCTATTTTCTGAAGGGATTTGAAAGAATACATTTGCCACATCAACTTGCGTGTCCAGTGCCAGAATTTGTGCTCATCTCAGTAGGAAAGACGTATCCAGCCCCATGATTGCAATTAGAGCAACCACTTGGTTAAGATTACAGCAGTTCGTGGACTTATGCCAAAATCCATTTGGTAGTTGCAGGGGCCACATGAGTGGTATAAAAGGAACAATCTATCTCTGAGCGTGTCACTATCAGCAATTCCACTCGGAATGAGGAATTGCTCTGATTTACCATCATGAGAGGGCAGTTTCTGGGACATCCAACTGGCCTGTACTATGATAACAACTCCTTCTCTACATGAAAAGAAATTAACTTAACAGCCCTGCCAGCTGTTAAGTATACTTATCCCAATTATGCACTTGAGCACCAGAGCAATCATGAGTGTATCACTGTGAGTCAGGTTCCAGCCAGGACTCCATTTATACATGGGTTCCCTAAGCCTCCACTCCAGCTGGATGGTCATGCTGGCATTTGGGGCCCCCTTCTATCTGTATCAGCTGCCCTCAAAAAAGCCTGGCCTTCCTTTTTCCCCATGTGTACAGCCAAGCTGACAAATGTGCACACATAAATTTAGGTCACATTTGGAGGAATATCTATTGTTTATATTTGTAATGGTATTTCAGTTTCCTTTTTCAAAAGGAACCAGCCAAGTCACAATCAATGATCCATGGATCTGACATCTGAGATAGTCTAGAAACTAGGCAGGGAATCACAATTTTGACATAAGTGTTCTACGTAGCAGTACTTAATTTGTTCTACTTGTACAAGGTAAGGAACATCCCATTCAACTGCTTATCTACGTCACCTCTAGGACCACCAAGGTCTGTTAGAGATCACCGTGGATCCCTGCAGGCCACACTCATTGCCACTCCAACCTTGTTGACAATGTCAGTAATTATGTCCACCATGCCTCTGACAGGTAAGTGCCACCACCTGGACTCTGCTCATTTAGCATTCTTTCATTTTCACCGACCTTAGCAAGTCCAGTTCTTTATCAGAATCTGCTACAGTGAAACCCTGGCCTACAGGGGACAGTCATTGTTGGACCTCTCAAAGATTCTGGTGCCCCTTATCAGTACCCTACCTTGCAATTCCCATTTTGTAATATTATAACTAGTTTAACATGTCTTTCTCAGGATGTTAAATTTCGAGTCACAGGAGAGAGCCTCTGTCGCAATAAATTATTCTCTATTTAGCCTTCTAATGCACTCAGCCCCAACTCTTCCCAATGGCCTGGCCTAATACCTTCAACTGCCACTGGAACATCTGTAAGCTGAGTAATGCCATTATGTATGGGGAAAATCCTGAAAATCTATCAATAAATAGTTATTTTCTTTCGTAAAATAACTATTTATTGGATGCAGCTATCCATAAACCTTACTCTAGTTATTGATCTGAAATAATCATGATGGCCAGGCAAGAATCCTGAGGAAAACAAGTGTTATCTTGTGAGGAATGCATTTTAGTCTCCAAGCAATGAGACACCCTCTTGGCCCTAGCAGTGCAGAAGGATTTATTTTGGCTTTCCAAGGATTTTAAAGAGTACATCTGGATTCAAATTAATTCCCCCATCTGTTTCCATCCCGACACCGAGGTTTCTTCTCATTTCATATTAGGGCTCTAATTTTTGTGCAGAAGACTGTTGGAGACTGTACATTTATTCACCCTTGAGGTTCTTCTATCCTTGTACTTAAATCCTAGGCTTGATCTTCATCAGTGTTTACTCTCTATCTGCAAGAGCTGAGGGTCTCTATAAATAAGTTACATGAAGACCTTCGGGTTTTCACAGTGTCCACAGGGTTGATAGTTGTTGGCTTTAACCTGATATTTTTGTTTTTCAAGGCGTCTAGGGCACTTGATAAAGAATCCAGTTTCACAATGTTAATAACTACTATGACCTCCACGACATTCAAGTGCTAGAGCAATGACACAAGCCACAGCTTCCTCTTCTACCTATATCTACTCCTGATTCAGCATAGAGAATGTCATCACATTTGTGTTGTTACAGCGCACCAGAGTTTACACCACCTTTGGTACCATGAGTCAATTGTCTTCTTTGTCTGGCAGGTTCTGAGTCATCCAGGTCCAGAATTCCACCCAATAAATGGCTTTCTTGGGCCACTTCCATTATAACAATCATATATTTGATTCACCCAGAAACAGAGCGTAAAACAAGGATTTAGTTTCAAGTCTAATATTTGGGAGGTAGTTTCAGGAACTGGAGGAGACCATGGGGCAAGTGAAACAGGGCAGGTTGAAAAGATGCTAAAGCATGTTATTGATTTGCCACCACTGTGGGCAAATGGCACCCATTCCTGTGAGGGACCCTCTAAGTATTAATACAAGAGGCATCTTAACATTTTTACTCTGAAAGATTAGTGAGAAGTTTACCCATTAACACCCATTCCATTTAACTGATCATTGCCTCTGGGAGTCTTAATTTTCCCAGGTTTTCAGGCAGCTACCTTGTGCTGACCAAAATGCTTTCTTTGACTTCAGGCAAAAAAAAAAAAAGGAGCAGAACTGGCATCAGACCCTGCTATTGTGGCACTGAAATCCAATGAGCAGAGGGAGATATGAAATTTGGCCCTAAACTAATAGATTATAAAAATGACAACTGAGCAAGATGATATATAAATGAACAGCCTAGAGGACACTAAAGTTCATGTAAAAATATATTGCATGATGAAAACAAGATTTTACTTACATAGACAAAATATATAACTTTCACAAAATAATTCTATAATTAGAAAATCATATATTTGTGAATTGATGTTTAACTCTCACCACTTTGGAGGAATGTAATAAAAGTCACTGCAGTGGTTGTGATATATTAATGATATATTAATTTTTTTGATTGTACAATTTTATGTCACAACTTTGTCCTATACTTGTGTATAACAGTCACTGTCATTTTCACTTATCTCTAAAATAGAAACACTTTAGAACATACACAAACTCAATAACATTATTAATTAACATTATAAATAAAATAATTGTAAGATATTATTTTTCCTGAATATTATTATGTATAAAATTGATTGAATGCCGTTTTTTACAATGCTAAGTATTTTTAATGAGGCATAACATTCCTGAACAAAATGTTGTTGTCTCATTTGTTTTTTACAAATATAACAGGTAAAATTATATCTAACTATTTTAAAGTAATGAACCTACAAGTTACAATATGAATGAGAGGAAGGATAAATAAGAAAATCATCATGAGAAAGATTAGGAAATGTGCCCAAGGTTAAGAGCCTTGGAAGTAGTTTTAATATTTGAAACCATTTCTGACTCTCGAGAAAACTGACTTGTATGCCTGTGAAAGAAAAAGACAACCAGAAAGAGCACAGCGGGAAACAGATAAATCTTTTAGAAAAGAAAAATACATAGTCAATATTTAGTAAGACTTTATCTGAAGTTCACAAGAGAAAAGAATGTGAGGATTGAGGATTAAGACATATTCATAGGGCAAAAACATCAAGGAAAATAATATTGACAGACTGCTACTGATGGATTTGAAATCCTAGTAAAAGAAAAAGAAAAAAGAAGGGGTCAAAATGTAACAATAGGAAAAAACAGAACGTTATATAGACTATATTATGCCACAGATTATAAGGTAAAACCAGTATAGGCTTCTAATAATAGAAAAAAATATGTAATGTGTATATATATATATATATATATATATACACATGCACACACACATATATACATGGGTGTATATATATACACGCACACACATATATATATATATGGAATTTGTATTTTACCTATGACTGAACAAAGCCACAAATAGATAAAATGCAGTTGCTATGAATTTCAGCCTAAAGAATGTATTTACTCAGTGACAAATTATAGGACAGTTTAACTTATCAAAATATAGATCAAGAGCTAACGTAATAAACAGAAGCAGGACCTACGCACTTAAAAATCTTCAGAAAAGAGTTGAGTGAAGAAAGAGATTTGTTTTTTTAGAAGAGAAAGTTCCAATATTGTTAAAATAACAATTCTTCTTTAATCCAAATTCAATGTACTTCCAATATAATTTTATTTAAATTTGAAATAATGTCTCTAAAGTTTCCCTCTTAAAAAATATTAGGGTAGATACAAAATATTTTGAAAACAATGAGTAATAAGACTTGTTCCATCATCAAAATAATGAATTATAAAAATAACTACAATGCTAGTAGTTTAATGAGGAGCTTTGATGTAAATTCCAGTTTTTATAAAATTATGTCGCATAATGAACACAGATTTTGCAATTAGACAAAATATATTCTATTCAGAATATGATGTGGAGACACTTATATTTTTGGTACAAAAAAATGTATGTACTTGTTTTGGTTGTGATTTTGGGGAAATGCTCATTTCTGGCTCAGAGTCTCTAGACAAATATTTTTCCTTTGCTTACCAGATTATTTAATAAATTTATTAAAGTCTGTAATGTTCTGTTATCAGTAAGGTGATACAACTTTACTAAAGTAAAACAGTCTAGCTTTATTTTGAAATGTCAAGTTGAATTTAAGAGTGTAATTGATTTTTCATGACATAAATTTAAATAATTATCTGCTACTAGTTTCTTCAACCACCATCTTATAACTGTCTGAATGCTGTTGATATTTTGATATCTGTATTCAGCCTAAATTTTTAAAATAGTCTAGCTTTGTTACTTGGGCACACTAAGATATCTCCTATGTAGTGCAAAATTTGTAACATTTAGTTTCCACTGGGCTAGGACACACTTGGACAGAAGTAAAAAGAGCTCACGCTTAGTTCTGCACATGGAAGCAACAGATTAGACTTTAAAGAGGCTGAAATATCTGGTATACTGCTTTAGACTCTGTGTGGTTCACCTACAATAAGCTACAAAGTAACCAAAGTCTATGGAGAATTTGATAGCAACTCAGAGATGTAAATAGCTTAAAAATTGTCAGTAACATACGTAAAGCAAGAAAAACTTGGACAAATAAAAATCAGTGACTTTTCTTGGATTCACCAGAGAACTAAGTCTGTAGGGCAAACCACCACTGGGGATCTGGAAAGACAATTTCCGAAAGAGGGAATGAAGATATTCTTAACTAGAGCAGAAGCAATGAATCTATGAATTAATTGGTAATAACATTTAAATAGTAATTTTGACAAATTGTTGAAGGCTGAATATAAACTAGTAGGAAAGATGCAGACTCTGTGAATAGAGAATTTAGGGAAGTTCAAATTCAAGGGAGAATACCAAACACAAGAAGACTAAAGAAATTTGGTCTGGCATCTAGAACTACAAAAATCATGAAGGAAAATACAACTCCTAGCCAGATTAAAATAAATCCTCACATTAGAGGCCTATTTACTCAGGATATTACCCAATATGACACATACAGAACAACACAAGCAAACATACAAAGCACACCACATGCAAGAAAAAGCAGTCTAGAGAGACAAAGCAAATATCAAAACCAGACGGTGATATGGCACAGACATTGGGATTATCAGTGAATTTTAAGTAATTACAAATAATATGTTAAAGTTGTTAATGGAAAAAAAAAATCAATAAGCCATAAGAACAAATGGGTGAGGTAAGCAAGGAAATGGAAACTCTAAAATCAAATCTAAAGGAAATGCTAAATTAAACATAACAGTATAGATGAATGGGACAGCACTGTCAATCAACTTAATCTAATGGCCATTTGTAGGATAGTATATTCAATATCAGCAACATGTAGATTCTGCTCAAACTTGTATAAAACATTCATCAGGATAGATCCCATTATTAACATAAAATATCTTAACAAATACTAAATAACAAAAATTATTAAAAGTAAGTTTTCAGAAAACAATGGAAATGAAATGGGCATTAAAAACATAAATACAGCTAGATAATACCAAAATATTTGAAAGTTAACAACATACTTCTAAATAACACATGGATCAAAGACGTTTCATTTTTTAAATGATGAATGAAAATAAAAAAATAAAAATAAAAATTGTGAGATCCAGTGAAAGGGGTACAGAAAAATTTATAGAATTAAATGTATAGAATACAAACAAAGCAGAGCTGAAATCAATAATCTAAGCTTCAATCTTATGAAGAAAAGTACTTGACTATTTCCCACAAAATAGAGATGACACAAATTACCAGAATCAGCAATGAAAGAGGATCATTTTCTTAGTCCATTTTCATACTGCTATGAAGAAATACCCGAGACTGGGTAATTTACAAAGAAGAAGAGGTTTAATGGACTGATGGTTCCACATGGTTGGGGAGGTCTCACAACCGTGGCAGAAATTGAAGGAGGAACAAAGGCACGTCTTACATGGTGGCAGGCAAGAGAGTGTGTGCAGGGGAAGTGCCCTTTATAAAAACCATCAGATCTCATGAGACTTATTCACTATCACAAGAACAGCATGGGAAAAACCCACCCTCATGATTCAATTACTTCCCACTCAGTCACTCCCATGACACATGGGATAATGGGAGCTACAATTCAAGATGATATTTGGGTGGGGACACAGCCAAACCACATCAATAATCTCTACTGATCTCAAGGACATTTAAAGGACAACAAGAAAATACTCCTAACAACACATGTCAATAATTTAAATAATTTGGATGAAATAGATTACTTTCTTGAAAGGAAAATGTAGAACTACCAAAACTCACACAAGAGAAATAGATAACCTGAGTAATTATATATTTGTATATTAAAAAATTGAAATAATATTGCCTTTCTAAAAAGAGTGTTACCAAATCCAGATTATTTTACTTATAAATTATTCAAAATAGTTCAGTAAGAAATTGTTCCAAGTATTAAACTCTACCAGTAAACAGATGCAGAACAAACATTTTCTAACTAAATTTTTGAGACTAGAGTTACCCTACAATCAAAACCAAACACAATAAAACAAAACTACAGACTAATACCTCTCATAAACATAAGTGCAAAAGTCCTTACAAAATATTTATAAAAGTGAATCCAACAATGTATAAAAACTTTGTGCACCACAAACAAGTGAAATTTATATTCTAGGTATGCAAGGATAGTTCCACATTTGAAAAATTAATCAATGTAATCAGTTATATCAACAGACTAAAGAAGGAAAATAAGATGATCATATTAATTAGTACAGTAAAAGAATAAAACAATCCAAAACTAATTAATGATAAAAACTCCCAACAACTTGAAGTAGAAGGAAACATTTTCAATTTGCAAACAAATAATCAAAACAAAATGAGGAAAGCACCATTTATAAAATAATAAAAAAAAACCTAAACAACTACAACTTACCTTGTACTTATTGTTGAGAAATTGGAGGGGTTTTCACCGAAATTGAGTGTTAGGCAAGAAAGAAATAATATTACCTTTGTTTGCAGATGACACGCTGGTCCATGTAGAAAATCCCAAATAAATGACAGGAACTCCTGGAAAAAAAAAATAAACAGGTATATGAAGGTTGCCAAATACAAGGTTAATATACAACAGTCAATAGTTGAAGTGAAGTCTATTATCCCACTCAGGAATCTAAACTACACTTAAGACTTGCTGGAGAGAAAACATATGTGATATAGAATTTATAGGTTAACTTGAAAATCCTCTGTGCCTTCTTTCTTATAGCTCTTACCTTGAATTTTCCAAGAAGGAAAGGCCTCCCATAATACATTTGAGACAAGCCATCAAAAAAATAGCATGAGACTATAACTCTGAGAATGTAAAAAAGGGAAGATATTTAACTCTTCCTAAATAAAAGAGAAGACAAATCTTTATAACAGGACAAACTGGTGTCCTTGTTTCAATGGAAATAACTTGTTACTGTAAATCTATAACATATTCCCTGTTATCTGCAGAACAACTACCATTTTCAGGGCAATAAATGTATATAGCTCGAATTGTAGAAAAAATACAGAAATTAACAAACTATGTATTTAAGTACCATTGCGATGACAAAAAAGCAAATACATAGAGATAAACCTAACAAAATTCGTGAAATATTTGAAAGCTGAATACTAGTAAATGTTGATAAGAGAAATAACAGTTTATAAATGAATACTCATGGATTGGAAAATACATTACTGTTAAGGTGTTGATTCTACCCAAAGTGATCTACAGATTCAATATATTTCCAAAGTCCCCACAGGTTTTCTTTGTAGAAGTTGACTTTCTGATGTCAAAATTATAAAGTGCAGTAAATAAATATAAAGACTAAAACAAGCTTGGAACACAAGATTAAAACTGCAGAACTTAAACTGCCTCCTGATATCAAGATTTTTATAAAGTCATGCTAACTAAGACAGTATGGTGGTGCCAAAAGAATGGGCAGGTTGACCCAATTTAAGAGAAGAGAGAGTCCAGAAATAAACTTACACAGGTAAAGTTAACTTGACAAAGATGCCAAGACAATTCAATGGATAAAGTCTAGAATAATAATTAAATGGTGCTGGAATAACTGAAAATTCACATGTAAAAAATAAAACAAATTATATTCACACCATAAACACATTCAATGGATTATAGATCTAAATGCAAAACCTGATAACTATAAATCTTTCAGGAAAACTCATTTTACCCTTAATGTAGGCAGAGATTAAAACAACTTTTTTTGTTGTTCAAAATATTTAACAAAATAAAAAGACCAAAGTACTTCAAGAAAATACTTGCAAATCACATATGTGATAAAGAGTTGGTCTACAGTATGGAAAGTACCCTCATAACTCAATAATAAGGAAAGAGAAAATACAGTTTAAAGTGGGCAAAAGATTTCAACAAACATTTCACCAAAGAAGAGATATAGATAGTAACTAACAACATTGTCATTAAGCAAATGAAACTTAAATGACAAGATGCCACTACAAACCTAAAAGAAGGATTAAAATGTAAAGAAATTACAAGAAAAAAAGTCAAAACACCAGAAAACTGACAATGACAGCTTCTGAATATGTAGACAAACAGGAACTCTCCTGCCTTGTTGGTTGAAATGCAAAATGTACAGCCTTTTTGGAAAATAACCTGGCAGTAAATCAAAGTTAATCATGCACTTAATATACAATCAAATAATCCCACTTGAAAGTATTTACCCAAGTGGAATGATAACCCATATTCATACAAAAACTGAACATAAATGTTTATAGACACTTTATTCATACCAAATATCAAAAATAATAAAATATCCTTCAACTTGGGAATTGATAAAAAAATTGGTACCTTCTCCAGTTGAATACTACTCAGCAGTAAAAAGAAACAGACCACAAAGATACACAAAATGTTGATGAATCTCAAGTGTATTCTAAAAGATCAGACACAAAAGCAAAACCATTAGAAGAAATGTCAGATCAGCAATTACCAGTGACTGAGGTTGGGATGACTGTTTAGTCTTGAAAAGGGGCATGAGGGAACTCTTTGGCAGGAGGGGAGGATCAAATATTCTGAATGTCAATTATGGCATTGAATGTTGTCTTCATATCCAAATAGAATGCAAGCCTTTATTTTAAGCAATAGGAAATGAGTGTGGGATAGTTAATTTTAAGTGTCAACTTGACTAGATTAAGAAATACCTAGAGAACAGGCAGAGCTTTGTTTGGAAGTGTGTTTTTGAGAGTATTTCCTGAGGAGATTGATGTGTGAGTGTGAGTGGACTAAGTACAGAAAGTTCACCCTCAGTGTGAGTTTTCACCATTCAATAGGCTGCAGTCTCTGATAAAACACAGAATAGTGGAAAGGTGAATTTGTCCCTCTCTTGGAGCTAAGATACACTCTTCTTCTCCTGCCCTTGGAGATCGGAACTCTACAGTCTCTGACCTTTGGACTCCAGGACTGTCACCAGCACCCTCAACATTCCCACCGGGTTCTCAGGACTTTGTAGTTGTACTGAGCCATGCCACTGGCATCCTAGGGTCTCCAGCTTGCAGATAGCCTGCCATGGGACTTAACCTTTGTAATAATGTGAGCCAATTCTGCCAATAAATCTCCTTTCATCTGTCTATCTATCTATCCATCTATCTCTCTATCATCTATCTATCATCTATCTGTTATCTATTTATCTATCATCTGTCTGTTATCTATCTGTTATCTATTGATCTAAATATCTATCTATCTATTTATCTATCTATCTATCTAATCTATCTACCTACCTACCATATTAGTCTGTCTCTCTGGAGAAACCTAATACAGACTGAAACTTTCAAAAAAGTGTTTAGTTTGCATTTCAAGTAAGGTCTCAAAAGTCCAAGAATCAGTTTGTTAGGGTGGGCTAAAAGGAATTGGGGCTTTCCTAGTACCTAGAGATGCTCCTCAGGCTCCCTGCTGACTCTGGAGTGGGAAAACTTCCCCATTCATGTGGAAGGCCCTACTTCCTTCAATCCTAACTTCAGAAAGAGAGAAACTTTCTCCTTGTGTCATATGTGTTGACAGCTTGAAAAAACATACACCAATACATTAAAAATGTATTCAAGGGATGGCATTTTATGTTATTTTATTTTAGCTTATTTGTATTTTCTGTTTTCCCCTATAGTGAACATATATCGCATTTGTAATAACAACAAAAATGACACAGGGAAAGAATAATTTAGGATATACATTGTTCAAGTTTTCATGATGATCTAAACACATAATGCTTTGCTTTGTTCTTTATTGGTAATGTTTAAAATTGATATGAAACAATAAAATGTAGATTCAAGTAATTAAATGAAATAATATTTAGTATGTAAATAGGTTTATATTTTAGTGATCAGAAGCTATTCCCCCATTCAAAGAGGCAGAATGAAAAGTAATGCAGATGCCTTTGCTGTATACCAATACTTTATTTTTGTTTCAAAGCTATAAACACACCAACTCATATAAAGAAAACACCAATGAGAGCTCAGTCAGTACTGATGCAACATACTAAAAGCCACATAGTGAATTAGCTGCTTTTTACTAGACTTCAAACAGCATTGTTCGAACCCCAGCAGAACATTCACTGTTAGTGTTCTTAAGTGTTGTTCTCTTAATAACTGACAAGTTGTGTTCTTCCATAAGTCCACTTCATTAGTATTGGCACATAAACTGGTTTCTAAACACTGATTAGAAACTGCAGCTCCTACTTGTGTGACATCATTAGCCTTAACAAATTATAAAGACTGCTTGAAATCCTGAAATCCACTGAAACCTTTAGGAAGAGTGGGTGAAGGGAAGCCTTAAACCACCATAAACATGCGTGTTGTGTTTGTTAACACTCCCCCAATAGGAACAACGAAGTGCAAAGCTAATGCTGGTCTTCAGGCTCCTGTTTCAGCTTAGAAAGGGATGAGTAATTATAACAACAACAACAACAACAACAATTAGTCTTTATTAATGCTACTATTTTTGATTCTTAACTTGCAGGTTAAAGAGCCATGAATATCCCAGTATATTTTTTACCAAATTATGAGCAGCTTATGATAACGAGGGGCAAGACACCACTTCCACCCACCAATGGGCCACCCTGGATAGAAAAGGAAGGCTGCTTGTATGGCTTTACCTTCTTTTCTTTTCTTTTCTTTTTTTTGAGACAGAGTTTCACTCTTGTTGCCCAGGCTGGAGTGCAATGGCACAATCTCAGCTCATTGCAACGTCCACCTCCTGGGATCAAGCAATTTTCTGCCTCAGCCTCTCAAGTAGCTGAGATTACAGTCATGTGCCACCACGTCTGGACAATTTTTTGTATTTTTAGTAGAGACAGGGTTTGTCCATGTTGGTCAGGCTGGTCTCGAACTCCCGACCTCATGATCCACCCATCTCGGCCTCCCATAGTGCTAGGATTACGGGCGTGAGCCACCCCGCCCAGCTGCTTATGCCTTTATTTTCTAAAAAAAAAAAAAAAAAAAAAAAGATTTCATTTCTGTCATCTATGACTCATATCATCTCTATTAAATAGCTATTATTATAACCATTTTATATCAAAGGCATTCATTCACTCATGTAAGCATTTCGAGGGCAGGAATTCTTGTCTATTTGTTGCTCTGTTTTATCTTGAAACTCTAGAGCTGTCTATGGAACATGATTGGCACTCAATAAATGTTTGCTGAGTGAGGGAACTCGCCTGCCAAATATCTATGTGATTTACTCAAGATCTCACAGTTGTTAACTCATGTGGCAAGAAGCCAAACCAGTTATTTTTAAATTTAAAGTTTGAATCCTTTCTATTATAAAATAAAGCATTACATTCATAAAGACAATAATTCATATGGAGACTAATTATATACCCCTGGATTTGAGAGGAATACCATTTCCAAATTCAGAAAAAAAAAAAAACAGAAAATATTTAAAAATATATGGGCTTATATGACAACATTCATCACAGGACACTATAAACAATGTTAAAATTTATACGGATTGGAAACTATTGTTTATTACATAAAAGATGAGCAAAAGGCTCATCGCTGTGATTTGTACAAACCTTAGGTAGCAGAAAGGAATAATGTAAACAATTGGATTAAAAAATTAATAGAAGATGCAAATAGGAATCCACCAAAAAGTAAATTGCCATAACCTATAAACATATGAAATAATTATTCATGTCATGAATTTTTTAAATGAAAATTTAAGCCCCAATGAAATATCAATTTTATGTTTAAGATGAGCATAGTAACAACCACAAATAAACAAATAATGGAATCTACTGTTAAAGATGATTTAGATACAAAATTGAGAGTAAATGAATTGCTTATATAATCTTGAATTATCAATTATCATTTTAAAAATTATAAATTACATTTGCCTGTGTCTTCCATTATTGATTTTCTATTGTACAGAAAAAATATTAAAATAAATTTAAGAACATTAAGACCCAGATAGAATTTCTATCATTTATTTTAAAATTATGACATTTAAACTGCTATTATATAAAACTGTTGATAGAGAGTTTCACATTAAAAATTTTTAATTATTAAAATAATGTAAACTGTTCCAACTGTAGGGTATTTAAATTTTTACTTGTATGACATTGGACAAATTAAGGAGCAATATCAAGTATTTAACTTTAGTTACTCCAGTTGGTGAAGGGACGTGTTAAATAAGTGAGAATAAAGAATTTTTTCATATATATTTTGACGGTTTTGATAAGTATGTATAATACACATAATTTAAATTCGCTATCCTTTTATTTCTTCCTATTATCTAGACATTTCATGCGCTCTGTTTATTCTTTTAACTTTATTCAATCAAGAATTATTAGCCAAATATTTCAGAGTGGAAAATGTTAATTACGTTATCTTAAAGATATTAAATAATGTTTTTCAAGACCACAAATAAAGAAAGAGTATGTAATCACATCCAATTCTATCTCCTACAAAGTTAATTTTAACAACTTTAGCCTATTGTGATATTAAAATGTACTAGCAATCAGTTCTGAGTAATGTCGCCCAGCTGTGTAAGAGTTTCCAGTTGTGGTTAAGGAATTCAGGTTTCAGTTAAGATGAAGTAAATATCCTCCACTCAATCCTTTCCACCGATTACAAGTAAAAACCCTGGAGAGAATGCATAAGGCAACTCTCTGAATTCATTGAAAAGTAAATAATAGCTGATCGATTTGTCAGGTAAATCAAAATTCGAATATGACAGGTAAGCCTCTTTTATTTTTACTTGTTTTTTTACTTCTCATTTCTTCCAAATTAGACTCAACATAACCCAAATCTGAAAAACTTGATTTTTTTTGATTTATGTGGAGAGACCAAAATACTTGAACAGACAAACAATTTTTTAATTGATACACAATTACTGTATATATTTATAGGGTACATGTGTTAATCAGAGCACTCATATTAGCTAATTTCAACTTTTACTGTAAAGTTACAGTAATCATAACATCATAGTATTGATGAAGGAATAGATACACAGATCAATGAAGATCAATGTAAATAAATAGAACATCCAAAAATGGATCCACCTAAACATGGCCAACTGACATTTGAAAAATGTGTAAAGAAGATTCAATGGCCTAAAATATTTCTTTTTTCAGTAAATAGTACTGGAAATAATGGACATCAGATGAAAAACAATGAACCTGGAGCTATTTCTCACACTTTATACACAAAGTTAACTCAAGTAGGTAATAGACTTAAATACAAAATGTAAAACTATAAAATACAAAAATAAATAGGAGATGATCTTCACGATGTTGCCTCAGGAAAATAATTCTTCAGTATGTCATAAATATGGTCTATAAAATAAATAAATCTATAACTTTTACTTAGGCACATTTAAAAAGTTTGTGTTGTGTCAGATATTGTAATATAATAAAAAGTCAAGCTATACTTGGAATAAAATATGTGCAAATCATAGAGATTTTAAAGAACTTGTGTCCAAATATATATATATATATTCTAATCATAAAAATGAGAGAACACATGATTCAGTCTAAAAAAGAACTGGTGGAGGTTTTCTTTTAAGACATTTTACAATCCCACCAACAGTGTAAAAGTGTTCCTATTTCTCAACATCCTCTCCAGCACCTGTCATTTCCTGACTTTTTAATGA
>NW_012115433.1:4270825-4275843 GCF_000951035.1 Colobus angolensis palliatus
GCTATAAAGACACATGCACACGTATGTTTATTGCAGCACTATTCACAATAGCAAAGACTTGGAACCAACCCAAATGTCCATCAGTGATAGACTAGATTAAGAAAATGTGGCACATATACACCATGGAATACTATGCAGGCATAAAAAAGGATGAGTTCATGTCCTTTGTAGGGACATGGATGAAGCTGGAAACCATCATTTTGAGCAAACTATCACAAGGACAGAAAACCAAACAACTCATGTTCTCACTCACAGGTGGAAATTGAACAAGGAGAACACTTGGACACAAGAAGGGGAACATCACACACCGAGGCCTGTTGTGGGGTTGGGGGAGAGGGGAGGAGGGATAGCATAAGGAAAGAGACCTAATGTAAACGACAAGTTAATGGCTGCAACAGCACACCAACATGACACATGTATACATATGTAACCTGCATGTTGTACACACTTACGCTAGAACTTAAAGTATAATAATTTTTTAAAAAGCACAGAGCTAATTAAAATTCCCAGGTGATCCTTAGGTCTCATATGTGTTTCAGCTTATTCTCTTTCCAAATCTTTTGCAGAGATACAAAAATAAAACAGAAGGGATTGACTTATATATCACCATGACCTTTCTGTCTACATACTGATGAAGATAATGAGCAGTGAAACAGGAAGCGTAGGCAGAAGAAGGGAAAAGAACGGCTCAAGATGACCTGCTAGCATGTTAGGCTTAGCATAATCATAAAATTGACTGCATTTGAATAATCTCTTTCCAAAATAAATGAGGATTAAGTGTCCAAATTTTATTTTGGAAAAAACTAAACACCCCCGTCTAGCCCCAAAATATGTAATCCCTACCATTCCAAAACGGTCTGATTATCTTACACTGAGTTATTCCATTAGCAATGAAGTTTCCATTGCCTTTGGGCAAGAAGGCAGAGGAGATTAGAGAATGTGGTCTGGTGCTTATACACAATGCAGCTAAGACGTTGCCTCTTGAGTACACAGTAGGAAAGAGTACTGCAACAGACTGTTTTCTCTAAACTGGCTTATACTCGGATAACACCAAGTCATATAAACAGGAAAAGAAATGTACTAGACATGTGTGGGAAATGCACTAGACATTCCCCATCAAAAGTAAATGTAAAATCTGGGTTTGTTGTAAATCAGAGACAGGGATTCTGAAATAAAGAGAAGGATAGAAAATAAAGAAAAAAAAAACACATTTCACATAACCAAGACAAATCAATGACAAATCAGCACATGAAAATATGCTAAATGTCATTTGTCATTAGAGAAATAATTAATACTAAAATTAAATGTCATGAGACATCTATTGGAAGGTTTAAAATACCTTGAAAATACATGTACTGGCAGTGTGCTTAGTTCTGCAGTTTATTAGGAATGTATTTTTAGTTAGGGTATAAGTTACTGGTCCAAGAAATATTTGGGAAAGTGATCCATCATCAACTATCGAAATTATCACACTTTCCTCACTGCACTGCAATGTCAACTTTGTCATAAATAATCTAATGGAATATGTGTGCTTCTGGACTCTTACTGTGTATTCATCTTTTAGTCTGCCTTCCTGCCAAATCTGCCCAATAGATATTAATATTGATAGAGTCCAAGAGCATAGTATAAATGTTTCCATTTTATTCTAGCAAATTGCCATGGCTACTGAACGTAAGTTTTTCCTTACTTATTTAGAATATTTTTTTTAACTGTGATCTTATCTCCCAAAGAACTCCTAGGATTTTGACTGAGATTGGACCTATAGATTAACTTGGGGGATAATCTATTATAGCTAATATATAACTATTAGTTACATCTTTAAAATATTTAGTCTGTCAACCGTTGAATATATATTTTCCTCCATTAAATTACATCTCCTTTAATATCTTTCACAAATGTTGTGTGATTTTTTAACATAGAGGTTTTGTACATCTTTTGTTAAATTCATGCCCAAGTCTTTGATATTAATGAATTCTATCTGTGAGATGCTGGTTTTTTTAAATCTGTTTCCCAGTAGCATATAGAAATACGCTTAAATTTTGTATATTGACCTCGTCCTTAGAAAAATGGCTGAATTTATTATTTATAAAACTTTGTCCATAGTTATTTTTGAGTTTCCTACATAGGCAATGATGACATCCATGAGTAATGAAAGTTTTGATTCTCTTCCAGTTGTTATTATCCCTTCATTTCTTTCCATGCCTTGTACTGGCCAGAATCTCTGGTCTAATGATAAATGAAAAAGGTACAGCAAGAACCCTTCATTCTATAACTATTTAATGAAATAATTTCACTTTTAAGTATCTATAAAGTGGAGTCAAAATTTCTCAAAAGAAAGGGAAAAGCTAAAAAGTGATGAAATTTAAGTTCTTAAACACTCAAAATTTATTTCTTTTAGCCTACTACATTATTTACTTACCTTAAATATAATCATGCATGCATATTATAATAATTGCAGCTAATATAAAACTGTGTTTATTATTAAAATGTTAGATAAATATGCATCACTTTTAAGAAAGAACATTAATTTAAAGAAATAAAACATGTTTGTTCCTTCTCAAGTTGACTATGTTTAAGAAAGAACATTAATTTAAAGAAATAAAACATGTTTGTTCCTTCTCAAGTTGACTATGTTCAGTTTATTGTTTTTAGCAGCTGCATTCTAGCTATTAGCAAGCACAATTGAGTTTAGTGACAGCGCAAATCCAGAATGTCGTTTACATACAATAGAAGTGAGATATTCCGAAACTTAAATCCCAGAGTGTGCAGAAATGAAAAAGAAAGCTTGATGAATAATTCCACTCTATTTAAGAATGATTCAACATCTACAAACAGAAAACAAAAATCGATCGCTCTGTCTCCAAATTATGTCACTGGTGAAGAATAAACCTAATTCTCAGAGCATGATATAGAGAAGAAAAATTTCATTGTTTAGAGAGCGTATCAGCTACTTTGACTTCCAGAGAATTAAAACAAAGACCACACACTGATATGCAGCTCTCACGCAATTTCAGATCATAATTTATTTCTACAGAGTCAAACTCAGAAATGTCCCCGTCCCCACAGCTGATAATTGACTTCATCTTTATAAGCACTTTATGTATGTAGATTATATATTGTGTATATAAACTACAGACACAAAATATCTGCACTTATTTGTATCTATCATTTATTTCGGAGCCCACAAATAAGTGATAGATATTTTGTGGATATATGCACTGGACATAGATCCACAAACTATTTCGTAAGTATACTATAGAGGCTTCAGAAGGCCAGTATGCAGATGTTTTCCTAATGTATTTCACAATTATTAAATTTTAATTTGATGAAGAGTTATATACAAGTGAAAGAATAGAATTGTGACATGGAAATCAGTTCCTCACAAAAATGGAATCTGATCACTGGTGTTAAATTTTGAAGTATAATCTGACGATTAAACTCAAAACAATATTGTAACATTTGTCATTTTAGCATTTAATAGATTCCTTTTTCCCTACTATATTTGGTTTCTACTCCTGCCATAACAACCTAAGATTATGTGGCTTAAACAGCCCGAATAGTCATAAGTGCTATTCGGGTCTCACCAGGTTATTATAATCAAGGTGCCGCCAGGGCTTCATGCTTTTTCAAAAAAAAATAATTTTTTGTGGATACATAATACGTGTATGTATTTATGGGGTACGTGAGATGTTTTGAAACAGGCATGCATTGTGGAATTATCACATCATGGAAAATGGGGTATCCACCCCCTCAAGCATTTATCCTTTGTTTTACAAACAATCCCATTACGCTCTTTTAGTTATTTTAAAATGTACAATTAAATTAGTATTGACTGCAGTTACCCTGTTGTGCTATCCAATAGTAGGTCTTATTCATTCTTTCCATTTTTTGTACCCATTCACCATCCCCACTGCCTCACATCCCTCCACTACCCTTCTCAGCCTATGGTAACCATCCTTCTGCTCTCTATGTCCATGAGTTCAATTTTTTGGTTTTTAGATTCCACAAATAAGTGAAGTGAGAACATGTGATGTTTGTCTTTCTGTACCTGGCTTATTTCACCTAACATAATGACTTCCAGTTACATCCATGTTGCAAAGGACAGAATCTCATTTTCCTTATGGTTGAACAGTACTCCATTCTGTATACATACTCACATTTTCCTTATTCATTCATCTGTTGATGGATACTTCAGTTATTTCCAAATCTCTACTGTTGTGAACAGCGCCACAACAAACATCGGTGCACCACTATCTCTTCGATATATTAATTTCTTTTCTTTGAGGTATATATCCAGGAGTGGCATTGATGGATCATATGGTGTCTCAATTTTTAGTGTTTTGAGGAACCTCTAAACTCTTCTCCACATATAAAGATTTTACTAATTTGCATTCCAGTGAATGAGGATTCCTTTTTCTCCACATCCTTGCCAGCATTTGTTTAGCTTGTCTTTTGGATATAAGCCATATAAACTGAGGTGAGATGATATCTCACTGTAGTTTTGATTTTCATTTCATTTGATCAGTGTTGAGCACCTTTTCATAGTCATGCTTGCCATCTGTATGTCTTCTTTTGAGAAAAGTCTATTCACATCTTTTGCCTATTTTTGATGGAATTATTATGTATTTTTTCCTATAGAGTTATTTGAGCTCCTTATATATTCTGGTTATTAATCCCTTGTCAGATGAGTAGTTTGTAAATATTTTCTCCCATTCTATGAGTTATCTCTTCACTTCGTTGATTGTTTCCTTTGCTGTGCAGAAGTTTTTTAACTTGATGTGATCTCATTTGTCCATTTCTGTTTTGGTTGCCAGTGTTTGCGAGGTATTGCTCAAGAAATTTTTGCCCAGAATCATGTCTTGCAGATTTTCCCTAATATTTACTTGTAGTAAGTTGCATAGTTTGAGGTTTTGGATTTAAGTCTTTAATTCGTTTTTCATTTGTTTATTTGTTTGTTTTAATACTTTAAGTTCTAGGGTACATGACCACAACATGTAGGTTTGTTACATATGTATACA
>NW_012115433.1:4276079-4305882 GCF_000951035.1 Colobus angolensis palliatus
GGTTGATTCCAAGTCTTTGCTATTGTGAATAGTGCTGCAATAAACATACGAGTGCATGTGTCTTTATAGTAGCATGATTTATAATCCTTTGGGTATATACCCAGTATGGGATGGCTGGGTCAAATGGTATTTCTAGTTCTAGATCCTTGAGGAATCGCCACACTGTTTTGCACAATGGTTGAACTAGTTTACAGTCCCACCAACAGTGTAAAATTGTTCTTATTTCTCTACATCCTCTCCAGCATCTGTTGTTTCCTGACCTTTTAATAATGCCATTCTAACTGGTGTGAGATAGTATCTCATTGTGGCTTTGATTTGCATTTTTTTTGTTTGTGGCAAGAGAGAGGGATCTAGATTCATTCCTCTGCATATGGAGATCTATTTTTTTCCCAGCACCATTTATTAAAGATACTGTCCTTTCTCCAGTGTATGTGTTTGACACGTTTGTCAAAAATGAGTTCATTGTACATGTGTGGATTTATTTCTGGGTTCTCTATTCTGTCCCATTGGTCTATGTGTCTGTTTTTATGCCAGTACCATGCTGATTTGATTATTATAGCTCTGTAGTATAATTTGGAGTCAGGTAATATGATTCCTCCAGTTTTGTTATTTTTGCTTAGGATAGCTTTGATTATTATGGATCTTTGTGATTCCGTATAAAGTTTAGAAGTTTTTTTTCTATTTCTGTGAAGAATGTCATTGGTATTTTGGTAAAGATTTAAT
The DNA here is from genome assembly GCF_000951035.1 of Colobus angolensis palliatus. NCBI lineage: Eukaryota > Metazoa > Chordata > Mammalia > Primates > Cercopithecidae > Colobus > Colobus angolensis. The sequence goes on from NW_012115433.1 coordinate 4,276,803, forward strand.
TGAATCTATAGATTACTTTGTATTGTACAACATTTTAACAATATTGATTCTTCCAATCCACAAACATGATTCTATTTTTCCATTTTTGTGGTGTCCTCTTTAATTTATTTCATCAGTGTTTCATAGTTTTAATTATACAGAGGTTCCACTTTTTGGTTAAGTTACTTCCTAGGTATTTAATTTTTTTGTAGCTATAGTAGATGTCATTATTATTTTTACTTCTTTCTTAAATTGTTCACTATTGGCATATATAAATGCTACTGGTTGATGTTTGTGGATTTTCTATCCTGCCACTTTACTGAGTATATTTATCAGTTCAAATAGTTTTTTGGTGGAGTATCTACATTTTTCCAAATATAAGATCATATTATCTGCAAAGAAGGGTAATTCGATTTCTTACTTTCCAATTTGGATATTTTTTATTTCTGTCTCTTCCAATTGCTCTAGCTAGGACTAGGACTGCATTCTTTCCTGGAATCTCTAAGAGAGAATCTGATTCTAGGCTCATTTAGATTGTTGGCTAAACTATATGGTTGTATGACCAAAGTCCCATTTCCTTGCTGGCTGTCAGCTGTGAGGTGGATCCAATCTTCTAGAGGCTGTCTGCATTCCTGGGTTCATGGTCACCATCTCCAAAGCCAGTAATCGTAGGTTGAGTTCCTCTGACGCTAAGCTGTCTCTGCTCCTTCTTCCATCTCATCTCTCTAATCACTCTTTTACCTTCATCTTCCACTTTTAGGGACTCATGTGATTAGATTGGGCCCTCAGGGACACTCTAGAATAATATTCCCAACTCTAATCATTAATCTTTATTACATCTGTGTGGGGAAAAGAAAGAGAGATCAGACTGTTACTGTGTCTATACAGAAAGAAGTAGACGTAAGAGACTCCATTTTGTTCTGTATTTGAGATGCTGTTAATCTGTGGCCCTACCCCCAACCCTGTCCTTGCAAAAGACATGTGCTGTGGTGACTCAAGGTTTAACGGATTTTGGGCTGTGCAGGGTGTGCTTTGTTAAACAAGTGCCTGAAGGCAGTAAGCTTGTGAAAAGTCATCACCATTCTCTTAATCTCAAGTACCCAGGGACACAGACACTGCGGGAGGTCGCAGGGACCTCTGCCTAGGAAAGCTACCTATTGTCCAAGGTTTCTCCCCATGTGATAGTCTGAAATATGACCTCGTGGAAGGGAAAGACCTGATCGTCCCCCAGCCTGACACCCGTGAAGGGTCTGTGCTGAGGAGGACTCGCACAAGAGGAAAGAAGGCCTCTTGGCAGTTGAGATAGAGAAAAGCATCTGTCCTGCCCATCCCTGGGCAATGGAACATCTTGGTGTAAAACCTGATTGTATGTTCTATTTACATACATACATACATAGGGCTGAAGGTGGGACATGCTAGCGCAATGCTGCTCTTTATGCACTAAAAAGGTTTATGGAGATGTTTGCATACGCATATCAAGGCACAGCACTTTTCCTTAAACTTATTCATGTCACAGAGATCTTTATTCATGTGTCTTACTGCTGACCTTCTCCCTAGGATGATCCTATTATCCTGCCACTTCCCTTTTTTTAAGATGATAAAGATAATGCTCAATAAATACTGAGGGAACTCAGAGACCGGTGCCGGCGCAGGTCCTCTGTATACTGAGTGCCGGTCCCCCGGGCCCACTTTTCCTTTCTCTATACTTTGTGTCTCATTTCTTTTTTCAAGTCTCTCGTTCCACCCTAACGAGAAACGACCACAGGTATGGAGGGGTAGGCCACACCTTCAATCTGCAAAGTCCCTTTTTCTTATGTAAGGTGACATATTCACAAATTCTGGGGAATGGGATGTGGGCATTTGTTGTTATCAACAACCAGTCACTGCTAACTGCTCCTCTTTTACTGTAAAATAGTTGCTGAAATTATCTTAAGTGTTCTTTAATATATACTCTAGCAATTAGTGAAAATAGCTTATACTGTGAATGTTACCCTGAATGAAATTATTATCTTCATCCACCAGTATTAGAGAATCACAGATGCAGCTGTGGGCTACTTCTGGTGGCTGCTTTCATTTGTCCTCACTTTCCCAGGGGGCCTGCTGGAGAGTATTTTCCGTGACTAATTTTCACACGAGGCAACAGAAAACTGATCCTGTGAGTCCAAATCAATTTGTATTATTGGTTTTTAACCATCACCATAACCTTCTGAAGAAAATAAATGTTTGATATTAGACGGACACTTTGCAATCTCTCAAGTAAAAACAACCACAATATGAGAAACATTTCACTCTTCGTTCAAATTGCCTATCTCTCTATCCATTTGTTATTCACTTTTTTCTTCGTTCGAAGATAATTAATAATCAACTATTACATTCAAGATGCTGTGTTAGGTTTAGTGAATAAATTAGACACGAGGTCTCTTCTTACAAAACATAGTGATGGTACATATTGCCTAGAACAGAGTAGGTACTCTCTGTTGAATTAATTAAAAGCTGATGAATTAATTGCATTTCAACAGAAACTATGTTTATCCCTCTATGATATGAACAGAAATTATTTATCAAGCAACTTTGTGCTATCCATACAATCATTTCCATAGGAATAATGTTTAATAGCCGACTTACCCCAAATGATTGTAATATTCATCTGGCCCACCAAGGAACACACTGAAAACATGTGTTTCATCCTAATGGCCAATTATTATTTTAATTTTTTTATGTGACAATTGTACCTAAATCTGTTCTTTAAAGAATGAGTAATGAGCATCTATCCACTTGCTTAAGTTCAAAACTTTAGTTCATTATTTTTTCCTATTCCCTCTTATTCCACAGATCCAATTCATCAAGTCTTGACAACTTTATCCCTCAAAATATATTTTAATGTTATTATATAGTCACTGGCAAAATTTTTATCTCGGTCATTAACTTTCTTTTCCCCAGACCACTGGAATAGACTCAACTATTCCTCAATTTCTACGCAAAATTCACTTAACATACAACAATAATAATATGTTTGACATATGAATCAGTTCACGCCAATTTCCTAACTAAAATATTCTACTAGTTGCTACCCAGTGCAATTAAGAAACAAATACCAAAAATTTTACTGTGGTTTACAGGCCACTTCACAATTTCGCCTGCCCAGTTTTCTGAAACTATGTAGTCACTTGCCTCCACTTCATTCTGCTGCAACTGATGGCTTCTATTCCATCCCTTGGGCTATTTCATGTATTGAAGTATTGTGTGTGTGTGTGTTTTCTCTACTAGAAGATTTCTTCTTATTCTGTCCTTTTTTTTTTTTTTCTTATTTGCTTCTTTTTCTCCTTCATATTTCTAGACAAAACCTCATAGGTTTTTGTAACCTGGGGTCACAGAAAACCACACAGAATGTTTATTTTAAAGAATTAGAAATTGGATGGAGAAAACATAATAAAAAGATAATTCAATTGTGTCTGAGAAAGAGAATCCCATGAGAAAAGGCCCATCCAAAAGAGTGAGAATAGCATGCATATGCAGACATAATTGTGATTTTTAAACCTGGTAAGTAGCCAGATGGCAGTTCAATCAGCTGTCAGTTGTGTGAGCATCTCAAAATCAAGACAGTTGAAACAACAATCATTTATTTAATTCATATTTCTGTGGGTTGGAAATTTGGGCTGAGCATTGATAGATGGTTGTTCTGATCTGCCCTAGGCTTGGGTGACCTTGGCTGGGCTTACACATGTGTCAAGGTCAACCTCCTGTCATCTGGACTGGTTGGCTTAGGGTGGTCTCTTTAGGACAGTTTGCCTCTCCTCTGTATTTTGCCTCATCTCCCAGCTGGAGAGGTTGGGGCTTGTTAAGCAGTGACTCAGAAGGTTCAAAAGGAGCAGCAGAGTATTCAAGGCCTCCTAAGGCCAAGACATGAAACTGGCATGAGGTCCCTTTCTGATGCATTCTGTTGCTCAAAGCAAGTCACAAGGCCTATCCAGAGGCAAGGAGTAAGAAAATGGCTTCTGTTTACTGATGGGAAGAACCGCAAAGTCACATTGTAACAAGCCATGGGTATAAGGAAGGAAATAACCAAGGCCATCTTTACCACCTATGACTGGAGTCAAAGTTGGAAGACAAAAAAAAAAAAAAAAAACAGAAATAAGAGGTTAATTATCAAGCCCTCATAGGCTCTAAGGTTAGTGTGTCTTGGTTAGAACTTTTCTGGTTTTAATTAAGAACTTTGTATTGACTGGTGTAGGTCAAAATGATAATTTACTTAAATAGTATCTCACAGTTTCTGAAGACAAAATGTAACTGCTTTAATTCTGCTTCTTTTGTGGATTTTCACAGTCATAAATATGGTTGTTTAAGTGTGTACACTGTTTTGTAATCTTTAGTGCATTTTCATGGATATAACCGGCTGGTTGGTAGTATAATTTTTAAAACACATACTCCCTATCATTGACTTAATAGATTTTAGGACTCAATCTAATATAACTGCCATAATTGTTTAAAGAAAATATTGTTAAAAAGAGTAGCCAGCTCTTTCATGACGACTTCACTTATTAGTTTTTATTTTATCTCTACTGATTGCTGGAACAAAAATTCAATTAAATTTTTCAAGTTGTGAATGTTGTAATTCCTCAGTGCTTATTTGCATATGAACATCTTTCTGCTCCTTTTAACTTGGATAATATTCTGGATAGGTAGAAAATGTTAAATATATCCATGTGTCTTTAAAACTTGAAAATAATTCTTTACTATCTTCTGTCGTCTAGTGTTATGAGAGGTGAGGCCTGTCTCACTTTTCTCCACAGCTTCAAGGATTAAATGTGTTCTGCCTAGATGTATAAGATAGTCTTTTATTTTTAGAAGGTTTTTTTTTTAATATTAGAAACTCAGCTCTAATAAAAGCTTTATTCTAATAAAAGAATAAAAAACACAGCTCTGTGTTCTTAATTTCGTATTACTTTTTCTCTATACACAGTAGCCATTCTTAGTTCATGATAAATTTTCATTGTGTTCTCCCCCATAGAAAGAGTGGTTATACACAATCTTTTCCTAACCTAGATTTAATTTCCATATCACTTTTATTTTTTATTCTATTGCACACTTGTATTTATTCATTTTTTATGCATTTTTCTATTAACCAAAAATCAATGATACTACAAATCACCTATCATAAAGTATTTTACATTTATAAAATTATTTTACCCCTTTCCTAGTCTCTTTAATGTGCTCTGTTTTAATGCGTTTTTTTTTGAGATGGAGTTTTGCCTTTTTTGCCCAGGCTGGAGTGCAAGGGCACGATCTCGACTCACTGCAACCTCCGCCCCCTGGGTTCAAATGATTCTCCTGCCTCAACCACCCGAGTAGCTGGGATTACAGGTATGTGCCACCACGCCTGGCTAATTTTGTATTTTTAGTAGAGGTGGGTTTCTCCATGTTGATTAGGCTGGTCTTGAACTCCTGATCTTAGGTGATCCACCTGCCTAGGCCTCCCAAAGTGCTGGGATTACAGGAATTTTTTTCTTTTTTAACTTCCTAGTCTGACTCCTCTTTGTGTTCTCTATTTTCTACTTCCAGAATTTGACTTATCAAAAAAAACTTAAGCAGTGTTAACATATACTTTTTCTACCCCTGTTCAAGAAACAAGAGCCCAGAAAATATTTCTAAAGATTCTTAAAACTCCTCATCCATTAACAGGTAAAGAGCTTTTGTCTTCCAAACTCACCCGAGAAGATTAAACTGAGGAAATAGGAAACAAAATCCAAAATACAAGAGGATGATGCTAAGTTCTTGGTGTGCAAAAACGACAAAGTAATATACTGCAGGGGTGGAGACAGAAGAAACCAAATAAAATATTTTTACAAACTACAGAAAACCCTGTCCTGCTTTCATGTGTCATCCTAGATGAGGGATGCCAGAGGATTCCTCTACCAAAGGGCTGCTCAGAATGTGGTCCACGCACCAGTAGCAGCAACATTATCTAGACATTGTTAGAAATTCTTGGGTCCTGCCTCATCCTATTGAATTTGAATCTTTGAGACTGGAGCCAAATCTCTGTGCATGCACAAGCCCTCAGGTGGTTAGTCTGAATGCTAACGTTGGAGAAGTAATTTTAGAGAATGTACATTGCACACCATCAATTTAAGATTGGTGCATTCACAGAAGAGATGTATATGGAACTCCTGGGATATAGTTGCATTAAGTGGGAGGACCACCAGTAGGGGTGCTTCAGTCACCAGAGCTCATCTTGTATAGACGTATACAGTACAGTTGTCAAATAATAGCATGCTGATGCTAAAGGAGTAACTATGAGGATGACAATCACTGTAGACCAAGTACTAAATACATGCAATGGTTTCCTGACTTCATTTGATAATTACATTTTTGAGTATGTCCACATTGAGGCTAGGTTGAACTGAACCTCAAGAAAAACTGACACTACATGTATTTCTATCTAGATATGCAACTGTAAATGGTTAGAGGCCAAGAAAAAAATTCTAATTTAAGAAAAAAATGTTTAAATGTATTATTTATCACAACCAAATGCTTTTATGTAAAACCATACACACTACATAAAAATCGTTTTCATGTTGCACATTTTCGGTTGAATGTGTTCCCCTTTGTTAAAACAGTTTTATCTAGTCTTACTGTAAACTCAAGATTATGTGGTTTATCTTTTGACGATTATATTTTTATAGCTGAACACTCTTTAGTGGTACTTTTCAGATTTGATCAGGGCTCCGTTTAGAATGGCCTGCCTGTGTGAAGTTGTGGTGAGAATGGGCAGGAGGAGAAAGGGTTGGTTTTAAACCAAGCTACAAGCAAGTGTAGCCGGCTGCTCTCCAGGTCTCCTTAACTGCAGGCGTGTTTTTTACAAATATCCTGGGAGCATTTCATTAGGGCTACCTATATATCAACATCTTTAGGCCTGCTGTCTAACAATAACCTAAACCAATATACTTTTATTCCTTTAATATCTCTAGACAGTTCATTCACACATCACTTTTTGAAAAGTGTCTATCCTATTCTAAGCAATAGCTGTCTAATCCAAATATGTAGTCTAGTGGTTTTCAAACCTCATTTCTTCTCTCTCCAGGGTTTGGTTAAAGTGCCTCTGGGATGCTATTAGATAAAAGAAAGAGAACTAATGTTAGTCATGGTCTCTTCCCTTAATTCAATTGGTATATTTCTGGTTCCATCTGTTATGAAAAATTGCATTTTTTCAAATATTCTGTTTATTAAATCTTCTGTGAATATTTAATAAGATTCTGTTTATTAAACAATTGAAGTTTGAATAATATTCATATAAGTCAAGGAAATATGTTAGCATGTGATATAATGTTCCTGGCAAACTTCAATAAAACACTTAACATTTGCTAGAGGTTCTCTGGAGGTAGCATATTAACCAAACTTATTCCAGCAAAGGTTAATTTAAGTAACCTCAGCAGAGTGCTCTGGGACAGTTAGAGACCAGTGATGACTGTGTAATCACCCCCATTAGGAAAAAGCTTAGACTTTCGTCAGTAACAAAAAATAGGTCATAAAAAGACTAGAAGCCTGGTAGGAACGAAGAATCATCCTTATTCTTTAACACATCATTTCTCGTTTTCTATATTTTTCAAAGCATTTTCTCTAAGACATTAAAAAACATACACTAGTTTATTTTTCGTTTCTGCACAAATTTCACTGATAGATATATTTACATATATTTTATATATTAACTTTTGGAAACATATCTACTAGAGACAGTAACTGCAATTTTAAATTCAATTGACCATCTTTTGAAATATACTTGTCTCAACTTTTATGGCTGATTTAATTTCTTTTTTCAATGCAGAATGTCTATATTTTTAATCTATAAAGTGATTAGAGCAGAACAATTCTTCTTCATTAAATAATAATAGTAAAATACTGCTCCATAGGTAAAAACTAAAGCCACAAAGAAAGTCACCTATTAAATTGACAACCAGATGCTGGTCGTTAAAAAGAAATATTAGTTTCAAGACTTCACAACAGTTTAAGATGAATATGTTGTGCTCATGTTTATGATTCTATTGTCAAATGTGTGCTGATATCTAGGAATACTATGCTGTCATAGATTAATGTTTAGCTATTTCACAGACATCGAAGTCCATCTCCAAGAGTTTTAGATTGCCAAGGCTTGTTCTGTGCCTGATTAGTATTTTAAAAGACACAGCCACATGTGATAGCATGTGGGTGTTCTGTTTTGTGTGGTGCACATAGTCCTGATGAAAGTGCTATTAAAGATCACATCACAGGGATTATGAAAAGCAAAGATAGTGTGATGACTGCAGCAGTTGCTTAGACCTGGCAATATGAGTGGGAGAAAGCTTTTTCTCTGTGTAACTATTGCTCTCATTCAAACATAGCTGCAGGCTCTTACACCTTGAATCACCTCAAAACAAATTTTAAACATAATGAGGAATAATAGAAAAGGGAGTTATTGAACTTATAATAATCAACTCAGAAATGCCTCAAGTAGATTTGTTTTAAATTACCTGTAAGGAATGTGAGACTATGAACTTCCTTAACAATATAAAATTTCCTAATCAATGGGTCAGTGCTTGAATACAGTAGCTATGTTGCCACACAATCAGATAAAAACACATATAACAATGTTCAGGGTGTGCGATGTAGTAGGCATGTTGCAAATATATGAAAAAGGAGAAGCATAAAGTATGTAATATATTTTTATATGGAAACAAATCCTCTGCCTTCGAGGTATTCTTAAATATCCATATCACGTAGTTGTAATGTACCTCTTGAAAATTCAAAATTTTATTTTCCTTCAGATTATTCAGACATTTAATCTTCTTTAAATATAAACGTAAGTTAAGAGATTATTCTACAATATGTAAGTATAAACAACTACTGAGAAGTCAAACACAGTAGTCTCATTATGAACAGTTTCTCTAAATGGTCCCTGCCTTCTTGCTCTGATTGAAACTCGAATCTCCCCTGAGGATGCTGATTCTCCAGCAGGCTTCTCAGGGATGCCCGTGCTTTCCTCCCTCACTCCTCATACAACTAGGCTTGAAAGTGAAGGATGGGACTTCTTTGCTCTGCATTGCTTTTTCTAGAACCTTCCCTCTCTGCCTTCAGCTTGGACTTTCATACCGTGAGTCAATCTTGTTGCCAGTAGCACTGACCGTGGTTTACTCCTCCTCATCCCTTGAAATCTTGTCTCTGTGCCCACTCTGTTTCTCTCCAACACAACTTTTAAATCCTTCGTTATTTCAGTGTACACCTGTGTGGTCTTTCCAAATCCTGGAATCTGTGTTATTTGGCACCTTCAAACTCACCTGAGAAGATTAAACTGAGGAAATAGGAAACAATCCTCCTTAACTGTCCCTTTGAAGCCTTTACCTTATACCTCTTCACTATTAATGTCAAAACAACTACAGTCCCAGCCACCAAAATCTTTTCCAAATAGTCCTAACGCATAAAAATCGAAAAATTGAAGATCTCACAAGCTCTTACCCTCAAATTGATACACTTAAATTTGACATTTTTCTATTACTTGTGGAAATAGTACTAGGGAAAATGTATAAGTGTACCAAAATTACACTCAATATTGATACACTTATATTTGACATTTTTCCTATTACACTGAATAAATTGTGAGTAAATCTAGTGAAAATCAACCTCCCACTCATATATTCTATTTCTGTCTCACATAGTCCAGGATAATTCTTAACAATTATCTTTTCTGTCTTCCTCATCTTTAATATATCTTTCCCTTAAGCCAACAAACATCTTGTCAGGCCTCCCTAAATAATAATAAAAGTAATAACCATAACCTCAATCTCCACTTCTTTTTCCAACAATCATCAAATTGTTCTGTTTCCATTTACTGAAAAACAACTCAAAATTATTTTTGTCCACTGTTTCCAAATTATCTCGTGTCTCTCCTAAAGTCACCAATGTCTTCCATATGTTGAGAACCTGTAGTCAGCCCTCAATCTTTATTTGCTTCACCTTTCAGCAGTGCTTTATGTCGTTGATGATATTTTCATTTGTAATATTTTTAATCTCGGTATCCAACTGGTCGCATTTTCTGGGAACTCTGTATTATTTTCTTCTTCTAGTTATTGTACACAAGTGACTCCTAAATTGTTATTTTGGTCCTGCACTTCTCTGGATTCCCCAGACTATAATATCCAATTCCTACTTTACATTTCAATTTGAAGTTCAGATAGACGTCTCAAACCTAATCTGGGCCACCTCTTTGAGACCCTTCAATATTAGTGTCTTCTATATGATGCCACTGGCATTCTGGAAGCAACATGAACAGAATGGTGAGTGGGCATTTCAGGGTGAAGGATTATGGTCCTTAGTCTCACCATTTTCAGCTGGATACTCACACCTTTAATAATGGTTAGAATCTCTCAGTTCAGAGATTCTTTCTACCAGTTCTCTCTCTAAACTTTAGAACAAGGGCAGAAGGCAATCCCTAGAAGTTGGTAAAAGGCCAGAGATGTGGAACTCTAACTCTGCCAAATGATGTGCCCCTGTTCCTCCATATTCAAGTCATGCCTCTTTACCTTCATGTTACAGAAGTGATAGTTGCCACCAGTTCTTGTGACTTTTGAGTTTTCTGCCATTTAAATACATTTGGTCCTAGTTTCCAAACTTTTCACTATATGAAAAAGTCATTAATGTCAAAACAACCACAAAGTCAACTAAACTAAAAAGTCAACTAAAAAGTCATTTAGTATTAAGCCAAGTAAACGACCAGTTATTCATCTTCTACTCTATTTCCAGAAATCTGCTGCTGTTGATTTCTTTCTTTCTACCCTGCCTTAATAATCTCCTTTCTTAAAACAGAAACAATGAAAACAAAAATAACTTTTACTAGGGTTCCCAGAAAGAAACAAAAATTAAATTGATTAATATGCATCCAGTCCACCATCTTAATCCAGAATTATGATGTTTCACATTTAGAAAGCTACTAAAAATGATACAACCACTTTAAGATAAAACAAAACAAAACAAATTCCTACTACAATGTATTTGCTGCAGTTCTCATATTAATTATTTTTTGAAAACATGTAATTAAACATTAATATATTGATTTAAGGCACACAGTGACTTTGCATGGTAAAATGAGTTACTTTACTCATTTCAGGTAACAATTTTATAATGTCATTTAATACTTCTTTAAAGACAATTAAAATATTATTGCTAAAGCTGGAGTTGGAAGAAATCATTTCACGTCACACATAACTTTAAGTGAAGACAGACTGTATATCCTAAAAATCAGAGGGAATTATTAGGCAAATTGGAGACTTATTGCTTGTCATATAGAAAGAACTGGATAAATACCATCTTGCTAAATTAACTAAATAATAAAGGAAAAATGCTATTTTATTGATGACTTTTTATTATTCATGACTTGAATTGGTATGCATAAAAACACATTAATTGTGTAAAACAAGATTTTCATCAATTTTTTCTAATATTCACAATTTTGCAAAGTTGATAACATTAATCACCTTTTACACATGAGAAAAGCAAAGTTCCTAGAATTCAAATAACTTGCCTAATTTAGTTAAATGGAAAAGTTGGAATTCAGACCCCCACTTGTCTAACATCAGGACCTATTCATGCCACTGAGTTCCCCTTTGGCTTGAAAACATTATGATGTAAAATACATTCTTAGTTAACTTAGGATATAGGTCTGTATTAAGTGAGCCATTCCATAGTACCATTATCAAACCTTTTCCAAATGAACTGATTGGCTGATCTAATTTATTTTACGCTGAAATATTCCCCTTTATACAGTGGAGTTAAGATATTTACATCTAAAATACTTGCATACTTAGTATCAAAATAAATTTCAACCCATCAAGACATGTAATTAATACTTATTTTGTATCCAGCACATAATAACCAACATAACATTTACTTTGTTAAATTCAAGGATATAGTACTGACCAAAGCAGTCTGCATTCATGAGTTTGTAACTTAACTAGAAAGATGAGATGATAAACAAGTAGTTAAAAAGCATCAGAGTGCAAGTGTTGTGAAGGAGATAATATGGTGTGCTACATACAAACACACACACACACAGAGAGTATACCTACATATTTGTGGAGCATAGGCAGCAGAATTCACTTTTACTAGAGGTTAGAAATGTTTCCCTGAGAAAGTTGGCATAGAGTGAGTCCTGAAGACAACAGTTCAATAGACAAGGAAATAGTAAAGAGTGAAGAAGAAGGAAGAGCATACATAGAGAACATAATGACAGACAGAACACGAGGAAATGAACTGGGAACCAATGAAGGAATTTTTAAAAATGTGTAAAAATGTCCCTATTTCTCAGTTATTCCTTTGTTCACTGCATGAAGGAGTAGAGGGGTTGCAGTTTCTTCTTTAGTTTTTATTTTATTTTATTTATTTATTTATTTATTTTTAACTGACTACTGTGATTGGTTTCATCGTGATAAGATTTTCATTGAGTCCAGCCCTCTGCATGCGGAAGGAAACAGTTTGACTTCCCAAATCACTACCATAATTAAGCATTCTGCTAAAATCTGCTACAATCTTTTTCCACCCAGCATTTTTTAACTAAGATGATGAAGTTATAATCAACGTATATACTCTCTACTTCAGTCATAAAAAAGTCTCCCTGGCTCTCTAAATACCAACAGAGTATTTGTACTGAGAAGTAAAAGCCAAAATTATTTTTTAAGAAAGGACTGCCAATAACAGGTTACAACCCCCAAATCCAGAGAAAAATATTTAGCACCTTAGTAGTACAAAGGTATATGAGTCCAACAATCGGGGAATGTTGGAGATTTGAATTTTATTATGAAAACATGCTATGGGTTAATTGAATCTTGAATACAATTCTTCAATACGTTGAAACAAAGTTCACATAATAAATATAAAACATATAATTATCCTCTGTCAGTGACATCTTAACAAATTAAAGATTAGTATGCTATTATAGTATATTTGCGTTTTCAAAAGAAATGCAATTCACTTGACTTTTATGGTTCATGTAGGTCTAGGAAGAATTCACATGCTACCTCCATGGTTCCCAAACTATGATCCCATGATCATTAGCATCAGCATCATCTGGCAACTTGTTAGAGTGCAAATTCTCATATATCCTAAACTCTAGGGTCAGACACTCTGTAATCTGTGTACTAACCATCCTTTTGGTGACTAAGAATACAAATATTTCTTGCATAAGCAAGTTTCTAAGTAGCAATTCTGAATCAGCAAACACTTCTCAGTAGTAGTCATTTGCTAATGCTCTTATATTCCATTTATAACTCATTTGCCTGGGATTATTTTCTTATGAGAGCAATAAAGAATGGTATGCTTTCCAAATTAGGTCAACATAATATTTTCCACTGGTATTAAATTTAAAATAATATACATTTAATGAAAAATAATGAAATTATGTTACAATAAAATTTGGATAATTTAATAATGTTAAGAATCAAGTATATTTTAATATTACAGATTGTAGCTCAAGGAGGATCAAAGTTATTTAGATTATAATGGGGCAAATAAAAAATAGGCTAATTCTGAAAGACTTTATCAGTTGATGGCAACAGGTCTTTATTAAATAGAATTTCTTTCCAAAGTCTATGCTTTAATTTGATCAATTCAGATCCTTAGCATGTTTCATATACATAGTCCTAAATTGGTAAACTTTGGTCCATGTACGGATGAAAAGAGAAGGCAAAAAGAAAATATTTTTGTGAGGCAAGATAAAGGATGGAGTGGGAACGCAATGCTTTAAGTGAAAAGCTGACAAAATTTATGATAAAATCAGGGGAAAAAAGAAAATGAAGGAGTAATCAATCATCTGAAAATGAAGAAAAGCGGTGGTTAAACCATTGCTTCAGACACTTGTCTGTGCTATCCCTTAGAAACTGTGGCTCTGGAAGAGCTCCTCTAATGATTAACTTGCAGAGCAGAAAATGAGGTGAGAGGGAATGTGAAGAAAATCACCTGTTTGGCTGCACTGAGCAAAAGCGAAGACAGTTGAACGGACTAATTTATATGTATGAGATCCTTTTAATCTGGACGTTCTTAACTCTGACTGCACCTATATTTAGTAGACATGTCAGAGGATAAGCATCTTCTTATGCTAAGAAGTCATGTTTACTTCTTTAAGGTGATTATACTCCAGTTCAGCTATGGATAAATTACATTACACTCAGTTGATGACCTGAAGAATTGGATGACGTCTAAAAGTGAAAAAACTTTACGTAAGTGTAAATTATAGATAACTGATCATCCTAAATTGCTTATTCTGCTTTTAGGGACAAAACCTGCTCTTTAGAGAGACAGCAGCAAATGGGTTTGTTGTGGTGGTTTCTATCATATACTGATGTTGTCTATGATTGCTTTACAAGAATTTTAAATTCCATAATGCCATAATTTTCAAATTATTAACCAAAAGTTGACTAAATTTAAAATAAATTATTGACATAACCTCACCCATATCTACCTATTTAGGGACACTCTGTATAATTACTGGGCAGGGTTATCTGCCCACAGCCTGTGTTTAGTATTGTCTCATTCAGGCTCCAAGACAGGGCTTTCCTCTCCCCTATACACACAATAGTCCCAGAATACTTTATCCCTTGGGTAGCTTTTTTCTAATTAAAATTTACCTGTCATGAAATTAATTTATTCAGTTTGTAAAATATTAGCAAGTGTGTATTTTCTAGTCTGGTAATCAATGATAAATGCAAAAAAATTCTAAATTCTACCTTTTTGGATATAACAGTTGATATTGTTTGGCTGTGTTCTCACCCAAATCTCATTTTGAATTGTAGTTTCCATAATCCCCACGTGTCGTAGAAGGGAGTCGGTGGGAGGTCATTGAATCATGGTGGTGGTTACCTCCATGTTGTTCTTCTGATAGTGAGTGAATTCTCACCAGATCTGATGGTTTCATAAGGGGCTTTACTCTCACTTCACTCCGTACTTCTCCTTACTGCTGCCATGTGAGGAAGAATGTGTTTGCTTCCTCTTCTGCCATGATTAAGTTTCCTGAGGCTACCCCAGCCACGTGGAACTGTGAGTCAATTAAATCTCTTTCTTTATAAATTACCCAGTCTCATGTATGTCTTTATTAGCAGTGTGAGAACAGACTAATACAATGTTCTAAATAATTTCCAAAATATGTCAAGATCTATGCAAAGGTAATAACAAGCTTTTGAAAGAATTTCTAATTGCAAAGTATGAAATAAGATCAACGAAATTATAATGAAACTAGAATATATATGTGTGTGTGTATATATATATATATATATAAATGTAGAGAAGCAAAAAGAATAATTTTAAAGTGTAAGATGGAAGAGGAAGGCAATATCCTTTTTTTCCTGAGGTTGAAGAGAAACATCATATTCTGTGAAAGACAGAGATAAATTAGCAAGTGAGAACCCTAAAGAAACACATTCATTTGACATCTTAAGCATTAAATGGAAGGCAGGACAGGTTAAATGGTTTTAAGAAATTCTCCTTAATGGAAGATTATTTTCTAAAGACTTCATCTAAAGTGGAGTTAAGCAAATGATCAAGGAGTCTAGCTCTTTTTATCCATAGCAGCAAACAGCTCCTCCGTGCTTAATAAGTGAGTATATGACAGCTATGGCAGGAGCTCATTATAGCTACTTGCTTCTAGAAACTTCAATTATTACTGTCACTGTACTTTGTATTCAAAAGGACATTTTGATTCATGTTGCTTTAAAAGGTTTTTTCCCCCACTATGGAAATGTGTTTAGTAGATAATTTTATTTTGTTTCCGATGAAAGGCATTAGCTTTGAAATGTACAGATAAATACTGCAAAATGCCAATATGATTAAATACATGGGAAACAAAATTGCTTTTGCAAAATTATTTTTTGCTAAGGTTATATATTTAATTCACTTCTCTCTCTCTAAAATAATGTCCTGAGTAGCTATTATGTGGAAGGCAAATTTGTTATTTTTAGGCATTATGGAAGGATAAAAGAATAACAATATAATATTCCTGCCCTAAAAGTGTTTATATTCATAAAAGAGATAAGTCTAGTACCCAAATACGTGTACTATGAGGTGAAATTTAATGTGTGTGGGACAGAATACATAAGGTTCCTGTGATCTCACAAAACAATCACTCCCTAAAGTAGCACCACAACATAAGGGTGTGGCAGAGTATATGTAAAAGACAAAAACCAAAAATATGAATTTTAATACTGTTGGCTATGATTGAAGAACAAATGTGTTTCTGGTCTCTTCCCCTGGTGTATGTAATTGGGCCAGGTGAGACACCATGGATTTATCTTGCTCTTTTGACAAATGCACAAGAGTAAAAGAAAAGCAAATCCCTTTTTGAGCTGTAGTTTTCAAACATCAGTGTCCATCACAATCACCTGAAATGTTTTTTAAAGCACAGATAGACTGGTAGGCATGGTAACTTGCATTTCTAGCAAAAGTCGAAAAGGGATACTGATATTCTTGGTTCAGGGACCAGACTTAGAGAACCATTCCTGTAAAGTGTCACTGTGGAATTACCCTCTGAATCACGTTGTATCCAATTCAATTTTAAAAAGAGAGAAAAGGAGAATACTCCCTTGTAAACTTCAAGCCCAGATACAGTCTGCCAAAGTAGATACTCTATATTCTCTTCCTGTGCTTCACAAATGTCAAACATGCTATTTTCATGCCTTCTACCCACATTAGAAATGTGGCCGTAAAATTAAAGGTGGTTTACGTGTATGTCTGGGTTGGGATTTGGATATTAGAAATAAAGAGCTCTAATAGCAATGAGCCTTTTATAAAGTTTAGAATATGTTTACAACTGTATACTATCAAGGTGAAGCAGCCTGAAAACTATGTATAGAACCAAGCAGATCTAAATTTAGTTCTGATCTATTCCACTAAACTGGCTAGATTACCTAGGGCACATGAGATTTTTATATTTTTAAGTTTATTATAGTCTAATGAATTAAATAGTATCCTCTTGTGAATGTGACATTTGGAAATAGTCTTTGCAGACTTAATTACATTAAGATAAAATCATATGGATTAGGTGCAACCTAAATCCAGTAAAACTGATATCCTCATAAGAAGACAACATGAAGACAGAGGGACACACGCACAGTGAAGACAGCTATGTGGCAATGGAGGCAGAGACTGGAGAGAGGCAACTACAAGTCAGACAGTGCCAAGGATTGCAGGCAACTACCAGAAGCTAGGAGGAAGTATGGAAATGATCCTCCTTCAGAGCCTCCGGAAGGAACACACCCTGAAGGCACCTGAATTTCTATGTAGGGTAACTTTTTTTTCCCCCTTGGCCCATCTGAAATGATTCCACACAAATCTATAATTCTAGCAAAATGAAATATTTTCCCTATATAAAATGCCATTCTCTATCAATTTATACCTGGTCATTCAAAATCCAAGTGATTTTTTTCTGTGTGGGGAGTGGGGGGAATGACATTCTTTAATTCTGAAATAGCACGTATTTTTAATGCTATATTTTACTGTTCTAAACTCAAGTGGAATAGCTTGCAGAGCTCCCTTTCCCCTCCCAAGAGTGATTTCATTCATTCCCTATTCATTTGTGTGTGATTTAACATTGTCATGAGAGAACAGAGGATAAAGGTCTGCCTTTGAAAAAGGACATGTATTTATTGCCACCTTTTATAGGAGTACTTTCAAGGCTCCTCGGAAATGCATGTGGCAATTTTATTCAGCATTAGAATTTAATTTGTTGAATTCATTTTAGACCTAGGGTTCTCATTTTTGCTTGTGAGCTTCCAGGGTAGGTGGAATTTAAAGTCTAGTAGAATTTGGGAAGTGAAGCAATGCTTTGCTTTTTTTTATTTGCCTTTCCAGCACTCATTTCTCCTTTCAGCATCTTGACCCTAGCATTAGATTTGCTTGTGGGGAATGCCACAGAGCTCTATCCTCCTCAGGAAGTGCCTTACTGTTCCAGATCTACCGGGTTCCTCCTCCTTCAACGGAAGCCTGTTCTTAACTGGTGAGTTGTGGGGGGGGGGGGGAAGTTATACTACATGTATGTTTCTTGTAAAATAAAGAAATTGGTCTAGATGATATCCAAGACCCCTCAAAAATTGAATTTTTTTTAAGTGTCAGAGTGAACACAATAAGCCATGTTGTTATACATTTAGAAAATTTATTCTTATTTGATGGTTTCTTTATACCTCCTTATTCCAATCCAACTTTGTGTTTTATAGTTTTCAACAAAAATGTTTGGGCGAGTAGGAGAGAGGGGCAATTTTTGTGCCTTCAGCACCCAACAAAATGCTGTCAGCTAATACTTGCTTCGTCATGTGTATGTGTTTCTTGAAACTTCTCAGCCTTCACCTAGAAATTCACCCTTTAAATATTTACTTTATAATCCAGCTTATGGGTAGTTGGTTCTCGAATAAAATGATATTTTACTGGAAAAAAGGAATTGAATTTATGCAGGCTCAATGCTCTATTTTAACATGAATGGTGTTTTTCATACACTGACTTTCATGGTACTCTCAAGGTTGCAGTATTACATTCCGCTACAAATTTTGTTTAATCATTAGAGCCCAGAATGTCTAAATGACAAAACTATACTTTTTGCAAAGAATTGCAGGCATTTCTGTTAAAAGTCAATCCAGTGAGTGCAAACATTCACAAAAGGAACTGAACTGCGGAAATATCCAAAATACATGTCAAAGAAAACATGAGGATTATGGACAACCAAAATCAATCTTTTCAAGCACAAAACAGTCCTTCTAAAAAGACTTAGATTCTGTGTGACCATAATTGTAGGCTTGAATAGAATGTTCTTTCAATTTTGGGACTGCAATCATTTACTGAAGCATGTATTGATTGAAAAAGCCTTGTGAGAATTCTGATTATCCCAACGTTTCTCACTTGAAGTGAAAGGGGCAGCTTTTTTTATTTCTTTTTATGCAAAATTACAGTAATTGGTGTCTGACCTTTTTGATATGGACTGTTAAGCATTGCACTGCTGGATCCCTTCACAGAATCAATTATTTTAATTATGGCTATGTGACAAGAAGAATCCAGGACATAAACAAGAAAAGAAGATTTGAATAAAATGGAAAACGTATTTTTTCCTCCATAATATAAAAGTGCTGTTAACAATAAACTTGACCAATTATAGGATTTTAGCACTTATGTTTTAAATTTAATTTTCATTTCCAAATAATTACACTTTCATAGACAAAGACAATTTATTTAATGAGTACACGGAGTGAAAACATTGATTCTCTCAAAAAGTAGACAAAGAATAGAAGAAAAAATAATCAAATACATGACTTAAAATTGCTGTAGAGATGCCAATACTTTTAGAATGGCATTTTATTGCAAGACTCAGAAAAAGATAAACATTTTAAGAACTACCTTTTATATAGCAATGTAAATCCAGGTCCATAAGACTGAAAACTATCTGAAAAAAAAAAATGACAATAAAAATTGTAATGAAATAACTATTATATTAGATGAGTTTTCATTTTCGACCAATAGAAATGCCTAGAATCTATTTTTGTTAACCCCTCTCTTTCCAGTAAAGCCTTTGAGTTCAGTGGTTGATCTAGCATATCATACCCAGCTCAATAATCTTAATCTACCTCTTCTCACATTTGGGTTTAACACCATCATCTGCAAAACTCTGTATAGATGCTACAAAGCTTATGATGGGGTTACATCTTTTGACTTACCGTATTCTCAATTTATGATAGTTTTATTGGACATTAAACCCTAGCATAGTAAATCAAAGGGAGTATGGATTGCAGATCACTTTCACCCCCTTGCTAATTCAAAATATCAAATCATAGGTCAAAGCATTTTAAGTTGGGGATCATCTGTACTTGGACACATATAGACAACTCAAACAGATTTCATCTTCTCTTAAGAGTCCAGTTCTATATATATATATTAAAACAATTTACCAAGAGAATTGTGCTTATACATCTATAAACACAAAATATGCAGAGATTGGCAGAAAATGATTTTGGTTCTTTAAAGTGGTATTTGTTAGCTTGTACAATCATTTCACTTCTAAAATGACCAAATAAGAAAAGAGTCTGAACATTTTGCTTTCATATAACCAAAAAAATGTTGAAAAGAATCAGGAGGCAGGATACTCCAAAGGAACTACGTGATCATGGTGGGGAACCTCCTGATGTCTCTCCATCCCCATTGCATTGGCCCTGACTCAGTCGTTCGGTGAATGCTACCTGGCCGGTGGTAGGGACAAGCAGGACAGGTATGACTAATTGCCTTCAGGAAATGTCTTATAAAACCAGAAACAGACTTAATTACTGAAACTGATCTGGGACTTGCTAGCCAGCTGAAGGGTCCTGTCAGAGGTGTTGTCAACTTGTGCACTTGTAAGACTAGGCCGTGCTGCCCGCTCTCCCACACACAAAAACATTGTAAACATTACCCTTCAAGGAATCTGAGACAATACTTTATGTGTAGAATCGAGATTTTTAACTTGCCTCACTCCTCCAAAAATAGTAGCTTGTGCCTTATTAAGCTAATAAGAGACTTTTAAGTGTTTATGCAAACATCACTAGAAATTCATGTAGCTCTCAGATGACTTCAGGGATCTCCTCAACATGACACTCCTCTTGATTACTGTGGGGAGTTACACACAGGCACAACATGCCCTGTGCACAGTTATCCCTACAGTGGGAATCACCAAATTAGAAATGGTGGTGTGGGTTAGGTTCCTGGTTCTATGTACAGTAGTAATGACATCATCTTTGAAAGGCAAACCACCCCAGCCTCAACTCACCGGCCAGTGTTCGTATGGAGGATACAATTTCCCTAGACTTCTTCTTATGGGACATGGAGGAGTTGTGCAATGACTAATACATCCTGCTATGCCTGCGTTAAATCCTCAGGCAAAACAGAAAGGCCAATTCGGAAAGCTGAGAAAGTCATGTGATTTTTCTAAGGTATACTACAGTTGTTAGAGAGATTTATTCAGCTGTCTGGGTCCAGGACCCAGGATGTCATGATTAAAATCAGTACCCTTGGTTAGCCTCATCTTGCCACTTGGCATTGTGTTGATAATAACCTTAATAGGTTTTATTAAGACACAATGAACATATCTGGGTTTAGCAGGTTAATCAGAGTGACTGACAGAGTGGTGTTTTTTATGGGAAAATTCACCAGAATCCAAAGCAGTGTGTAAACTAGGGATAGATATTTTGGTGGGAACAAGGAACAGTTGAGTTCTTGCATTTCTACATGTCTGGTAAACAGAGATATTGACTGCCTCTGTTCCAAACTGTCTTTTCTAGAATGTTAATACTTGGAAGATAGAGATAGTGGTTCCTGCTACAATGAAGTGCAGGTTTGCTGAGAACCAACGGAAGATAGAGCCAGTGTCTTCCTCTAGAGCAAAGTTCATGCTGGCTGTCCATCATAAAAATCTTGGGCTCTTTATACTCAGGATTCTTCTGCAATGCAATTCACTATATTTGCAGGTTTCAAAGGCTGTCTTTGTTTTTTAATTTAAATTCAATTTTTTTTTATTGTTTTGAGATAGGGTCTCACTCTGTCACTCAGGCTGAAGTGCAGCAGTGTGATCATGGCTCACTGCAATCTCTATGCACCGGGGTCAAGTGATCCTTCCACCTCAACCTCCCAAGTAGCTGGGAGAATAGGTGGACACTACCACGCCCAGATAATTTTGTTATTTTTTATTTTGTAGAGATGAGGTTCCCCTTTGCTACCCAACCTGATTTGAATTCATGGGCTCAAGCAATCCTCCTGCCTTGGCCTCCTGAAGTGCTAGGTTTACTGGCATGAGCCCACTATGCCTAGCTAACAGGCCCTCTTGTCACACTGTGGTAATTAGAACTTAGGAAAACAGCCCCCAAAATGCTGATACCTTGGTTATTGTTATTCTTGTGAATAATAAAGTCATTTGTATGTGGTCAGGAGTCTCATGTCTTCTGTCAGCCTCCATAAAATTGTGACAGGCTAATTTGTTTTCTTGAAATTAAGGTTAATTCTCAGATTCACAATAGTTCTTCAGACATAAATCATGCTTTCTATTTAATCTGATTCAAACTTAAATCATGCTTTCTATTTAAATTTCTTTTCAGTTTTATAGGGAAGGTGACATTAAAACTCTTATCCATTATTTTTTCAAATACTGTTTAAATCAGTACATTTAGAGCTACCCATTACTATGTTGCTTATATCATGTATTTTTTCCTGCAACAAATAAAATACTTCATGAAAATGTCCAGGTAAATGACTTGACACTCGAGGAAGGCCTATGTAAAGTACTTTTTAGAAACATGAAGAATGTAGCATAAAGAACCTAGAAAATCCATTCTTAGAAGGGTTGTACACAACTGTCAGCCTTCCTATTGCTATATATCAATATATTTTGCAGTATGCTAAATAAACTAATTTATTCAAACAGAAAATGTGTCTGTCCTTGTGAAGGAAAATGGAATATGTTCATTCACCTGTCATATATTCATCACTTAGCTAAATACACAAAAACGTGATCCTTGTTTAGAAAGAACTTGTGCTCAACACACAAGCTTTTACAGATTTTCTTATTCAAAAACAGATGAAACTAACTCATGGTGCTAGAATTAAAGACAGTAGTTGTCTTTGGGTGCAGTTGTAAATGGAAGGTGACACAGGGCAAGCTTCTACAGTGCTGGGAATGTCTTATTTCTCATCCCAAGTGCTGGTTACATGGATTAAAGCTACGTACTTAGTAGTTTTTGTTTTTGTCTTATTCTGTATGCAAGGTATACTTCAATAACAAAGTTACTTTTAAAATGTGGCATTATGAGGGTGCAGAAAAGGGATGTTTGACCCGGAGGGCAAAAAATCTTCTTAAAGAAAACAATGCCCGAAGAGTCATAAAGAGTGGAGTTAACATAATATTAACAGAATTGGAACATTAGGAAGTACATTTGAGGACAGGGAACTGCATGAATTTGCGGAAGAAAAGAGAAGCTGTAATGGTGTTGAAAAAAATCATGCAAGAAACAGCTTGACAAGATGGCACTGGAGACAGTATAAGGAAAGATTATATGGACCTTTTTTTATACTGTCAAGGAACTTAGGTTTTATAAGCCAATAAAGAGGCAAAGTCTTAATATTTTGAATTGATCATCCTTGTAGTACCCTATTGAGGACTGATTCAAGGGCATCCCTATTGAGTATTGACTAAAGTGGAAAATAGTTGCAGTTCCAGAGAGTCAAGGCTGTGGATTTGAGATCTACTTGGAGTGCAAATGGAAAGATCAGATAGGTACTTGCTCCCCTGTGTCTATGTCCAAGATATGTCTAGAGAGGTGTTCTTTTCCATCAAATTCTATAGGGTTATTAAAGAATAAAACTAATGGCCTCTCACCTCCAAATTAAGGCTCTGTCAAAAATCTCCCCATTTCTTGGGTGTCTTGTGTTCTGTTTCTTGGGTGTGTTGGGTTCTCAAGCTTTGATATGTTGGGGGAAGGGGTAGGAAGAGGACATAAAGGCTCAGTCAGGGTTTTGCTAGTATCTTTATCTAGATCTGCAAATGAAAAATAAACATACCCAAGACAAGATACTCATAAACTCTGTCCAGTGGGGAACCGCCAATGGCACTGTTATGATACTTGAGTTCACAACTGTCTTCAACTTTCCCTTAAGGGCCAGGTGGAGAGGCTCTCTAATTTTCGGTCCATTCACTGGTAAGCATTCTGTCATTTTTTTTCAATTGGTATCCAAGATTTTCATTAATTATGCAGTACAAACCTTTTTATATTGCACATTTTCATTTTCCTAGGGTTATGATAACAAAACAATACCCTTGGAGATTGAAAGTATATTTCATTCAGCCCAGTTGATTTTTGCATACTGATTACTTTATATCCCAGCAGTTAATCATCAAGCTTGGTGTCATTTCAGTTTCTTAA
Organism: Colobus angolensis palliatus; assembly: GCF_000951035.1. Classification (NCBI taxonomy): domain Eukaryota; kingdom Metazoa; phylum Chordata; class Mammalia; order Primates; family Cercopithecidae; genus Colobus; species Colobus angolensis. The sequence continues at coordinate 4,300,709 of NW_012115433.1, forward strand.
TTTATACTTATCTCAGACCCCAGACAGAAAACATGCAAATGGAAAAAGAAATGTGAAGTCTGACAATGAGTTTAATTTCTATGGCTCACTTTTCCATCCATTACAATCATAATTGTGAATGTTCCTTTGACATTGAGCTCTTCCACTTAACATTTGTCTAATGACTATGCTAAAATCAAAATGAAAATGCTTTTTCTATTACAGAGTTCACAAGATGTGACATATGAAACATATAATATGTAACGCAACTTAATATAATTATGCACTAAAATATGTGTATATGTATGTGGGTGTGTGTATATACATATATATATATATATGTACGTTTACACAGAGAGAGAGACATCCTGCTTCAAAATTCAGAAAGAAATGTGCATATGTAAGTTCATTAAAATTATTTCATTTGGCCTTTCATCATATTATTTTTCATGAGAAAATACAGACATACTTTGCTACAAATTACATACCATACATTCATCTCAATGGGATGTTTGTTATAACTAATGAACATAGCTTAATGCTGAATATGATCCATGTTTTTAAATGGTCTTTAAATTTCAATTTTCTATTTCTCCCTCTCTGATTATCTTGCATGTTATTACCCCAAAAAGTTGGCAAACATTTACTGAATTTATACTATGCTCAGTATAAGAATCATTTTTTTAAAATATTCAAAGAGGTGAAAACAAAATTACAATATTTCAAAATTGTACTAAAAGATACGGTATTATATAAGACATAAAACATACATACAAAATATTGTTTGTGTCCAAAATAAGAAACATTACCACCTGGAAGAAATAAGAAAGATTCCTGAATGTGGTTACTACTAAGATACTTGTGAAATTTCAAATGCCGTCAAAATTTCTTTCTTACTAACTTATCCACAATTTTATTTGATGTGGTGCTATGCATAGCTAAAACTAACATCTCAGATACTATTTTATCTAGGGGTAATCGTTTGACAAAGTTTTAGCCAAGGAAACATAAGCAATAGTCTGTCAGCAATGTCTGTATACATTTTCGCTCACTACATCTTGTTCCTCTCTCCCTCTTAATCTTCCTCAATCAAAAAGTGTTCAACTATAATGCCTGAGATGAGAAACTGTCTTATGACCAGGAGAGTAAAGCCACCAGCTAAGGGTTATTTAGGTATGAAAGGCATGAGAGGCAGTGACCTTGGTGGCATCCTAGAAAAATTTGGAGCAGATATGAAAGGTCTGCCTCTCAAGTGTGATTCATAAAACTCTATCAAGCCTTATTAATCTTTTACAACAACACCATGCTACCTGTAGCCAAATGTAACCCCAGCTGACACAGTTATCCACACAAAAGACTGAAATTTACATAGAGAAGGCACATATTCTCTTGCAATTTTCTGACTAAACTGACATGTAATGGTGCCGATTTTTGATCTACTTGATTGAATGTTGCATTTTTTTTTCACCACAAAGAAGAGGGAAGTAATCTAAAAATATATTAACTGTACATGTTCTCTTTTACAGATTTCCATTAAACCACCAAAATGGCACAAAGGTTTGAACTGTCAAATCAAACTCATAGGAATCATAGGCCATAATGAAAAAAATTTTTAATTCATTTTACTAATGAATTAAAGGACATAGGCAATGATGAGACACAAATCAGTCTTCCTTTGGAGACATCAAGACTGTCAGAAATAGCTTCCCATTACGGTCCTTTATCTCTGGCTTCAAGATGTATTCTGGTTTATGTTCAATCAGGGAGATTTGTTGCAAGCAATATATGTTAAATGATTCCTGAGATGTGAAGAAATATCTTCATGTTGTATCATATTAATAATACGGCTTATGTGACTTATCCCATTTTTCCCTTTATTTACTATAAATGAACCTACGATTTGTTGATTTATGGTTTAGTAAATAACCTAAATAGACCTGGTATGCCCCCATAAAAGTTTCTTGTATAAAACTCTCTGTTATCTTTCCCTTGGTACAAAAACACTCATGTGTTTATTAAAAGATCTGTTTACTAACATGATTGTAAAAAGATTTGTTCAGTTTCACTCCTTCTTCCTAAGTTTCTCAGGAATAAGGAAGAAATGAATTCTACACCCTTTCTTGTCCACCACCAACCACCAAACTGGCCTTGCTGTGACTTCAGTCTTCTTCATCCAGAAATAATTTAAGTCTTTGTTTCTCAAGTTATTTTCCTTTTGAAAGCCATCAGATTTGGGTTGGCATTTGTGTGAGTGAGAAACAAAATTTTATCATGTCGAGTGCCAGATTTGTGGGCTTTTAAAATTTGGCAGCTAGATATTCTTATTAAAATATTGTTTCTTATCTATAAATGTACATCATTAAGTCTTTACCTAAACCATTAACAACAAGTCAAAAGCATAACACTAGACTACATATTTTTCAAATAGACACACTCATTCATTCATTTCTGCCAAGTTCTATCATCTTAGGATACAACCACATACAACCATTACAGTGCCTGTCAGGTTCTGTCAACCTCTCTAAATAAAAACCATATGAAGGTATTAATGATACTTGTTCTTTGGTGTATAAGCTTCAGAAATCATGAAGGACATACTGAATGATGACTTATTCCCTCTCAACTGAACTATGACTACCCTTTTTGGTTTTACTTTACATTGTTCTTACCATTACTAAAATAATTTTTAATTTCGTATACATTTTCTTTTACTTAAACTCCCTCCTATTGTTGTTAATAGTTCTTTAGTGAAAATATATCCTTAATCCATGTCTTCCAAACTACAGTGTTGGACTAGCCAAAATAAAAAATCCCTTAAATTCACAAACCAGAAAGTTTCATAAACACTTCTGTGTAGCATCTATGTTAGTTACATAGATACACTTCTAGATTCCATCTGTATTATTTATCACAATACTACATGGTTTATCTAATGAAAGCATAACCGAATACTGGTTTAGGCACACTCTCTATTTAATTTTCATTCATTAAAATTGCCCAAAAATGTTCAAGGAAGTTCAAGGCTTCTCTGCGCATTAAGTGATCCAAATCGACAGATGCTCTGCTATGCTATACACATCATTTCAAAGATTGCTCTACATATCAACATCTGGCTAGTAACAAGGCAAGGAGCATGGAAGAGCATGAGTGGGAAAGTTCGATAGCAGCTGTGGAGGTTGGAGGAAGTCAACCCTGCTCCATTCTGTGGGTGACATCAGGTTTCCAGGCAAGAATAAGAAATGTCATCTAGCTGGACGTTCTAGAAGAAAAGAGAGTGGGTTTTGATGATGATGATCAGTCTCTGCTACTACATCCATAAAGCCAGTTTTGAGATTCCTATTCTTTTTATGTGAAAGCTCAAAATTTCAGTTCGAAACACAAAAATGACAAGGTCTCTTCATAATTTGCTTTTCTGCCTACACATATTTTAAGAGTGCTCATTATGCCTGATTAATAAGTAGTGCATAGCAGTTAGTAGGCTTAGTGAGACAAAGATTTTTCTTCATCATACAAGTGCCTGTCACAAGGGAGACCTCTCTTCCCCATTGGCCAAGTCAACATTATTTGTTGCCAAATGACTGCTCACCAGCAAAGACTCACCGATCACCATGATACATACTTCCCTTGCTGGTGAAGTATCACAGTATTTTTTTTCATTAAGATTTTTCTAATTTTTTCATGCATGTTGAACATAGTTTCAGAAGATTTGATATTAGACATTTTTATCTCCAAAATGAAAGGACCACTTATTATTTCTGTCTTTTATTTTTCTTTCTTTATATCCCCTTGGAGTATATTTTACTTCCTCCTGATTCATATTGGTATTGATTCCAATGACCTTATTCAGAATATTTTGTTTCACTTCATATCATTTATTCCATCTTGTATAGAAATTCCATGTTCTTTCTCTTATGGTAGAAAATAGAGAAAAAAATTGCAAAGATGGTTTGTCACCGACAGTCCACTCATGAAAATTAGTCTGAACTTGTACATGTAGATCTGTGCATTAAGAAGTTCTTTTCAGAGAAGAAATAATGAAAAAATACTGCAGACCTGAGCTTTGAAGGTCACTGTGAGAATGATTTTTAAAAAGATGATTAAAGTGAGTCACATTGCTGAGACAGAAATGCAAAGTGTGAAATCCTGCTGGTTAGTGGGAAAACGGGTGGGCAGCAGAAGGTTAAAGATATCTCTGAAGTTTAAGTTTGTATAAAACAACTGGGAAAATAGAAGAAAAACATTCAAGAATAAATATATGTATTCATTTTTAGGCATAGGTACCCATATTTAAAGAGAGAGATAATCACACTGACATTTTAAAAGAGTAATTTTCTCTAAGAGTGTATTTTTGCTTTCAAGCACCTCCTGGAATACATGCTGTAATCATCAGATACTATTAGTGACTATCCTGGATAATTTGTTGATGTGAAGGAAATAGGGTTATTTTGCTAACACTCCTGCAGAATACAGACACGCTGTTCATGTATAATACATGCATTCCATCTTCAGTGGAAGAGTCTCCATCTGCAGTGCCAGACTACATGAAGGATGGCATGTTGAGATGTGAACAACAGTACTCCTGGGACAGCTGACTGTGGCTCTACACCTGCTATTTCACTAACTCTCTATGCAGCCCTGGACAGGCTCCAACATTTCGGAGTTCCATTTAATTTGCTGAAAAATGAAAACAACAATAATATAAAATCTAAGTTAAGCAGACAATAGCTTTGAAAACTTCTCAGCTGAAAGGGAGGCTACAGCAAGAATTAGAAAAAGATTTTCCCCATTCTCTTTCTGGCAAATGCCTAAATTCTAAAACATAAATATAATAAATACACACACATACACATCCAGCTGTCAACCTTGAAAAAGTAATAATAATGATATATTGACAAAACTGGTATCCCAAGAACAGTTGAAAGGGATTAATATTAACTTTGCTACACATACATTATATAACATTCTGTCTGCATTATTTTCTTGTGTTGTAAGAACATAAGGAGTATTCAGAAAATATTACTTAAATGTATGACAATTATGGACATCAAAGAAAAAAGGAATACACTCTACTGAGTTGACTTCTGTTATTTTAGTTTCATGAATTTGATTAGGCATACAGTTCTGATGTACAGAAAAGGTCATAAATAACCAAAGGGAAGAAAGAAGAAAAGGGGAAGAAAGAAAAGAAGATGAAC
>NW_012115433.1:4306565-4308892 GCF_000951035.1 Colobus angolensis palliatus
CCCATCAGCCAGGGAGTATTTAAAAATGCAATATCAACTGATCCAACATATTTGATCCCTAGTAAGTGCCTTCTAAAGTATAAGTCTGTTAACTTGGGGTGTTGTTAAGCCTGTTTGAGCGGTGATCACATTAGTCTTGATTGACCTTTCAGCAAAGTAAAAGTTTCTAAAAGAATGGAGCTCATGTACTCCCATAAATATATGCACTACTATGTCCCCACAAAATTAAAAATTAATAAAAAGAAAAATAGAGTAAGGTATGTGAAGAAAGAGAGAGACAGCTACAGCCAAGTTAGTTTTAGGGTATGTGGTAGTAGAGAGAAGTCAGGGAGAGAAGGAGCAGTAAAGTGAATTAGGGCAGACTGGGCAACATAATGAGATCTCATCTCTACAGAAATAAAACCAAAATTAGCCAGGTTTGTTGGTGCACGTCTGTAGTCCTAACTACTTAGAAGGCTGAAGAAGGAGGACTGCTTGAGCCAGGGAGGTTGAGGTCACAGTGAGCCATGATCAAACCAGTGCACTGCAGCCTGGCGACAGAACAAGACCTTGTTTCAAAAGAAACAAAAAGAGAGAGACAGAGAGAATTGGAGTGTAACAACTAGCAACACGTTGGATTCTTTATTAATATTTTATTTACAACTTACTCAGCCTAAGATTTTTTCATAAATGTTAAATGATTTCTCATCTGCTTAGCAACACAAGTTATTCTTTCACAAGAAACTAACAATTTACAGGTCTATTTTCCACTTATTTCTTTCTTCAAGCATTCCCTGTTGTCTATCTAATCTCAGTAGTGTTGCTTTATAACTGGATTCCAGTTCTTTGCCTAGCAATACTGAACTTTCATTTTGAGACTAGATATTTGATTTGTTTCTAACCAAATTTTGATTTCAACTTTTGTAAAAAATATTTCTTCAATTTGCCATCTTGGTGCAATGCACTACCCTCATACTCAAGTTAAAGAAATACTTAATGTGAGTCTCATCCCCAGTCTACCAAGGATTTCCAGAAACTGCCCACCTTTCATAGGGTTTCCTATAAGTTAGGAACTCATTCAATCTCCATTCTCATACAAACTTGTCTACATTTTAGTGTTAAGGCACAAGGTGTATTACTTAAAGTCTTTGGCTTGTGTTTTTTTTGTTGTTGTTGTTGGTCAATGAAAATTTTTTCTGGACCCCAGGGGCCTATATTCTTATCTATGATACATCTGTGCTTTCAAGGAAATTTCCTATTAGATTTCCATCTGGAGGTCAGTTTATGAAATTCCTGCTAAGGTTATATTCTGATACCTCGATGATACTTGAATTCAAATGGTACATATGCTTTAAAGAAATACCATGTTTTGCACTAAGGTCAAGAGCAACTTGTAAGTTAACCTATCCCAATGTTTAAACAGGAGAACTAATCAGTGCAACATTTATTTGCTCTATGTGAGAATGTGTAGATTAAACATCACTTGTAGAAGTAGCAAGTAAACTTTCATGCTAAAGTTTTGCATTACGTGTAGGGTACATCATTTTCTAAATAAACACTTTTTTACAAGCTCTGCTATTTAGATATATATTTTTGCACCCCTTCAAACACTCTTGGGGAAAAAATGTTTTTCTTTTTAAATGCACAATCTCATTTATATGACATGTTTTAGGAAATTCTGTAAGACACAGTTATTAGACTTAATTTGTAAGTATGTAAGCATGGAACTGGAAATAAATATGAACAAAGCTTCAATAAATTCTCAGACCTCCTCTGTCTTTAGTAGGACTATTGAAATTATGACAGGAGGAATAGACTCATTACCATTCTAAGGGAACCTCTTTCCCTTCCCTTTTTGTAACTTACAGCCACTCTTCATCACATGGCCCAACCTATATTGCCTAGTGGTAATTTACTCACATTTTCGCTGACGCTTAACGTAGTAACACATACCTTCTTCAGATCTCTGATTTTATAACAAACTTCACTAATGATATTTCTCCCTACTAAATTGCTCTTCTCACAACTCCATGTTTTTATTTCACCCATCTTCAAATCTAAAGTCAAGTAACACATATTCTAGTCTTTTTTGATATCCCCTATGGGCAATAGTCACTAGTCTGAACATTAGAATATTTTCATCTTTGTTGTAGTGTTAGTATTTAATTGTTTACAAAATTTATTTTGTTCATCGGAATGCAATTTCTTTCTGTGTAGAAGCCAGGTCTAATTCATCTTTCTACTGCCTCAGATGCTGAGCATTCATCGATTCAATCATTACAGTAAAATGAAAATACATTGAATGAATAAAAAGAGCTCTTAAAAAACTATAATTTCTGGGCTGTATG
>NW_012115433.1:4308942-4329278 GCF_000951035.1 Colobus angolensis palliatus
TAAGTTAGGAACTCATTCAATCTCCATTCTCATACAAACTTGTCTACATTTTAGTGTTAAGGCACAAGGTGTATTACTTAAAGTCTTTGGCTTGTGTTTTTTTTTGTTGTTGTTGTTGGTCAATGAAAATTTTTTCTGGACCCCAGGGGCCTATATTCTTATCTATGATACATCTGTGCTTTCAAGGAAATTTCCTATTAGATTTCCATCTGGAGGTCAGTTTATGAAATTCCTGCTAAGGTTATATTCTGATACCTCGATGATACTTGAATTCAAATAGTACATATGCTTTAAAGAAATACCATGTTTTGCACTAAGGTCAAGAGCAACTTATAAGTTAACCTATCCCAATGTTTAAACAGGAGAACTAATCAGTGCAACATTTATTTGCTCTATGTGAGAATGTGTAGATTAAACATCACTTGTAGAAGTAGCAAGTAAACTTTCATGCTAAAGTTTTGCATTACGTGTAGGGTACATCATTTTCTAAATAAACACTTTTTTACAAGCTCTGCTATTTAGATATATATTTTTGCACCCCTTCAAACACTCTTGGGGAAAAAATGTTTTTCTTTTTAAATGCACAATCTCATTTATATGACATGTTTTAGGAAATTCTGTAAGACACAGTTATTAGACTTAATTTGTAAGTATGTAAGCATGGAACTGGAAATAAATATGAACAAAGCTTCAATAAATTCTCAGACCTCCTCTGTCTTTAGTAGGACTATTGAAATTATGACAGGAGGAATAGACTCATTACCATTCTAAGGGAACCTCTTTCCCTTCCCTTTTTGTAACTTACAGCCACTCTTCATCACATGGCCCAACCTATATTGCCTAGTGGTAATTTACTCACATTTTCGCTGACGCTTAACGTAGTAACACATACCTTCTTCAGATCTCTGATTTTATAACAAACTTCACTAATGATATTTCTCCCTACTAAATTGCTCTTCTCACAACTCCATAAGTTTTTATTTCACCCATCTTCAAATCTAAAGTCAAGTAACACATATTCTAGTCTTTTTTGATATCCCCTATGGGCAATAGTCACTAGTCTGAACATTAGAATATTTTCATCTTTGTTGTAGTGTTAGTATTTAATTGTTTACAAAATTTATTTTGTTCATCGGAATGCAATTTCTTTCTGTGTAGAAGCCAGGTCTAATTCATCTTTCTACTGCCTCAGATGCTGAGCATTCATCGATTCAATCATTACAGTAAAATGAAAATACATTGAATGAATAAAAAGAGCTCTTAAAAAACTATAATTTCTGGGCTGTATGACAAAGAGAATATCAATGGATAGATATAGATATAGTAAAAATGATGGAGTGTAGTTTCTTAGATGTAAGAATGTACACCAACAAGTCAGTTATAGATGGAAGAATTCACAATGACTAGCTGTGGTGTGTTTACTTTTAGTTCAAGATATTTGCAGACACTCGACAGCCTAGGCTAAATTAAACAGGTTCAGGTTTTAAAGCATAATTCAGTTGCAGTAACCTGAGCAATAGAGAAAAAAGTGTGCTGTGATAACTGAGGTGATGTGGTGACACTTACTTATGCATCTCTCCTGGTTGCTGGCAGAATCTAGCTCCAAGTTTCCTAGCAACAGTAATGCACACATGTGAATATGCCCATGTAAATAGCAAATGCAATGAATAAAGTTTCCATTCACTCATTGAACTGCCAGTTTGAATTTCCAGACCTGGTTGGTACTAAACCAGTAGGTTTCAAGATTGCTTCAATGAAGCCTAGGTTGGGTGGATGACACTCTATGAAGTTTCAAAGAGGAGTTCCTGAATTGCACTAAGCTACTGTGCCATGTGCCCAAGTACGGCAATAAAATGTTACTTCATTCTACGTATTTTGCACATTTGAGTGGAGAGAATTTAGGAGGTTTATGGAAGCTATTTATTTGTCCAAAATACCTATGATGAGAAAGGAATATATCAACACATAAAAAGATTTTCTTTCTGTTCATTTTGAAAGTAGCCACTGAAATTTTGTCTTAAAATTGCCTTTTGCCTCGGAGGTTTTCGTGATGTCTTCTGCAACATTCATTCTCTATGAGTTATGTGTGATTGCACTTCTGAAGACCACTGGGTTATATCAGCACATGGACTCACAGGGATTAGTAACTAGGAGTGCCAAGTGTGATCTTCATGTTTCTACCAATGGGGTATTGATTAAACTTTATTTATGAAGAAGTGTCTGTATCTTTATGGTAAAATGTACATTTATGTTCACACATTAAGATGAAAAGGAGCAAAATAAAGTCATATCCCACCTCCTATCCAGAAAATCATTTTGAGTAATGAATTACATTACAATGTTGTTGTGAGAAATGACTGTTAGGATGTAGTCTAGGGAAGTGTATGAAAACCACATTGGCACTAATGAAACTTGGTACACAATTTAAAAATTTAGTGACAAGGTAAATTAGCCCCTTCTTACCTCAGTTCTTTTGCTCGTAAAATGTGTTTGACATAACTAGCTCTCATGCATGAAGTAAACAGTATAAAAACAATCTTTTTTTTTTTTTTTTTTTGAGAGTCTTACTTTGTTGCCCAGGCTGCAGTGCAGTGGTGCATTCTTGGCTCACTGCAACCTCTGCTTCCTGGGTTCAAGCCATTTTCCTGCCTAAGCCTCCTGAGTAGCTTGGATTACAGGTGTCTGCCACCACACCTAGCTAATGTTTTGTATTTTTAGTAGAGACGGGGGTTCACCATGTTGACCAGGCTGGTCTTAAACTCCTGACCGCAAGTGATCCACCCCCCTTGGCCTCCCAAAGTGCTGGGATTACAGATGTGAGCCACCACACCCAGAAACAATCTTTAATAGAGCAAGCATTCAACCAATGCTAGATTGCTGATTCTTACTCTTTCCTCTCCCTCTTATTGAGTGAATTATGCAAGATTTTGCAAACTTTTAAATAATGGAAAGGTCTAATGGAGATAGGGTCATCTATACTTGAATAACTGTCATTTTAGTGTATTCAAGTGCTATTAAAGAATAAAAGGCCCACTGTTGTGAAATTAGGCAAATGTATTTAGATGTATTTACTAATTTGGAGCTCCACCAAGTTAATGTAGTAAAATTTCATTGTCAATAATGTATATATATAACGTGTATATATACAATAATGTATATATGTGTGTGGTAACCATCCTTGTGACATAGTAGATGTCACAATAAACTCTTTCCAATATAAGGCATGGGTGTTTTCCAAATGTAATCATAGAAAACGTAGTGTGATATCACTATTTTTAAAGATTTGTCACTAGAGTCAATAGGTGTAATACACGTTCACCTTTATGTTTTCTTAGAGATTTCGTTAAGTCTTTCCATTAATTCATTCAACAGACATATTTTTAAGTAATCATTTTCTTTGTGGCAGTTTCTGGTATCTGCTCCAGAACAAAGAGAGATAAACGTAGAATAGTGTTTGGAGCTCTAAGCTGATATTGCCTCGTCTAGAACCCAGCTCATCATTTCCTTTGCGAAGTTAGATAAGCAGTGTCCTCTTCCAAACCTCAGATGCATCCCCTGCTTGTACTGAGAAAACGCACAATGGTGAGAGCTATTTTTTTTTTTTTTTTAGTTTTAAGTTGATTTTATTTTTAATTGACAAATAATAATTTTGTATACTTATGGGGTATAATGTAATGTTTTAATACATGTGTATATTGTGGAACAATCAAATCAGGCTAATTAGCATACCCAGCACTCCAGATGCTTATCATTTATTTGTAGCAAGAACATTTAAAGGCTCTGTTTTAGCATTGTTGAAAAATATATTAGTGAGAGCTAGTTTAACAGGAAAAAAAATACTATTAAACGTAGTATTGTACTTGTAATCCTAGAGAACAAATGGAAAGCGCTCTGGGATCAGGGTGGGATTCACACCTATAAAGTGTGTTGCTTAATTTTTCCTCAGTTTTGGGGGTTCATTTTCTAAGAAGAGAATAAGGAAAAATAGTGTAGGCAACTCTAAATTGTAAAAATGCAAATGTATAAGGAAAATCAAACTGTGCAACATATTTAAATTTAAATATAAAATATACTTAATGTCAAAAATTGAATGTAATGCTTCTAGATTGTTATTTTTTGCATGTGAAATAAAAGTAGTTGAACCTTATTGAGAAATTGTAGATAATGTTAGTGGAGAATTACTTAATAAATAGCTGGTGCTGAGTTTTAAACATGTTCCAATATTATGCTTTCAGTTTATAAAAAAAATAAATAAATCAAAGAAATAACTTTTAAAAACAAATTTCCAGGTCTCAAGGTTAACTTACTAAATTAGATTTTCAAAATGAGAGTCCTGGGAATTAATATTTTTATAAATATTTATTTGGTTTCTGTAAGTTTGTAAAAGGAAATCTAACAAAACAAAATGCAGCTTTCAAAATTACTGTAATTAATGATCAAGAGTAGCTTCATGTGGGTGAGGCAGAAGGGATTCTGCCTTTCTAATTCCATCTATGTGGTGTTCCAGTGGCTCATGTAGACAGCAATACTTTAACTGAAAATGCCCAAGTCTGATCCATCTGCAGGAAGGAAAAATTGGGGTAGTTTCACATCATTTGCTACTTCATCAAGTTACGACTGAAGCTCTCCTCTCTCCTGGAGCAACACAAAATTTCCCACGTCTGGAACTATAACACCATCGTACTCATCAAATTCAGTTCACTACTGAACTGAAACAACAAACCTCTTCAGATTCTAAATTGCCACATTATTTCTTTAAAAATAAATAAAATCCTTTCCAGAAACAAAAAGGACTGTGCAAAATTGTGTTCATCCACTAGAGCAAATGGCCTTGCCTTTAGAGGAAATAATTTTTTCCCTTATTAGAATATAATTGTTTTTCCCCTCTGCAGTTACCAACATGAAGCTTGGAGCAGGCACAAAAAAGAAATCAAAGTCTAGAGAAGTGTACTAAAGTCATCATACCCTGTGACTGTGCTCACTGTAAACAAACAAAAAAAAAATTAAGTAATTTCTACTTAGATACACTTAAAGCAACATGACATGAAAAAGTATGGACAACATTCATAGCCAAGTAAAACAAATTCCATCTTACTCAAATTCTACATTTTACACCATATTAAGGAGGCAATATTAAAAAGAAACCTTTCATTTATTTCATTCATATAGCCCAGTGTGCATTCTAATCTTTTAAAAAAATGACTATTAACAGTTTATTGCAGAGAACAAGAAAATTACAAAGCAGAAACCAGAAAATTAAAAGGAGAAAACCATTTACCATTAAATGGCAATTACATTTGGTTATTAGTGTTTCTATTTTTAAAAAAGAATTATCTTCATTATACATCTTCTTCAACCAGTTTTTAAAATATAAAACTCTATAATATTTTCCAAAAGGATATAAATATTATTAGAGACCATTAGTTTTAGTAACTATCTAGTATCCTTTTTATTGAGGTAAGAACACTTAACATTAGATCTATGATCTTAATAAATATTTCAGTATCTATTCAGTAATGCTAACTATAGCATCATAGCTATTGTTATATAGTTGTTATAATACTATAATTATATATAGTTATTATATATATATAACTATTAAGCACGATATTTTACAGCAGATGTCTAGAATGTAATTATCCTGCATAACTGAAACTTTATTCACTTGAGTAGGAAGGCTCCATTTCCACCATCCCTCAGCCCCTGACAACCATCATTCTACTCTCTGCTTCTCTATGTTCATTTTATATGTCTTATAGAAGTGAAATTATGCAGCATCTGTCCTGTGTGACTGACTTATTTCACTTAGCGTAATATCCTCCAGGTTTAACCGTGTTGTTCTTTCTTGCGGTAGAACAATAATATTCCATTATACTGTTTCACGTAGTTGCTGTACCAGTATACATTCCCACCAACATTGTACAAAGGTCTCCTCTTTTTCCACATTCCTGCCAACACTTGCTATCCTTTCTTTTTCTGATACTAACCATCCAACAAATGTGAGTTGATAAATAATTGTGATTTGGATTTTTAATTTTCTGATGATTAGTGATATTGAACATCTATTAATACACCGATTGGCCATTTCTATGTCTTCTTTGGAGAAATTTCTATTCAAGTCCTTGGGCCATTTTTCAATTTGGTTACTTGTGGGTTTTGTTTAGTTTCTACTATTGAGCTAAAAGCAGAAGCTTTTCCATTTTGATGTAGCCCCACTTGTCTACTTCACATATTGTTGCCTGTGCTTTCTGTATCACATCAAATAAATCATTAACAAGAACAATGTCATGAAGATATTTTTCCTATGTTTTACTGTAGGAGTTTTACAATTTCACATTTTATGTTTAAGTTCTTCGTCCATGTTGAACTGAATTTTAAAAATATGCTGTCATGTAAGGGTTCAGATTCATTTTTTTTGTGTTTGGATATCCAGTTTTCTCATTTGTTGAAAAGATCATTCTTTCTATATTGTGTATTCTTGCCACCCTTGTCAAAAATTAATTGATCATATATATGTGGTATGGTTTCTGTTCTATCTATCTATCTATCTATCTATGTCTTAATACCAGGAGCACACTGTTTTAATTACTATAGCTCTGTAATATATTTTTAAATCAGGAAGTGTGATGTTTCCAGATATGTTAGTATTGTTTTAACAATTCAATGTTTTTTTACTCCATATAAATTTTAGACTTGCTTTTCTATCTCCTTAAAAAATGTCATAAGGATTTTGTTAGGGATTGCAATGAATATATAAATCATTTTAGGCAATATGGATTTTTAAAATAATATTAGTCTTCTAATCTGCTCCTGCATTTGATTTGTTAGTATTTTATTTAAAAAGATTGCGTCTATGATTATCAGAAATATTTGTCTGTAGTTTTCTTCTAATGTAAAGTATTTGGCTGGCTTTGGTTTCAGAGTAATGCTTGACATAGAATAAATTGGGAAGTATTCCATTATCATCTTTTTTTTTCAAAGATGTAAATGGATTGAAGTTAATTCTATAAATGCTTGCTACAATTAACAAGTGAATTCATCAGGTCATTGACTTTTTTATTTGTTAGGAGGAATTTGATATTTGATTACTGATTCAATCTCCTTACTAATTGTAGGTTTGTTTAGATTTTCTATTCTTGATTCAGTTTTTGTAAATGTAAGAGAAACATACATCATGAAATTTATTCATTTCTTCTGTATTATCCAACTTGTTGGCATGTAATTTTATATCAATCTTTTATAATCATTTTAATTTCCGTGATGACATTTGTAATGTTTCCTCATTAATTTCTAATTTTATTTGTCTTCTCTATCTTTTCTTAGTTTACCCAATAGTTTGCTATTTCTGTTTATCATTTACAAAAAGCAATTCACATTTCTTAATTTTTTCTCTTTTCTATTTTATTTATTTCTGCTCTAATCTTTATTTTCTTCTCCTAACATTAAGCTTATAGTTTGTTTGTTTTTCTAGTTCCTTGAAGCATAAAGTTAGGTTGTTTATCTGAGATATATCTTCTTTTTTAATGTAGGCATTTATTGCTATTTACTTTGCCTGTAGTGATGCTTCTGCTATGTTTGTATATGTTGTGTTCTCACTTTCATTTGTCTCAAGATTTTTGCTCATTTCTCTTTGATTTCTAATGACCTGTCTTTCAGTTTGCTTATCCTGCTTTCTGATTGATCTAGTCTGCTGTTGAAACTCTGTAATGATTCCATCTTACAATTCATGTTTAGTACTTTTTAAAATATTTTTAAAAATATCTTTATTTCTATTCTTGCATTGTGCTGTTTATGCATTGTTCTCCTGACATTGTGAAGTGACTTTATGACTATTATTTTGAATTCTATGTCAGTTAAATCACATATCTCCATACTAGGATCAATATCTGGAGATTTATCTTATTCTTGTTGTTGTTGTAGTTGAAATGTAGTACCCTGTTTCTTCAATTTCCTTGATGTTTTATATTAGTGTCTGGATATTAAACAAATTAGCCAACACTCCTCGTCTTCACAGATTAGCCTAGTACAGGACAAAACCATCAGCTTGACCACAGATTCTGGGTGTCTCCCAAGACTTCATGCTAGTCTATACACTTTCTTTGTTCTCAGTGCCCCCGCCACCCCACCCGCCCCTGCCCAACATCTATAGTTTTCCCAATCCCATCAGCTCCTCGAGACAGGATGAGACAGAAGCCAGGGCCTCAAGCAGCCACCAGAGAAATTATAATATTGGACATATGGTCCAATCATTTCCTTCTATCTCTGGGGAGGAACTGAAAGCTGGAAGTTTCCTCCTGATTATATGTAGCTCTGTTGGGGTAGTGCTTATGGTGAGAAGGCATCACAACAATTTCTACTGGCTTCAATGTGACTGGATTCTCACTTGAGATACAGGACTCCCCCAACTTGTTGCTGGGTTTTTCACAAAGGAAATGATTCCCTGTGTTGTTATTGAATTGTTGAGTCTATGGAGATAAGGAGGGTCCAGGATTTCCTATTTTCCATCTTACTTAAGCAACCCCCTGTATAGTATCCTATAATGTGGATTTATTATAACTAGTTATCCTTTGTTGGACATTTTAGCTTTTCTATTTTTTAAATAAATGGTATGGCAAATTTCTTTGTCTATGTGTGTGTGTGTGTGTGTGTGTGTGAGAGAGAGAGAGAGAGTGTGTAATTTTTTACCTTAAAAAGAAAATTATTTGACTAAGGGATATAAACATTTTATGAGCTCCTGTTACATGGCCTCAAACTGTATTTGAGAAAGTTTGTGGCAATTTATTTTTCTAGAAGCAATACATGAAAATGCATATTTCACCACAATTGGTCCATTTCAAATATCCTAATAGAATGAGAAAGTTACGAAGATGTAGGCAAGTGCTATGTATCACATAGTCAGTCTCAAGCAGGGATTTATAACACCATAAAACCACATGCACGTTTCATTTATGTGAGTATTTTTCAGATGGAGGAAATAGAAAGGCCAAAACTTGTGGTCCACAGATTTTGTCTTGCTCTAAATTACAGATTACTTTCCTTACTTCTCCTCCAATCATCATTTTTACCTGTCATTAAAGGTTAGGCGACTACCACTGACCAGTGGTGACCATAGGATCACTGGAGTTCAGGTATTATCTGTGACAAATATTTAAAGGTAACGTAAAAAGTACTGATTTAATTCCCACATTGTTTTAGTTGCTACATTAATGTAAACTTCTTGTGGAAAAAATGCTAAAGAAAAATAAATATGCTATCTTTTCACAGATTTTGATAAAAGTGAATACAGTCATTTTCAAAAATGCTGTGGAATTTGCACTAGAAAGAATATTGCAGTAGTTTGTTTCACATTTTTGCTAACATCATAAGAGGCTATGCATAATTTATAAGAAACTAATTTAGTCTTGAACATAAATTTTCTGGTGGTGGGGAAAAGCTCTTTATTGTGCATGTTTTATGACTTAACTTTTTCTCCTGTCCCTACTAAAATGTACGAGTATTACCCTTTCATAGTTTAACTTCTGACTGTATAGATTGTAGACCAGGAGGGACAACTGGGAACATCTCTAGATACATGCTTGTTATAGTTTGGAACACCATTTTATTTATAATCCAATAAGAAATTGGATTAACATTTTAAATTTCTCTCTTAGGTGCCTCACTTTCCAATCTCATAAAATTCTGTTCACTTAATGGACAATATTTTGGAGATGAAGTCTGCAACGAATATTTTTTTCTTTTAGCTTAAAAAATATACTTCCAATAGCAAAATAAAATATTCTGAGCCATATATAAAATGCTATCATTTTTGCTTCACTGCAAGATACATCCTTAGCCATGAGACCTTTGTAACCCCACTAGATAGCAATGACACTTTGCATGCTTCTATTTCTATCACCATAAATTTCTGTTGATCAAGGTACAAAGCATATCCCAGTCTTGAGTCCTGGCATAACTGTGCGACATCATAGGATAGACCCAACACGAAAGAGAAATTTCTGTATCTCAAGGAATATATCCAGTCTACCAGGTTCTGCAGACCCCGTACTTTACTGAACCGCCCTAGATCTGTTACTCATAATTTAAATACATGTCTTAAAGCAAATTTTCCTTGCAGAAAAAAACATTAGTATAACTTATTTCTCTTGTGATAAGAGACTGTTTATTTTGTGTATGGAGGAAGAGTAGTTTGGAGCATGGAGCATTCCCAGACATTAGGTGGAATTTATATAATCAAAAACAAAAACCTTCAAAGCTGGGGGACAGAAGCAAGAAGTAATCGGTGGCATCATGGATAATCCCTGAGTTAGAAGACATGAGTGTATATATCCACTGTGGCTCTCAGAAGCTTTTTGATCTTGAATGAAACACCACAGTCTCCACGTCCCCATCTGGAAAGGTGAAAATACCTAACTTGGGATTTTGTTGTTATTACTGTATCAACCAATATGTGTAAAAATCTTGTGTAAATTACAGAGAAACATACATGTATAAAATATTATTTTGCCAAATAGGGTGAAGGAAATGCATAACCTAATCAATAGAAATCTGATATGTTTTGCCTTTCTCATAATATTGCCTAGTTATTACATTGTTTTTCAGCATAAAAATTGTATTTAGTATATATTTCTTATCCTCTTGGTATCAACATATTGAGAGGTTAAAGTCTCTCTACAAGTAGCAAGACAAGCATAAGTTTTCTATAAAAATAACCGTTCTAATTTAGTTAGGATCCATGATTTATTTTTCATCAGTTACACTTAATAATTGCTAAGCAAAGAAAAAGGATCAGCATCTTTCAGCACTGTATTTTTGGGCATCTTTGCAAAGCCTTGGCCTAGAAAGCTGGCAGAGTACACTGGAAATAATGTAGGCATTTCAGTATGAGGCAACATCTGCACGTTATAGGTGCTTAATAAATAGATGCTTGCTGTCTGATTTGCAGTTTAAGATATTCAGGTGTAAAAATGAGTGTTTAAGTCCTTATTCTAAACAAATGCATAATTTATAATCATGCCTAATTTAAATAAATTCATCTTGATTTAGATTGAGGGTTTGATGCCACATGCCCATTTTGCTTTGATACTGTTTATTTTTCCACGTTGCTAATTGAACCTGCCACAGATTAGAACTACACAAACTATGCTGAAAGTGTGTCTCAGGAGAGATCTAGAGGATAGGGAACAGCTGTGGGTGTAATTTGTATTTACAGTCAGTTTTTAGAAGATTCCCCACGCTGGGTTCTTTTCAGTCGCCTGTGGGAAGCAGAGGACATGCACAAGTGGAGCTGATTGTGCAGAACCTGCTGCGGACACTCAGGGCATGTTTGTGAAAATCAGGTTGGGCACCTAGTCCCTGAAGTGAAGCAGTGTGTCAGGTCAACTGAAACTGTCTGCTGGTTTGTTCTTGCCAAGCAGCTCTAAGGACGTGCAATAGGAATTGTTAACACCTGACTCTTTCACGTAAATTGACACGTGATACTTTTGACAGGAAACATGACAGACAATTAGCATATCTCATCTATAATATAAAACAAGTGAAAAACAGGACTCCACTTTTAGTTATTCTCATTCCCGATGCAGGATGTGGGCTGTGTAAAAAATCATGTTATCCATCAAAGCAGAAGAGCAGACTATCAAAGTTACCAAAAAGAAACAGAAAATGTTCCTAAATTATTCAAGAACAGAAACAGAGCTCTAAGCAGGGGAGTATCTGAAGTATAAACACAAACCTCATTCAAACTTTGAGTCTTTATATGAGTTCATGTCCCTTCTAAGTAATTATTTCTTCATTTATTTTTTACTTTTTTTATTTTACAGCTTTATTCTTTCTTAATTTCTATTGCTTTTTGGATGTAAGTGGTTTTTTGGGGGGATCCAATGGCTTTTGGGGTACAAGTGGTTTTTTGGTTGCACAGATAAATTATTTGGTGGTGAATTCTGATATTTTAGTACACTCGTCACCTGAGTGGTGTACATTGTACCAAAAATGTAGTTTTCCATCCCTGGCCCCTTCCCACCCACCCACTCTGAGTTTCTACAGTCCGTTGTATAACTCTGTATGCCTTTGTGTACTCGTATTTTATTTCCCACATTAAAACGAGAACATATGTTTTTTGGTTTTCCACTCTTGTGTTACCTCGCTTAGAATAATGATCTCCAGCTCCATCTAAGTTGCTGCAAAATCAAGACATTATCTTATTGTTTTAATGGCTGAGTAGTATTCCATGGTGAATATACGCCACTTTTTTTTTTTTTGTCCACTCATTAGTTGATGGGAAAATATGTGAATTCCACATCTTTACAACTGTGAATTGTGCTGGCATAAACATACATGTGCAAGTTTCTTTTTCATATAATGACTTATTTTCCTTTGGGTAGACATTCAGTAGTGGATTACTGGATTGAATGGTAGACCTACATTTAGCTCTTTAAGAACTAACATATGGAGATCCATATGATTTCCAAAGAAGTTGTATTAATTTACATACCCACCAGCAGTAAATAACTGTTCCCTTTTCCCCACATCCATGTTAACATCTATTGTTTTTTAACTTTCAAAATTTGATTCAGGGTTGTATGTTTGCATGTGTATGTGTTTAAACTTATCTCAAATAACAGGCTTAATTAGGGTCTTATATATGATTAATAAAAATGTGGCCACAGGAATTTTTGTCTTTGGAAAAAATTAATTATATGCAATAGTTTTTTAGATACAGAGGTTATTTCTTTTTTATATACTTTATGTACTAGGGTATATGTGAACAATGTGCAGGTTTGTTACATATGTATACATGTGCCATGTTGGTGTGCTGCACCCATTAACTCGTCATTTACATTAGGTATATCTCCTAATTCTATCCCTCTCCCCTCTCCCCACCCTGTAACAGGCCCCGGTGTATAAGGTTCCCCTTCCTGTGTCCAAGTATTCTCATTGCTTAATTCCCACCTATGAGTGAGAACATGCAGTGTTTGGTTTTCTGTTCTGGTGATAGTTTGCTGAGAATAATGGTTTCCACCTGCATCCATGTCCCTACAAAGGACATGAACTCATCCTTTTCATGGCTTCATAGTATTCCATGGTGTATATGTGCCACATTTTCTTAATCCAGTCTATCTTTGATGGACATTTGGGTTGGTTCCAAGTCTTTGCTATTGTGAATAGTGCTGCAATAAACATACGTGTGCATGTGTTTTTATAGCAGCATGATTTATAATCCTTTGGATATATACCCAGTAATGGGATGGCTGGGTCAGATGGCATTTCTAGTTCTAGATCCTTGAGGAATCGCCACACTGTCTTCCACAATGGTTGAACTAGTTTACAGTCCCACCAACAGTGTAAAAGTGTTCCTGTTTCTCTACATCCTCTCCAGCACCTGTTGTTTCCTGACTTTTTAATGATTGCCATTCTAACTGGTGTGAGATGGTATCTCATTGTGGTTTTGGTTTGCATTTCTCTGATGGCGAGTGATGATGAGCATTTTTTCATGTGTCTGTTGGCTGCAGAACAGAGCCCTCAGAAATAATACCACACATCAACAACCATCTGATCTTCGACAAACCTGACAAAAACAAGAAATGGGGAAAGGATTCCCTATTTAGTAAATGGTGCTGGGAAAACTGGCTAGCTGTAAGTAGAAAGCTGAAACTGGATCCCTTCCTTATGCCTTATACAAAAATTAATTCAAGATGGATTAGAGACTTAAATGTTAGACCTAAAATCATAAAAACCCTAGAAGAAACCCTAGGCAATACCATTCAGGACGTAGACATGGGCAAGGACTTCACGTCTAAAACACCAAAAGCAATGGCAGCAAAAGTCAAAATTGACAAATGGGATCTAATTAAACTAAAGAGCATCTGCACAGCGAAAGAAACTACCATCAGAGTGAACAGGCAACCTACAGAATGGGAGAAAAGTTTTGCAATCTACTTGTCTGACAAAGGGTTAATATCCAGAACCTACAAAGAACTCAAACAAATTTACAAGAAAAAAAAAAACCCATCAAAAGGTGGGCAAAGGATATGAACAGGCACTTCTCAAAAGAAGACAGAAGGTTATTTCTAAGTATGTTCATCATGACTTCCTGGCCTCTCATCAAAGCTGTTTTACCATTAGTGTATTCTAGCTTGTATGGACAGGAGTACATTTGGTAATAGGTCACAAGGTACATACTTCTGTACATCAGTTTCTAAAAAGAGGTTTCCAAATATTGCTAGTAGCATGTATTTTTTTATTCTCTCCTAAGTACAAATTACAGAGTTGAAAGCTAAATTTTAGATCACACCTGCTGGATGTGTGAGCTTTGTTCTTTTGAATAGGTCTTCATTTCATCACTGGTTATCAAATACATATTTAGTACTTACCCTCTGTATTTGTTATCCAGTGTTTCATTACACATTGCCACAAATTTAGTGGCTGAAAACAACATTTATTATTTTACAGGTTCTGTGGGTCAGGAGCACAAGCATGGCTTAGCTACATCCTCTGCTAGAGGGTCTCAGAAACCTGCAGTCAAGCTACTGTCCAGTTCTGGGTCTCTACTTCCACGTTCACCAGGTTGGCTAGATCTATTTCCTTCCAGTCTGCTGGCCAACCTCCCTCGATCACTTGATATATGGGTGTTTCAATAGGGCAGTTCCCACTGTGGCAGCTCCCTTCCTTGAATCTTATAGGGGAGAGAGTCTACTGGCAAGAGGAATGTTACATTCTATTAATGCAATCACAGAAGTGACACCCTGTCCCCTTTGTTGTATTCCATTTATTAGAATTGGGTCACAGACCTCTCCCACAGTCAAAGGAAGGGATTTATACAAGAGCTTGAACGCCATACCTCCTGGTACATAGGGCTACCCTAGAATGGATCCACCACAACTTCCAGGGTCCAAATGTTAAGGGAATATGACTACAGAGATTATGACTCCTTTGTACCCACACTGGTACTCCTTTCTTACAAAATATTCTGGTTTAGAACTTACTCTCACATACTTTCTGACTTAAAAAAAAAATGCAGCTTAATGCATGCTTTTGGTGATGATGGCGTAAGCAAACGTCCTGTACTTCCAGTCATAGAAGTCTGTGTGCGGTGGCTCATGCTTGTAATCCAGCACTTTGGGAGACCAAGGCAGGAGGATCACTTGAGGCTAGGAGTTCAAGACCAGCCTGGGCAACACAGACCCCTGTCTACACGCAAAAAAGTGTCAATTAGCCAAGTGTGATGGTGCATGCCTGTAATCCCAGCTACTCAGGAAGCTTAAGTGAGAGGATTGTTTGAGCTCAGGAGTTCAAGACTGCAGTGAGGTATGATGGTGCCATGGCACTCCAGCCTGGGCAACAGAGTGAGTCCCTATCATTAAAATAAAATTAAAAAAAGAAATACAGCACTTAGAATTATGTGTAGTACGTAATACTTGATGATGACTGATACAATTTGGCTGTATCCTCACTCAAATCTCAGTTTGAACTGTAATTCTCACAATCCCCACATGTCGTGGGAAGGACGTGGTGGGAGGTAATTGAATCATGGGGGAGGTTACCCCCATACTGCTCTCACGATAGTGAGTTCTCACAAGATCTAATGATTTTATAAGGGCCTTTTCCCCCTTTGCATGGCACTTCTCCTTCCTGCCACCATGTCAAGAGGATGTGTTTGCCTCCCCCTCCACTACGATTGTAAGTTTCCTGAGGCGTCCCTAGCCATGTGGAACTGTGAGTCAATTAAAGCTCTTTCCTTTATAAATTATGCAGTCTTGGATATTTCCTTATAGCAATGTGAGAACAGAGTAATAACAATCATAAACACAGCTATGTTGCTGGTTTATGTATTTATTATACTAATTTTTATTGTTACTTTAGAGCGTACTTCGTATGTATATATTTTGTAAAGTTAACTGCAAAACAGCCTTAGGTAGGTCCTTGAGGAGGTATTCAGAAGGAAGCATTATCATAGGAGATGACTACTCCGCGTGTGTTACTGCCCCCGAAGACCTTCCAGGAGGACAAGATGTGGAAGTGGAAAACAGTAATATTGATGATCTTGACTCTGTGCAGATGTAGGCAAATGTGTGTGTTTACTTTTTAATAAATAATTTTTAAAATAGGACAAAAGATTATAAAATAAGGAAAGAAACTATTTTTGTACAGCTGTACAATGTGTTTGTGTTTTAAGTTATTTTATTACCAAAGAGTCAAAAAGTTAAAAAAAAAATAAAAGTGTATAAGATGAAAATGTTATGGCAAGCTAAAGTTCATTTATTATGAACATGAAAAATGTTTTAAATACACATAGTGTACCATAAGTGTACAGTGTTTATAAAGCTCACGGAAGGGCACAGTAATGTCCTAGGCCTTTATATTCACTCATCACTTACTGACTCAACCAGAGCAACTTCCCATCCTGCAAGTTCCATCCATGGTAAGTAAGTGCCCTAGACAGGTGTATAACTTTGTATGTTTTCTAGCACGTTTTCCTATAACTTTTCTATGTTTATGCGCACACATACTTACCATTGTATTACAAGTGCCTACTGTATTCAGTGCAATCACGTGCTGCATAGGTTTGTCGACTAGGAAGAGTAGGTGACATCATATAGCCTAGGTATGTAGTAGGCTATACCATCAAGGTTTGCAAAAGTGCATTCTATAATGTTTGCACAGGAACAAAATGACCTAATAACACATTTCACAGTATGTATCCCTGTCGTTAAGTAACGCAAGACTGTATATTGCTCACTTAGAGAACTGCACATGTTTAGAAGAAAAACATACCAATTGAATGTTTAACTGTATTTAATTATGCTAGAAAATTGAAAAAAAAAGATACAATTCCATGTTTGGTGGATACCTGAGTAAAGAAATGCCTAAGACAGCAATCCAGAGTTTGGTTTGTGTCTCCCATTTGGCTCTCTGTTTGATCTCAGGCAAGTGACTTAATTTCTCCCAACATTTCTTGTCTCAGCTGTAAAAGGAATGGCTGAGGCGGCGGATTCCCCAAAATCCCTCCTAGCATTAAGCTCCATGAGTTTATGGTCTATTCTCATTGTTGTGTGGTTCCAGCATGGTGCAGTGACCACAGCCCGCCCAGGTCCCTCAGCCCAGGTGTATGCCATCGTCTACACCTCCCCATAGTGCAGGAGTGGGTGAGTTGGACTTCACAGAGAGATTTCAGATGCCTTTTAGAGTATGGTCACTACCTGACTCATTGTATACCTAACTGTGGTCTTTGATTTAACAGTTTATGTAGTTTCAATGGCACTGGAGGGCCAACCTTTTGACTATCTTATCAGTCAGTCTGCAAATATTGTCATTTCTTTGGCTGTGACAACTCCCAAAAATGTTATTTATGTCTTATAAATCCACTTTGTGATGAGAAGGGCTTTCTAATAATTTCAAAATGGGATGAGGTATTGGCACTTCATCTTCAAGTTTTGTTTTGTTCTGTTTCCCTGATGGCTGATTTCGGAAGACTTTTCGGGAGGGTTGTGGGGAAATAAACTTAAGACAAGAAGGATGTTATCAGATAGAACACAGTGATGTATTTTAGGACTCTATGCTAAGTTTAAGTTATTTCACTATTTTTTCTTCAACTCTAAACAAAAGAGAAAAGTAATTTTAGAACCTCCTACATACACTTTGAAAATAATTTTAACGTTATTCTTAAAATACTCTTTCAAAGGTAGAGTTCAAACATTAGAACACGATATTTTTGTTCTCTGTATCTTCTCTGATCTCTAAAACATCATCTCCGATAAAATCAAAATAAAATAAAATTGGAGTTAAAGTGATGAAAAATGTATAATATATGTACTAATAATGATATATGAAAAAAGAAATTCCAGGATATAAAAGACACTGCAAATAAGGTTCATTTAAAACAGTATTCCTGGGAATAAATTGGAGGCAAGAGTTCATTTAAAAATCTCTTTTGATTGATAAGAAAGTACTTTTAATAAAATAATTTTATTTTCCTCTTTTCAAATCACTGATCATTTAGTTTTGCAATATTTATCTACTGAATTTAAAAGTTGTATATATTTATAAGCAAAGATATTAATAAATCCTGCCTGAAAATGACTACCCAAATAATTCATTGCTTCAATGACCTAAGTCTTTTTTAAGTTGTTTGTCCACATACAAAAATCCTCTACACACAGAGAGAGAGAGAGACAGAGAGAGAGAGAAACCTCACAAAATTTGCCCTCTAGGCTCAGTATATCATGTATACTAACGTCCTAAGCCTTCACATTCACTCGCCACTCACTCAGCCATGAATAATGGCAGGGAATCCTGACTAGAGACCACACAGCCTTTCTGTTAGGAGGAATAACCATGTAGTTGTTTTGTGAAATAGGCCCTTGCAAGGGCCTGAAAAATTAAAATTTAGTGGTAGTTCCATAGGTTCATTTTTAATGCCAAAAAGTTACATAAAATGGCTATCATGGAATATTTTTATGACCTTTTGCAAGAAAATGACACTTATAACTTAGATTTAAATGTTCAGGACACTTTTATTTTTAAATACGTTATCAAATCAGAATTTAATTAAATAAACTGAGATTCTTCTGCAGGTTTGTGTTGTGTTTTTTCTCAAGAGAACTTTCCTCTGGATGACTTGGTTTTCTGAAAGTACTTCACAAGGCAAGTCCACAGCTATCCCCTCTTACAGAAATGCAGTGTTCTCTGTCAGCATTCGGTGCCATTACAAAGATTATTTATAGTACTTTTGTCTAAAAGTTACAACCTCTGAAACTAATAGGAAAGAAGACAGAAGCCAGATAACAGGACAGAACTGCTACCCCACAAATCAGTATGTAGGTGTGACAGTTAATTCAGTTGATGGTATGAATTGTATCTATTCATCAGGCTACGTTTAGGACTTAGGACCCCTGATATAAATAGTCAGAATTTTACAAGAGAATGAGCAGAAGCAGTGGAGCAAGGATCTAAGATTACTTTGAATGAACTATATTTGTTATATAAGTCACATTCTAGAAGGCTCTTTTTAAGAGACAATTGAGTTTTTTATTCTTTTCCTTAACATGATGTTACTGTACTTGTCACTGTTTTAGATTAGCAATTATTTTATAAGGAATTGAAAAAAAAAGACTACATTATTTAATACAATGCATAACCTTCAGCAGATGAAGCAAGGTGAATACAATTTAAAACTAAAAGCATAGGCTTCTTCTTTTTTTTTTTTTTTTGGCTTAAGATCAACATAAGCATTATAGTGGAGTCCAGTAATTATGCATGAACTTTTTCATAATGCAGTAATTGTTTCCATGCTTTGCTGTGCTGCAGTGTTTTAAGCTGCAGATGTTATCTGATGGGTAAATGCAGGAACTAACGAAAGAAAGGTGTGACTGTGTCAGGACCTTGAATGAAAAATCAGAAAGTTGCTGATTTGGGTAATTGTTAAAAATACGAATATTGAACAGAAACTTTTGAGCTAAATTTAGCCCAATAATGACAGGAAATAGGTCCACAAATTACTTAATAACTAATGTTTAAAATTACTACAAAATACAGTATACAAGAGGGCAGTAATTCGATTTTAATTAAGTTCTACTTCAACCACATGTCTTAACTGATAAAATGATGTGAAGTCTTGAAATCGCTTTATAGTTTTATTAAATTTCTTGTGTAGGAAAGTTATTTTAATAGTTCTGTCATTTTTTTCCCTTCAATCATGCTAGTAATAGGAACAGGATTTAATTTAATGTGTATGTTCATACCTCATAGGGATTAGGAAATGTTTGAATCTTCACAAATGTCAAGAATTCTACCTGGTACTTCATAAATTATCTCTTTCAGTCAGACTACAGTGCTAGCAGGTAGGTACTATGATTCCCATTTTGTAGATAAGAAGCTAAGATCTCATGAAATGAGATAGTTTATCCAAGACCCACACTAGAGTTCTCAGAGCCACCAAGTTGCGAAAAGGGTGCACTTCCCAGGGTAACCCAGTGCCTCACACATTTCAACTTCTTTTTTCTCAACAAATTCTCCTTCTATAAAATTATCCTTTTATGTGAAAACGTATTTTTACTTTCTAAGACTGATTAAGAAAATCCATGAAGACTTTTGCTTTATTCTTGTCTTCACACTTAACATTCCTGCGTTTTCATTTATTTAATTATATGTAGTAGTGTTTAGACTTTGTATTCAATTATCATTTATAATATTAAATATATATAAAGGAGATTAGAGTTTGGGGACTTTACAAAAACATGCACTTGAGATTACTGGAATGTTGTTTCTTTTATGATAGCGAGAGAGCTACGTCAAAACCGCACAACTACATGGAAACTGAACAACCTACTCCTGAATGACTACTG
>NW_012115433.1:4330268-4331189 GCF_000951035.1 Colobus angolensis palliatus
AATAATAAGAGCTATTTATGACAAACCCACAGCCAATATCATACTGAATGGGCAAAAACTGGAAGCATTCCTTTTGAAAACTGGCACAAGACAGGAATGCACTCTCTCACCACTCCTATTCAACATAGTGTTGGAAGTTCTGGCCAGGGCAATCAGGCAGCAGACAGAAATAAGAGCTATTTATGACAAACCCACAGCCAATATCACACTGAATGGGCAAAAACTGGAAGCATTCCTTTTGAAAACTGGCACAAGACAGGAATGCACTCTCTCACCACTCCTATTCCACATAGTGTTGGAAGTTCTGGCCAGGGCAATCAGGCAGCAGACAGAAATAAAGGGTATTCAATTAAGAAGAGAGGAAGTCAAGTTGTCCCTGTTCACAGATGACGTGATTGTATATTTAGAAAACCCCATCGTCTCAGCCCAAAATCTCCTTAAGCTGATAAGAAAATTCAGCAAAGTCTGAGGATAAAAAATCACTGTGCAAAAATTACAAGCATTCCTATACACCAATAACAGACAAACAGAGAGCCAAATCATGAGTGAACTCCCATTCACAATTGCTTCAAAGAGAATAAAATACTTAGGAATCCAACTTACAAGGCATGTGAAGGACCTCTTCAAGGAGAACTACAAACCACCTCTCAATGAAGTAAAAGAGGACAAAAACAAATGGAAGAACATTCCATGCTCATGGATAGGAAGAATCAATATCGTGAGAATGGCCATAGTGCCCAAGGTAATTTGTAGATTCAATGCCATCCCCATCAAGATAACAATGACTTTCTTCACAGAATTGGAAAAAACTACTTTAAAGTTAACATGGAACCACAAAAGACCTACATTGCCAAAACAATCCTAAGCAAAAAGAACAAAGCTGGAGGCATCATGCTACCTGACTTTGAACTATACTACAAG
>NW_012115433.1:4331749-4353209 GCF_000951035.1 Colobus angolensis palliatus
AACCAAAATTGACAAATGGGATCTAATTAAACTAAAGAGCTTCTGCACAGCAAAAGAAACTACCATCAAAGTGAACAGGCAATCTACAGAATAGGAGAAAATTTTTGCAGTCTACCCATCTGACAAAGGGCTAATATCCAGAATCTACAAAGAACTCAAACAAATTTACAAGAAAAAAATCAAACAACCCCATCAAAAAGTGGGCAAAGGACATGAACAGACACTTCTCAAAAGAAGACATCTATGCAGCCAACAGACACATGAAAAAATGCTCATCATCACTGGCCATCAGAGAAATCAAACCACAATGAGACACCATCTCACGTCAGTTAGAAGGAGAGAATGTGGAGAAATAGAAACACTTTTACACTGTCGTCGGGAGTGTAAATTAGTTCAACCATCGTGGAAGACAGTGTGGCAATTCCTCAAGGATCTAGAACTGGAAATACCATTTGACTCAGCCATCCCATTACTGGGTATATACCCAAAGGATTATAAATCATGCTACTATAAAAACACATGCACACGTATGTTTATTGCAACATTATTCACAATAGCAAAGACTTGGAACCAACCCAAATGTCCATCGATGATAGACTGTATTAAGAAAATGTGGCACATATACACCATGGAATACAATGCAACCATAAAAAAGGATGAGTTCATGTCCTTTGTAGGGACATGGATGATGTTGGAAACCATCATTCTCAGCAGACTATCGCAAGGACAAAAAACCAAACACCACACATTCTTACTCTTAGGTGGGAATTGAACAGTGAGATCACGTGGACACAGGAAGGGGGACATCACACACTGGGGCCTCTTGTGGGGTGAGGGGAGGGGGAGGGATAGCATAAGGAGATATACCTAATGTAAATGATGAGTTAATGGGTGCAGCACACCAACAGCGCACTGTATATATATGTAACAAACCTGCACGTTGTGCACATGTACCCTAGAACTTAAAGTACAATAAAATTAATTAATTAATTAATTTTAAAAAGTAATATGAAACTACAAAATAGTCAGCTTGTCATTAGACTTCCTAAATGTTTACATGAAAACATGTTCCACCCAATACGACAGACCAAATAGTGTGTACATGAGATTTTAAATGAAGAGAATATGTGAGAAAAAGTTCAGAACTGAATTATTAACACTCAAGGGTTATATCACAATGCCTGTGAAGCCCGAGCCAGTGACAGTTTGCGTATCTGAATGTCATAACACATTCCTTTGGCAAATGTATTTGTGTTTGAATTATCATCTCCTCTTTCCATGACATAGCTACATCTATTTCCAGAAAACATGTTGATTTGTCCTGTTTAACAGAGAAGTAGATTTGAAGATTTCACTATTTCCTTTGTCCAAGATAATTCTCACCCAAAACCGGATGATGTAAAAGTTTGTCACAATAAGATGTAGAGAGTAAAATCTAAAAGCCATCTAAAGTGCTAACATTATTTCTCAAAAATATTAAGTATGTTAAAGATTAAGAAAAATATTTATCTTCTTATGAAACACTAGATTCAAAGACATTTTTGCATTTATTCTGTTACTTCCAAAAAAACACTGAAATATTGCCTTTAAGTAGAGAATGTTGCTTTTCACTGCTTTGTTATTAGTTCTAATTTAAGATAATTGCGTATGACTAAATCACATTGTAGTCAATTTTGAAACCATACTTCATAATTTTCTTTATTCTTATTCTAAGTTGCCTGATTTTTTTTTTTTCTTTCCTACCTAAGCTTTGAGCTCTTGGCAATCACTCAACTGCAAATGAATGCTAACTTACTATAACCCCCTTTATTATAACTTTAAAAAGCAATGTCAAGAATTTTTTATTTAAGTAATTAAATCATTAATAAATTTTCATATGATATTTTATGTGTATTCTTCCCCCTGAGGTCAAAAAAAAGCAGGAAAAAAAAACCTAGAGAAGTCTTTTATAAAAGGCTAATTAAATTTCTCTCTGTCTCCATCCTTTTATACTGATATGTACATATCCGTGTTATATGTGCTATAACAAAATGTGTGCATTTCCTACAAACAGACTAACTTACAAATACTTATGAAAACTTACAAGTCATGATGTTCAGGAAGTCACCCAGCCTCCCTCAATGAAACTCAATGAGGATGGTAATCCCTGAATTAAAGTGAAAACAAGGATGTTAATCCCCGAACAAGTCATCAAATGATTGTGCATGAATGTTAATTTAATGCATATTGAAGTCCTAGTAACATAAAAATCTTCTAACTATATATCTATTAAAATAATCCCCCTGTATATTAATTTATCTTGAGGACAGTGTCTTGTGTTCTCCAGCATTTTTTTCTACTGTTTTGCATAGTGCTTAGTGCAATAAGTAACTTTGTCAATGACAATTTCATCTTTGTATGGGCTTTATCATTTTCATGTTATGCTCTTTTCTCCCCAACTCTTGAGTTGGCTCAACTCTTACTTATCTGGGAACTCAGCTTAAACACCAGTCCTTTTGACAACCTCCCTGAGTTCTCAGACTAGATTAGGTCCCACTGGTGTGCAGTGTCATAATACTCTGTATATGTCCTTATTGTACTTATCAGAGTGGGAATCAGTAAATTACTTGTGTATATATTTTAACATTTTCTTGAACTCTCACATGTAAAGTTTACAGAGCACCTTATAACTGCCATCTCTACAACTCTAAATTCTAATAAAATAATTATTCAATATATATTGTTTGGCCTGATGAATGAGTAAATGTCATGTTATTCAGCAAAAGAAGAAAGAAAAATGTTGAGCCTAAAATTTTAATGGTGTATTTATTACAGTCAACTTAATCCACTCTAGTTAATATAAGCATAGATGGATTTATTTAGGGTTATTAAACAGTTGACCAAAGTGGTGAGAGGTCTAGAGAAATGGGGCTGGAGCTTTCAGGAACAACCTCACACACCAAATATTTAGAACTGACTGGAGCTGCTTCCATGTACCACCGGCACCTGAGTCACACTGTTGAACTGTCCTCATTGGAAATATGCCACTGCATCCCCACCCAGAGAACCACAATACCCATTGTAGCCTTGTAGGTGACAGTTCCTTCACACACTATTTTTCTTTAGTCAAAATAGTACGTATTCTATGTTGGTAAAGGACTTTGCTCATGCTCAAAGCTGAATAGAACACTTCTATCTTAGAGTTGATTGTTGTTGAGTCGGCAGACTTTACAAAACTCTGGGTTTGATGGAACCCATAATGAGATGCCTTGACCACATGTCCCATTTCTAATCAGGCGCTCATTTCTAATCAGTCTGAGTGGTATGTCAGACATATTTGGCACTCTCTACTGCACATGGCATTGTCTTGCTTTAAAACCTATACTGCTAGATTCTGATCATATTTTGGGAGAATTGCCCAATCTTCACATAGTGAAATTTCCCTCCAAAGGTACCTCTGAAGATACAGGGTCTAACGTCATCAGCTGGGTTATACAGTATAAGCAGACGGCTACAGCAGAAAGCTGTCCTGCTCCAGTACTTCTTTATCTCCCATCAGATGTATAGTAGGAGAAGTTCTAGATCCTAAAGAAGCATAAAGACACTGTGTTTATTCTTAGTGGTGAAAGGGGTAAGATGTAACAATTTATCCTTTATTTTAAGGAGATTTTATGGCATAACCAAGACCACTGGACTTCATTTACATTGCAAATCCCTAAATCATCAATGAGTTAATCTTCCAACCTTCTATATTTCAAGTGTCTAACAAAAGCCTCCAATTCATTTGCCATTTCATGATCGACAGGTCCCCTAAACATGAGGTCACTGATAGAGTTGGCAATGAGATATTTTGTGGACTATATAGGTGATCTAGGTCCCTTTAAATTATTGATATGAACTAAATGTGTCCTTCTCTCAAAATCCCCAAATTCACAGGTTTAAATCCCAACCCACAATATAATGGCATTTGGAGGTAAAGTCTTTGAGAAGTAATTAGGGTTACATGAGATCATTTAGTGGGGCCTCATGATAAGATTAATGCCCATATAAACATAGGAGGAAACATAGACAGGATCTCTCTCTCTCTCTCTCTTTCTTTCTCTCTCTCCCCTCTGCTATGTGAGGAAACTATGAGAAGACGACCATTTGCAAACCAGAAAGAAGACCCTCACCGTATACTCAAACTGACAACATCTTGATCTTGAACTTCCCAGCCTCTAGTACTGAGATATTTTTTTTTTTTTT
This sequence comes from Colobus angolensis palliatus, assembly GCF_000951035.1. Classification (NCBI taxonomy): domain Eukaryota; kingdom Metazoa; phylum Chordata; class Mammalia; order Primates; family Cercopithecidae; genus Colobus; species Colobus angolensis. The sequence continues at coordinate 4,335,974 of NW_012115433.1, forward strand.
TTTTTTACATGGAGTATTGCCCTATTGCCTAGGCTGGAGTGCAATGGCGCAATCTCGGCTCACCACAACCTCCGCCTCGTGGGTTCAAGCAATTCTCCTGCCTCAGCCTCCCAAGTAGCTGGGATTACAGGCAACTTCCACCAAGCCCAACTAATTTTTTGTACTTTTAGTAGAGACGGGGTTTCACTATGTTGGCCAGGCTGCTCTTGAACTCCTGATCTTATGATCTGCCCACCTTGGCCTCCCAAAGTGCTGGGATTACAGGCATGAGTCACCACGCTCAGCCTTATAAATTTTGTTTCTTAAGGCACGCGCCCAGTCTATATTATGTTTTTATAGCAGCCCAAAATGACAATTGTATCAAGACTGCAGACAGGACAGTGATAACACTTGGGCTAATATCATACGTTTATACTATTGTCTACATTTGTCCAATGTGAAAGAACTGTTTCTGGTCCTCCTTCCTTATAAGGATAGAAAACTAAATATATTTGCTGGATGAACAATCTCAAACTATGTACTTGAGGCTGTATTAATCTGTGCTAGAAAATATGTTACATCTAGAAGAATGGCTGAAATGTGGGTGAATTTTTGAAAGATTATTGTCAGCCTCTAAGATCTGCCTGGTTTTTGTAGGGGCCAGGCTGATGTTTTAATGGGGTATAGTGGATCCACCTCTGCATGTCTGACTCTTTAAGTGTGTAATCCATCTTGGCCACTCACCCTAGGTTGTAATATTGCTTTGGTTTAATATCTTAAGGGGTGGGGAGGTTTCAGAACCTTTACCTGGGGCTTCCCCGACTATAATTGCTATTAACTCAACTCGCTGGAAGGCCCATTCCAAGTATACATTGAGGCATATGAGAAAACCCTATGAGTCATACCTAGGTTAGGATCCCATTTATTTCCTGCCCCCAATCTGCTCCACTGAAACCAAAACATCTCCATAAAGATTTAGGTTTCCAAGTATCAACTAGAACCCTGTGTGAAACAGCCTTTGAAATATTTTGATATGCTCCCTTTCTTCAGTGTAATGCCACCTAAAGAAATGGTGCCAGTGTAGGATCTTTGGGGGGAAGGTCTGGAGAGTCCACTACAGTCCTCAACTGTTAAGGTGTTGCTGAGTGATTCCGCCTGGGAACCCAATTTGTCCTTTACTCAGTAAATTCAGGTATCAGGGTTGACTCAGGTCCGGAAACTGGGCAAAAGACTGAGACTTCCTATTTTTGTGGTCATTTTCAGCATCATCATTATCCATTTTTATTTCTTTCAATTGTATAGATTAATAAATACCTTGTTGGCTGTCCCTATTGCTTACTTTGGAAATTACAAATCATCAGCTTATTGAGGCCTGTCCTGATGGCTCATTATGACATCTGCACTTCCCTGGTTTCTGAGAGGTGAACACTACCCCCTGACATCTCTTATCTTAGAGTCCTATCACGCTCACTGCTATAAGAAAACCAAGCTGTGTAATGGAATCTCCTACCCACAGTCATTAGGGAAAGCATCCATCTTAACAAAGCTGATTCTGTTCTTGTCTACACTTTCTTTTCCCCTAAGGTACAGAGAAAGGTAGGTGTCCTACATTTGAGGTGTCCCCTAAGCCCTCTCAGAGGCCATAGTCAGCTGATGGGGCCTCTCATCTTGTGTAAAATATCTACTCTACCACACTCACTTTATGTCTTTTAATTCCTTTGGTGTTCTTTTCCTTAGCAGTCTGCCATTTTTAATTCACTTAGTACGAGCCAATGTTTTTTCCATCTTCAAAGAGCAAATGTAAAGTCTGATAACATTATATCTCTGAGTTATTACCAGAGCATTAAATTCTATATTATAGAAAATCTCTCCTTTGTCAATCAATTTTCCCGCATCCAACATTGAGTACTCTCAGGATCCAGTTCCATACCTCCTCTTCTGGCTCCTACTGTTACATGTATAGGCTAAGTCCTGTATAATCCCTTTGATCCCTTAGCAGGCCCAGAACTTCCCTGGCCAGGTTATGTTATGGCTTAACCTTAGTTTTTGTTCTGGAGGAGAGAAGGAAGTAGATATTGCAGGAGGACGGGATGTGTTCTCATGTAAGGTGTAAGGAAGCAGCCAGGTGCAGTGGCTCACACCTGTAATCCTAGCACTTTGGGAGGCCTAGGCAGGTGGATCACCTGAGGTCAGGAGTTCAAGACCAGCCTGGCCAATATGGCAAAACCCCCGTCTCTACTAAAAATACCAAAATTAGCTGGGCGTGGTTGCAGGAACCTGTGATCCCACTTCTTACTCGAGAGGCTGAGGCAGGAGAATCACTTGAACCTGGGAGGCGGAGGTTGCAGCGGGCTGAAATTGTGCCACTTCACTCAAGCCTAGGCGTAAGAAGGCAGAGGAAGGTGCTAAGCTGTTTCTGCAGCATTGTTTTATTTTAGAGTAAGCTTCCTGAGAGCACTCTTGCTACCAAATTTCATTTATTAGGTTCCCTGAGAAAAAGACTGTAAGATCTGAGATCTGCATTCGGGAATTTTATCAAATCATGCTCCTTAAAACAACACAGTTGAGTGTTTAAAGAAACAAGCGTGAGCAGACAGAGAAGTTGAACTGAGAAACCATGCAACAGACGCCTCAGCTGTTTCTATAGGAAGGCCCTGGAACTAGAAAGGCCTTTCGGAATTGCCCCACGAAATAAGGGTACCTGGGTATCCCTACATCAGTCACTGGATGTAGCCGGCCCTGGAAAAAGGCTTGAGACAAAACTTTGTGTGAGGCAGCTCACTTTAGCTGGTTAATTTCTAAAGTAGGATTTATCCATGAGCTATCAGAAGTCATCTGTCTGGCAGCTGGAGTAATGAGCTCTTTCGTCCAGAAGGGAGACCTAGAGCCCCAGCACTCACTGGAGTTCATATGTTCATGTGTTTCACTTGGAAATTATATGAAATTTTTCATATAATATTGAGCTTAAAATATTGACCAAAGTATTTCCCTTAGTGAATGAATAAACTGGCCATAGTTTGATTTCCAAGTTTCGATCCTCCATTAGAATACTCGACAATAAGTACCTCAGTAGTTTCCTGTTTTACAAACAATGAATAACTACTACTTCGTTTAAAATAATAACTTAAAAACTTCCAGTAAAAAGGGCAGGTTATAAAATAATATACATCACGTAATATCATCAGGAAATAAAGTAATATCTTTCAACATAAATATTTCTGTTATAACATTGTGACTAGAAAAAATAATTAAGACTGGTTAAAAAGGTGGAACTCATGAAACCTAAGATGGTGAAAGAAAGATATTTTAGGTTGTGAAGAATAAGTTAAAAACATTTGAAGGTTATATGTGCTTTGAAATGCTGGTATCTGGAGCTTGTTGCCTGTTTAAAGCAACAGTTCGTTACTCAGGTAATGTGGACAGCATTAAAGAACTATTTGTATTCGAAATAATGAAACAATGGAGATTAAAGCCTCTGATGAATGCACAGATGCAAAGAGTTCATGAAAATGCCAACAGCGACATGAAACATGGTTTTATCATATTATTTTGTTTTTTCTGATTAAATAGTAATCCATTTTTATGATATTATATAGATGTGTGTGTTTTGTGTGTGTATACACACACTACAGAAATACATCAAATGGAAAGGTAAAGGGTTATTATCCTAGAATTCAAATATAAGTACATTTTTCTTCATGTTTTTCTTCTTTTTACAAACTCTACAACAAAGGTCATCACAAAGGAAGATGGAAAATTTAACTTGTAAAAAAAATGCCAAAAAAATCAACCTAAAACGGAAAAATATATGTATTGTTCAAAATACTGGGCTAGGGACAGATTGCCTGGGTTGAAGTCCAGGCCCCAATTACTAGCAACTCTTATTACTCAAGACAAGTTACATAACTTCATATTACTTTATGTAAATTAGTAAAATAATTGTAGCCACCTCATTGGTTTGACATGATGGATAACTAAAATACTAATGCATAGCATCTGAACATAGTAACACTTAAGTAAATTATATTACTGTTAGTATCGTCATTAATAAAATTAGCAAAATGTAATGGAGTCTGCTAATCAGTTTAGAACAAAGACACAACACAAACTACCAACAAGAAAGAGGACAATGGATAAGGATAGAGAATTCACTGAGGAAATAAAAACAGAATGAAAGAATCAAAAATGATGAATCTCAGTAGTTATCAAAGATCTAAAATTAAAAAGTTATTATATTTCATTTATTTATGTATGTATGTATTTATTATGTATTATTATTATTTTTTGTTTGTTTGTTTTGAGACAGAGTCTTGCTCTGTTGCCCAGGCTGGAGTGCAGTAGCACAATCTTGGCTCACTGCAACCTCCGCCTCCTGGGTTCAAGCGATTCTCTTGCCTCAGCCTCCTGGGTAGCTGGGACTATAGGCGCCCGCCACCATGTCTGGCTAATTTTTGTATTTTTAGTAGAGATGGGATTTCACCATGTTGGTCAGGCTGGTCTTGAACTCCTGACCTCGTGATCCACCCGCCTTGACCTCCCAAAGTGCTGGGATTACAGGCATGAGCCACAGTGCCAAGCCCATTTCTTTTATTTTTAATGATATACAATTCATATATCCAGAGTAGGTGAACCTGTGAGAAAAAAAATGTTCACTTTCCTTCTAAGTTTTAGGCACAGTAGTTCCCCTTTTTCAGTGGTTTTGATTCTCATGGTTTCAGTTACCTGCAGTCTGAAAATAAATGGAAAATTCCAGAAATAATCCATAAGTTTTAAATCATACACCATTCCAAGTAGTGTAATAAAATCTCATGCCTAGGACATGAATCATTCTTTGCCCAAGCATGTCCACTCTCTGCACACTACCCACCCATTAGTTACTTTGAAGTCGGCTCAGTTATCAGATCACAAGTAAAAGGAGGGTGAAAACAGTTACAAAAAGATATTTTGAGAGAGAGAAAGACCACATTCACATATAACATTCATTCCAGTAAGTTGTCATAATTGTTCTATTTTTATTACTTATTGTTGTTAATCTCTTACTATGCCTAATTTATACTTTAAATTTTGTCATAGCAAAAAACATGGCATGTATAGGGTTTTGTACTCTTCAAAGTTTTCAGCATTCACGAGAGGTCTTAGAATATAACACCCACAGCCACAGATAAGGGGAGACTAACTACTCTATTTAAATTGGTACAACAGAGCGAAGGATACTGAGAATATTCAAGAACGGGGAACATACAGACCCTGACCAATCAAAACCGTAAAAGTTGCTGCACTGCAGCAGGCCCCTGAGCTAATAGGCTTGCTCCTCGGGTCAGTGTTGAACCTTTAGTTTTTAGTTCATGAGGACTTGCAGGGGTCTCTGGGAAGAAATGGGGCAGGTAGAGGGTAGGGGTGGGGGTCGCATTGGGAAACAGAGCTGTTGGTGTGATGCCTCTATCAATAGTTAGGGTTCTGTTTCAGCATCTTAATAATGTTGTGACTGAACCAGATATCAGCCCTACGTGGGAACAACTTTTACTGAAGACAGTTTAAACATATGTACTCTAATTAAAAGTGCTTCTATCTCTTGGTCTAATTCCACTCATTCACATTTTCTATGAATATTACTTGAGTGCACTACATCTCAAGCCCTGCCTAGTCACAGGGGATAAAAATAGGAGCAAAGCAAACATGGCTGGAGAGATCATGGAGTTTAGACTGTTAGGAATTTATCTTAAAGAATGGTTTCAAATATGTGATTCCATAGATTGCCAAGGACGATCGGTGCAGCACTGTGGCAAATTGCAAATGATAAATAATAAAAAAAGAAAGAAAAGAAAAAAGAAATAACATGAAATAACAGGAATGCCTCCTCAAAGATGGATGGCTATATAACTTTGACATGTTAATACAACTGACTATGGTGTGGCCATTGAAAAGAATTTGAATTAATATGTATTGACATGGAATTGTCAAAAATATATGAAGTGTGCCAATCCCATTCATTTTCTAATAGAAGCATTAAAAGTTACTTTACATACAGTGAAATGGACATATTTTTGGGTGGACAACTTGATTTGTTGTAACGAATGCAAATACAAGCACACATGTAAACCCATACTTCTCTCAAGGTATGGAATAGTACCATCACACCAGAAAGGACCCTTGGGCCTCTTTGCAGTCAATCCCAGAAACATCCACTGATCTCATATCTAGGGCAAGGGATTACTTTCTATTCTTCTGCAACTTCACATAAATGGAATCATATAGCATGTTATCTTTCGTGTCTCATTATTTTCACTCAGTATATTGTTTCTGAGTTTCGGTCATGTTGTTACATGCATCAGCACTGCAAGTCTGTTTATTGCTGAGTAATAGTGCATCCAATTCTGTATTCATTTATTTTTGTAACACTTTTTTTTTTTTTTTTTTTTTTGGGACAGAGTCTCGCTGTCACCCAGGCTGGAGTACAGTGGCCGGATCTCAGATCACTGCAAGCTCCGCCTCCCGGGTTTACGCCATTCTCCTGCCTCAGCCTCCCGAGTAGCTGGGACTACAGGCGCCGGCCACCACGCCCGGCTAGTTTTTGTATTTTTTAGTAGAGACGGGGTTTCACCGTGTTAGCCAGGATGGTCTCGATCTCCTGACCTCGTGATCCGCCCGTCTCGGCCTCCCAAAGTGCTGGGATTACAGGCTTGAACCACCGCGCCCGGCCTGTAACACAGTTTTAATACAAATTCTTTTTGCTCAAACTCCCCACTGCTTCATCTTAATACTTTCACTTAAAGATCATGTCTTTCTAGCTTCTTTTATACTCTCCAAATCATAATTTCAGATACTAACTCATTATGTAAATGTATTAATTTGAGAAAAAATATAAGAAACATCACATTTTGCTAAGAAAACAATTTTAAAACTATAAACCATTTGTCCATTCTTACATTTTAATAAACCTGCATTTTATAAATCATTATAAAATATAATGCCAAATTTAAAAAGGGAAAAAGTACAATTACTAAAGTAATTACTTTGAATAAGTTGCCATTCCGTGTGCCCTAAATGTTCTCTTTTCTAGAAACCCACGTGTAACATTGTCTGCTTAGCTGATCTGAAGTTATTGTGCCCTCAGCTTTCTTTGATCTTATATGTCATTTACATTTTCCCTTCAGATAATCAACCACAGTTTAAAAATATTTTTAAAATGTGTTTATTTTGAATTTTGAGTAGTAACAGAAAATAAAGCAAATATATTCTTTCAGTAACAGGTTGGCTGACCTGAATCACAACTTAGCAGAGAACCCTTTTGATACCTCAGTCTAAGAAGGTGCGTTCTTCAAAGCCGAGAAGTGCACAGCAGTGGCACAAAGCGCACAGACGGGATTCAGAGGAAATGAAAGTAAAACTTCCTGAAATGCGGTGTCTCTGTTCTGAACAAGTTATACACATGGGAGAGCAAAACCTTGTTTACTCCACTTTATAAACCAATCATCTTTCAAAATAAGTGACTCTAGGACCTTTTAAAACATCACCGATATTGTCTCTGGTAGATTCGTATCAAACAAGAGTAACAATGGTAAATAATAAACAGATTTGACACAAAACTAAAATTGCTCATATTAGACCACTGGAAGCGAATCTGTGCAAAATGACTTTAATCAGATCTTAATGCCTAGCAGATTTCTACTATTGAAAACAGAAACAATAGGGACAGCAACAAAACTCTCAATGTTCTCTGACAATATGACTGATTTCACACAGGTCTTCTATCTTTAAAAGAGTAAATTGTCTGAATGGCCTTCATCTGAGTGTGAGAAGTAGTGAAAAACACCAAATGTTATCAAGGAGGAAAAATATAAAGAACACTATATTTTGCTAAGAAAACAATTTTAAAATTCTAAACCATTTATCCATTACTGCGTTGTAATCAATCTGTGTTTTATAAACTATTACATAATACTAAAATTTAAAAAGGAGAAAGGAATTACTTAAGTAAGATTCAAGATAATTTAATATCCACGAGGAGAATGAAATTAATAGTAGATCCTTCAGCACACAAAACTGCTCACAGAGTTTAGACGGCGCTACATGTGATCCTGAAAATATTACACAAGAAAATAAACTGAGTGTTAGGTTTCTACCCTGATAAAACAGTATATATTCAGTGTCTTTCTTTAGTGAAATAGAGATCCTCTAAACTAATTGTGTTATTGAGGATTAAGCCAGGAAAACAGAAACCATTCTGCATACTCTCAGAGAAAAAATAAGAAAAATGTTTTAATGCATGAAATGGAGCCTTAGAAAATCATTGAATGCTTCAGGAGCAAAGGCCTCTGATGACTGCCTTAGCGGCCCAGAGCAACACAGATTCTGCCGCCACAGATCATAGCTGCTGCTCCTCTTATTTCTCCAATTTTGTGTAAATATCTGTCATTGGCAGAGTCTAATTCAAAACCATATAGAAAAAAGATTTTTTGAGCTGCAAAGAAAAATGCAGGATAAAGTGGCAACAATTTTAGGTTAGTATGAGACAACATTGTAAAATATTATTTGGCTATATCATCATATATACATTAGCTCAACATAATTATGAAATAATACTAATGTGGCCTACAGAGTTTATGTTTTTCATTCATTTAGCATCTGTCATGTGTCAGTCCTGGGCTCGATTCTGGACATCAATATTGACAATACACAAAGCCATTGTTGTAATTGAGCTTCTCATTCAGAGAGGAATCTAATGTCATTTCATTTCATAATCACACAAACAAGTGGAAGCTCGTAATTGTAGTACCATCCTGCAATGAGAGAATTTGAAATGATAGCCAAATATCAGAAGAGTCAAGGAAGACAAATTCAACAACAGAGATTAACAGTCAATTAGTGATATCACAGATTTGAAAGAAGTTTAAATAATATAAAATTTAACCTAACAAGCAAACATAGAAAGATAAAACTCCTAAAAGTATAGTAGAATGATTTTATGAATTAAGCACATTTTCCAATAATATGTGATATCATGGGTAAACTGCTAAAATTTCAGGAAAAATTTAGAATTTTCAACGTACTACACATTTCAACACTTTCCTATCCTACCTTTCAACACATTTATTTTTAACACAGCTGACAGTGCTAAGTTTGTACACGTGTGTCCTTGAGATGTCTGCCTCACTTATGTGTGTGAAGGCCTTTGAGTTGACATTTCAAATTGTCTCAATGGAATCACTTTTAAGTGTCTTTGGCCTTTCTCTTTTTTTTATTTTTCTACTCTCGATAAAAATGTCTTTAGTGTAGCAGTAGAAATGATAATGGTAATATTTATTGACTGCTAGTAACAGGTCAGGGAATCTAAGTGCAGCAATTCACAAAATCTTTGCAACCACTTTTCGAGATAGGAATAAATAGAAGAGATCGGATCTGAATGCAGCTTGCCTTTGAGCCCAGACGCATCACTCTCATGTCATGCTGCCTCTCAACTGGGAGCAGAACAGAAATCATGTGGCTTTAAAAGGTAAGGCCTGTGGCTCACCGTGATTCCATAATGTAGGCAGTTAACTATCTTTAGGGTTTGCCGTACCAAGTACAATTGCTCTCATTATGCCTTGGCATTTGGAATAGTGATAACTACTATGTTTATTGCAGCATTATTTACAATAACAAAGACTTGGAACCAACCCAAATGCCCATCAATGATAGACTGGATAAAGAAAATGTGGCATATATACACCATAGAATACTATGCAGTCATAAAAAAGAATGAGTTCATGTCCTTTGCAGGGACATGGATGAAGCTGGAAACCATCATTCTCAACAAACTAACACAGGAACAGAAAACCAAACACCGCATGTTCTCACTCATAAGTGGGAGTTGAACAATGAGAATACACAGACACAGGGAGGGGAACATCACACACCGGGGCCTATCAGGGGATGGGGGGAAAGGGGAGGGAGGACATTAGGACAAATACTTAATACATGTGGGGCTTAAAACTTAGATGACAGGTTGATAGGTACAGCAAACCACCATAGCACATGTATACCTGTGTAACAAACCTTCACGTTCTGCACATGTATTCCAGAACTTAAAGTAAAATAAAAAGTTAAATAATTAAAAATAATTTAACTACTAAATATTTTAACTACTAAACTAATAGTTTACCTACAAAAAAGAGCCAAAAACAATTTTTATAGAGGTTTTACATCTCTCTCATTTAATCCTTAAGAATTCACCAGGAGATAGAGAGAGAACTATGAAAATGTTTATTTTAGAGATGAAAAATACCAAGAGTCAATGATGCCAAGGTAGCCATCTAAGATTAATGGCAGACATGGAATTCAAAAGCAGGACTAATTGGTCCCAAAACTGTTTCCTAAGAGTCAAGAGAAGATAAAGGTCTCTATACAGAAATGGTCACCCAAAAAATTGGTAAAATTTTGCTGCAGGACACATATAGAATTTAAAATTAACTGTGAAACATCAAAAGAAAATATTCTCAGCAAAAAACAAATCCAAGTAAAAGGTGAAAGTTCAGTTAGCACTGCTTTCCTGTTGCTCCAGCTTTCTGCAAGGAATAGCTTGGCTGCCTGGCCTGGGGGTTTGCCTCTGGAGGCCCAGACTCTTCAGGTTGTGAGAGACCCAAGCGTGGTTTGTATGAGATCCTTATTGCTGCTGCAACAAACTGTCACACATCCATTGGCTTAAAAGAACATGCTTTCATCCCCTTACGTTTACAGAGGTCAGAAGCCCAAAACAGGTCCCTCTGGGCTAATGTCTAGTTGTGTGCAGGGCTGATTTCTTCTGGAGATTCCGTGGGATAATCTGTTTCCTTGCCTTTTCCAACTTCCAGAGGGCACCTGTGTTCATTCCTCCACCCAGGGGCCCTTTTTCACATCACTACAACCTCTTACTTCTTCCACAATGTCTCCTAATACTGAATTAGCTTATGTCCCGCCTCCATCTTATAGGATTTCTTGAATTACATCAAGTTCAGATAATGCAAGATAATCTCCTTACCTCAAAAGTTAATCACATCTGCAAAGTCACTTTTCTCACATAAGGCAAGATTCACAGGTACCAGAGATTAGGATTTGAGACCTTTGGAGGCCATTTTTCAGTCTACCACAGGCTGCTATCCCTCTTAGATGCTCAATTTTGTCAATTAAGGCCCATCTAAGTTTAATTCCTTACTACACTTCCAGAACCATACTACTCTAATGTTTGTTTGTTTTTCCCTAGAGATTACTAAACATCACACATTCATGTAGCATTGCACCTGTGTGACAATAACCAATCTGAGACTGGTAATAGTTATTATCTACAAGTCCTGGCAGATTGTATCAGGCAATGTGCAAAGTGTATTTTGCATCTTCTTTTTCATAAATTCCAAGGAATCTCTTACTGTTTATTGATTTTGTTTACGAAGCCCTGGGTTCCCTGAAGAATTAGACATGGGACTTCTGTTAAAAAATTTCCAGCTGTATTTGGCCAAGCATGTGGTTTTCAATGAAATATTCATACATAAAAAGTATAAATGCATATATGTGGATATATTTCAAGATATAAGAATAATAACTTTTTCAATATTGTTGATCCCTCTATGTCTCTCTCCTGAGACATCAGACCATTTCCAAGTCTGAAAAATACATTGACTGAGTACTCCTAAAGCCTCTCAATTCTCCCAGACTTATTACTGTATTTAGCTCTGTCCTGTTATTGCCAATTATAGTCAGGTTAAGAAAAAAAAAAAAAAGTATGCCTTTGTAATGATAGTTTGCTTCATTGTTGTATATTTTGCTGATTAAAGACATAATGGGGTCTTGGCTCAGTTACAATAATACTGGATTAAAGTTGTCATGATACATTGTAAGACAATAGCCCTCTAAGGAATGTTCGTCTCCACTTAGGAGCCACCGGTGGGGTGGGCAGAAGGTGGAACCTTTCCTGTACTTAGATCTAAACATAGTTAGAAGTCTGATGAGTTGCAGGGTAGAGTTGCAGTTGGTACGTTGTGGCAGGAAAGGATGCTGGAGTCCCTGAATTAGATTCACCCTAAAGACAATATATAAGAGAAAATGTATAAAAATATATTTTAATTCATGCAGAAAGAAAAGAGTCTGTCCAGGAGGCCAGGCTCAGCGATGGAACTTCAAGTTTGGAAGAGAGTGGTCATTTGAGTCTTTCTGCTTTCAGATTTTCAAACCAGGCCTGAGAATACTCCAGGGGCTTCCATTTGCCCTAGGGAGAAAAATGCTTGTGTGGAATGGAAAGTCATCTTTCTTGAGTCTGGAACACTACAGGGGGAAGGCACCCCGTTATGGCCGAACTCCTGAGGAGCACCGTCCAGAGTCAGGAATGGCGATGATCCTTCATGATACATTATAAGACAGTAGTCATCTGAGAAATGTTTTCTCTAAGGAGGACTCACAATTCTGAGCAATCTCTTACTGTGCACTGACTGCATTTACAAAGCTCTGGGTTCCTGATGATTCTAAGTCCTCCTTAGAGATAAACGTTCCTTAGAGGACTATTATCTTATAATGTATCGTGACAACTTTAATCCAATATTATTCTAACTCAGTTGAGACCCCATTATGTCCTTCAATCAGCAAAATAAATAATAATGCGGCAAGCTATCGTTACAAAAGCATGGTTTTTGTTTTCTGTTTTGTTTTGTTTTGTTTTTACCTTTCTTTATCTTCACTATAAGAAGAAGAGAGGGAGCATCTTTGAGACAAAGTGGCATAAATCTGCTCCTTCCTAGAAGCAGAAATGTGCATGGAGTAATGAGGCCCAGGCTGTGTGTCACCTGACAGTGAGGGGAAGCAGCAGAGACAGGGTGCTCAGGCACCCAGAGCAGGGCAAGCTGCCCAGTGGGGACTTCCCCAGGATAGACTGCGGGGCTTACAGAGGTGCATAGGTCCAGGTGGAAAATTATAAAGAGCAGCTCATCTGTTTCAAAAAGGTAAGGCTTACATCCAATACAACACAGATTAAAAAGAATGCAACCTAAATCCTACCCTCAATTTATCCTCTCTAGAGGCATTAGGGATACATAATGATTTGTAAAGCCGTAAATGCAAGATTATTTTCATTCCTGTCTATTTCATTGTGTCACTCAGAAGAATTTTTTCACAAGGCGTATTTGTTCAAAAGCATGTGAAAACAAAGTAAACAATTGGAGAGTACACTGGAGGTTAAAAAAAAGCTAGCGGAATTTCCAAAACCTCTGTCAGGTAAACTGTGGTACCCTATTATGCATGCATTAACACGGAAAACAAAATTCTTAGCGTGAACCAGTTATTTATTCTTTCAGATTTCAAAAATCCATAAATTACCGGAGCCTAGAATGTGTCTCAACAGTAGCACTATTAAAATTTTGGACCATATAATTCTTTCTTCTGGGATAGATCTGTGTGATTCTAAAAATGTTTATCAGCATTTCTGGCCTCTATCCACTGGATGTCAATAGCAAGCCCCCACCTCTGACAATCCAAAATGTCTCTGGAACTTATTTAATATCCATTGTCAAATGTCCCTGGAGGGAAAGATTACCCCCACTTTCTGGTTGAGAAATATTCCTTTCAGTCAATGAGCATTAAGCTCAAGTTCAAAGTTATGAATTCATTTCCAAATGGTGTGCAGTAAATAATGCAAGTAAAGATATTATGCTCTATAACTTCATAAGGTAAATTATTTATATTTTAGAGATAAATCCAGATTAATATGTAAATATTAAAAAACTGCATTGTTTTATGATATATTTAAAAATTATATTTAGAAAATTTTATTAAAATCAGAAGTATCATGTAAGCTTTCTTAAGGCCCAAACATAAAAATGTGGCTTTGACCCTAAATAAAAGATTTATATTATTATTATTATTATTATTATTGTTTTAATCCCAGAAAGGAAGTAGAGAGAGTCAGACAGGAAAATAATATTAGGAAAGTTTTTTCTTATTCATTTATGTTGTGGTAATAGAGAGTTTTCTCATCATTTGTGGTTCTTGGTTCCAAAATGAAGTTGATAACATGGAAAAGCAATTTGATTATTTTAAATAACACCTTTAGGAAAAGAAATAGCAGTTTTGTACTTGCAGTATATGTACTTCAAATTACCCACACGGAAACATTTCAAAACAGATGAAACTACCAAAATTGAGATATTATGAATGATAAACTGATAAGCCTTTTCTCTGTTGAATTATGAAAGAAACTTACCAGAGAACAGTAAAAAGAATTCAGTGTAGAGACACATGATTTTATTTCTTCTGTAGAAAAAGAAGGCACAAAAGTGAATTCACCTCTATAGTCATAAAGATGAATTTTAAAACCAATAAAACCCTTGGGTACAATCTGCAAAGCTGAAGGGAAACATGGCTAGCGCAGTTTCATTCAACATTTACCAATGTATCTATATATTAGGATTTTTTAAATTTATTCACTCAAGACATTTCTCTATAACAGTAGACCTTAGAGGACAGTCCATGAAAATACTGCCTGAAAGAAACACATATTAAAAGTTTAAAGCAGTGATTTCATAGCATTGCTCAGATTAAGTTTTTTATCTCCAGTATTACTGCATGATAAAGAAAATCAAATAAATTTCACTCATGAGGTTTTTCCCCAGAGCTCCTGATTGACAGTGAAAATGTCAGGAGAAGATGAATGCACATATATTGCTGTTGCTTTGTGTCTCATAACTAACCATTTAACTCCTACAGCAATAGAAAAAAAAATTGTAACACAGGCTTGAGAAAGAACGCAGTAGAGCATTCTAGAAATAGACAAGTCTTGACTAAAGCCCTGGCCAAAACTCAGTGTCCTTGTAGAGCTTACTGTAATATACTGGAAAAAAGTTGAAATAGCTATTGTTACAAAATGACAATAAATAAAAATATATTTTAATTAATGCAGATGTGAACTCATTGTTATATATTTTATTTAATTCCTTTTTGAGATAAGGTCTCACTGTCACCCAGGCGGGAGTGCACTGGTGCAAAAATGACTCACTGTAGTATCAACTTCTTGAATTCAAGTGATTCTCCCACCTTAGCCTCCTGAATAGCTGCCCAGGCTCTGGACTCTGGAGTGCAGTGGCCAGGTCAGGGCTCACTGCAGTCTCCTCCTCCCCAACCCAGGTGATCCTCCCACCTCAGTCTCTCTAGTAGCTAGGACTAAACAAGTGTACGCCACCACACCCAGCTAATTTTTGTATTTTTTGTAGAGACAGGGTTTTGCTAGGTTGCCCAAGCTGGTCTTGAGCTGCTGAACTCAAGCGATCCACCTGCCTCAGCCTCCCAAAGTGCTGGGATAACAGGCATGAGCCACCACACCCAGCCAATTTTTTTTTTTTAATTGTTTTGTGGAGATAGTGTCTCACCATGTTGCCCATGCTGCTCTCGAGCTCCTGGGCTATGCAATCCTTCCGCCTTGGCCTCCCCAAGTGTTGGGATTAGAGGCATGAGCCAACACGCTTAGCCAGATGTAAGTTTTAAAAAGGTTATTCTAGCCCAAACAAGGTACAGTACACACACGTTTTCTCTTTCCTTTCCACCGGATCCAGCTAAAATCGCTGAACATCATGTAAAATACTATGCAAGGTGGAAGGGAGAAAACAGATGGGCTAGGGATCCTCAGACCCAAGGAACCACACAACAGTAAGTTTGCAGGTTTCCTTTTAGCCTCCTTTATGTCCTGGAGGAACTGGCAGCTGGGAAACTACACATCAAGAAAAGACTGCTTTCTTTAGCCAAAGGATTAAGAAAGGATGATCAAGAAAAACAACAACAATTTTAGCAATAATTGCCCTGCTACAAACACAATGGTGGAAAATCAGCCTCCTGCCACCCATCAACAAAGGATTCAGCTCCTGCTAGCCAGAAATTGACAAATTCCAGCAGCAGCAACTCCTCTCCTAGTTCTTAGAAAGAACTTACTGCCTGCTAAATAAATAAATAAGATGCAATTCTGTTTCATAAATAACTTTTTGCACTTCTTTATCACTCTTCAGATTTTAATTAGGTCCTATCAATGCCCATGAAGTAGACAAAGCAAAATTAATGTATTCATTTCACTTTTATTCCTGCCTTACTCTGTGAACCAAGTCATTGAATGGGCCACCTATTCATTCCTTCATCAACCTTGATAACAACTTTTCATCTTTCAAATCTCAGAAGATGCCATAAAGATACCATTTCTAAAAAGCCACCTTCCTTGAATGAAACCTCTACCTGTATCCGGGTTTCCATGAGTTCAGTAGCACCTTGACATTTTTTTGTTTGGTTGGTTTTTGCTTTTGGAGACAGGGTCTCACTCTGTCACCCAGGCTGGAGTATAGTGGCACCATCATGGATCACTGTAAGCTCCCACTTGTTGACTGAAGCCATTGTTTGAACTCAGCCTCCAAAAGCTTTGGGATTACAGGTGTGAGCCACTGTGTCCAGCTTAAGATATTTTTAATCGCCAATTTCAAGATGAGAATATTCATTCTCGGGGAGGCCTGGCCATATTTGTGCAGCACAGAGTCCAAATACCATCTTTGGAGAGTGTGTACTCTGGAACCTAGAGGACATGACTCTAGCTTGAAATTCTGTTACATTTCATGCTCAGATTGTATGGGATATATATGCAAATCATGTCCCAGAAACAACCCTGATATCTATATACTCTCCAGGGTGTCTAAGTTCTGCTGCCTTTGATAAAGCTTTAGACAAAATCCTTAATTGATTTTCATAAGGCAAAGTAATAATCTATTCTTGGCAGGCGTGCTCACTCTTTCAGAAAACACGATTCTTGATAGGCAATGGTTAGACAGGGAAAACCCATGCAATGAGACTTGCATTTTCAAGATAAAAATATCACAGCTTTAGTGTCATTTGAAAGTCTGTAGATAATTTAGAGTTTATTACTAACTCCATACATCTCAACAAGGAATAATGTTTCTGCATTCCTCTAATAGAATATACTCAGCCTTCAGGAGCATTTTATCCAGAATAGAGTTCTCTTTTAAAACTGCCTTTGTCCTCCTTTACAGACTACTCATCTCAGCAAAGTGTATTATATAGTCACACATTTAATAAACTTAAGAAATAAATTATAAAATGTTATTTCCAGCTGGGCGTGGTGGCTCACCCCTGTAATCCCAGCACTTTGGGAGGCCAAGGTGGGCGGATCATGAGGTCAGCAGATCGAGACCATCCTGGCTAACACAGTGAAACCCTGTCTCCACTAAAAATACAAAAAAGTAGCCAGGCATGGTGGTTGGTGCCTGTAGTC
>NW_012115433.1:4354674-4358632 GCF_000951035.1 Colobus angolensis palliatus
GGATTCAAATATGGGCACCGGGGAAGAGAGAAGAACATGAAAGTGAGCAAAATATAGAAAGAGTCAAATACATACATATATACATACATACATCAAACAAACAAAGAAAAAAAACAGATAAACACAGACGTAGCTCATTATTTAAATAAGTTAATCAATGAGTATAAGCCTAACGGGAATATGAGAGGGAGAACAGCTATCTGCTTTTCACTGAAGCCTTTTTTTTTTTGAGATGGAGTTTCACTCTTGTTGCCTAGGCTGGAGTGCAATGGCATGATCTCAGCTCACCGCAACCTCCACCTCCCTGGTTCAAGTGATTCTGTTGCCTCAGCCTCCTGAGTTGCTGGGATTACAGACACGCGCCATCATGCCTGGCTAATTTTTTATTTTTAGTAGGGATGGGATTTCTCCGTGTTGGTGAGGCTGGTCTTAAACTCCCGACCTCAGGTGATTCACCCCCCTCGCCCTCCCAAAGTGCTGGCATTACAGGTGTGAGCCACCACACCTGGCCAAATCTTTTTGATTTCTATAATGCTTATCATAGCAGAAGCTCATCATTCTGAGCTTGATTCAGTCAGAGAAATATTTGTCTCAATGCTGGAGGATTGTCTTAGGTTTAAGTTTACTCCTCTTTAACAATTTTCTTAGGGTTTTTCAAGGGTGATTCTGCCAATATGTGTTTTTCAACTTATAGGGTGATTCTAGAATCCAACAAATTTGGCAGGTGCTACAGTAATAGTGTTTTTAAAACTCTCCTGTGATAAGAATTGTAAACCCGTTGACAAGAATCATTTATCCTTGCAGTGGTTATCACAGAACCGAGCACATAGTTTATATTCAATAGTCTAAAACACAGAACTGTTTAATTGAGACCTCAAATTAGTTGTTTCCATGGTAAGTCTACCTGTACTCCTGAATATTTACAATCTGATAGGCAAGTTAATAATACAAACAGGAGCAAAACAAATTCAAATTATTTTATTTTTGCAGTTGAATCATGGTCATATACAGCGTGCAACAGTGAACATAGAACTCTAACATATATTCATCTAAAATGTTAATTTTTTTTCTTCTTGATACAACAAATAGTGATATTTGGAACTTCAAAATTTACAACAAAATCTATGGCAAGTCTATGGAAATAGTAGTCACATGACTTCTTTTCTGGTATTTGCCAATCACATTAGAACATATATTTCCTTTTTAGACAAATAAGACAAAAGCATTTGACAGAGATAAACTGTTGTTGGATTTGCTCATTTTGTAGTAACAGATTTCTGAACAGATTTTTATAGCAGGTTTTGCCCATATCCCCATGTAAAAGTAGTCTATGGGGCCTGTGTTGATGTGTTGATGAATTGATATATTTTAAGAACACACTCTCTCTGTCACACACACTCACACACACACACAAATACACACTGCACAACTTCCACCACTACAACCCAATTCCATGATGTATTCTCTAAATCTAATTATATTTAAGAATTGTTAAAAC
The DNA here is from genome assembly GCF_000951035.1 of Colobus angolensis palliatus. Taxonomy (NCBI): domain Eukaryota; kingdom Metazoa; phylum Chordata; class Mammalia; order Primates; family Cercopithecidae; genus Colobus; species Colobus angolensis. Next base: position 4,356,173 of record NW_012115433.1, read on the forward strand.
CTGGTCCTTTACTGATGAATTACTTCTAATTTAGAACTCATTCTTTAACCTTATTTTCAAAAATATACCTGTAATAATTGTTTATTAAAAAATCAGTGTTATTAAGTAACATGTAAAAAATTCTCGAAGCATAACTATAAAAAGTATATTTTCCTTAAGATATGAATCTATTTCAAATGTCACCATAAATTTTAAATCTTACCATTATTCAATAAACTAGAATTTGATTTTCAAAAGAGTAATACAGAGTTACTTATGCATTCATATGAAAAATATTATACATAGTCACTAAACATTTTATGTATGGAAATGAACAACAGTATCTAATTTTCACTTCATTTTAATAGATGCTTAATGGTGTAAATATTGCTTAGATTTTTATTCATGGAAGCCAGCCACCAAACAATTTGCACTTCATTATGTAGTTTGCTCATATTTCCTTTTTTACATTTTAATTAGAGAAATTATAATGTCCATAATCCTGACCAGCAGGCAGATAACTTACAACACTTTTGCTGATTAAGAGTATTTTAACTTGCAAACTCTCCTTATTCATCATCCTTTTTTTTCTTTCTTTCTTTTTCTTTTGAGATGGAGTCTTGCTCTGTCTCCCAGACTGCTGTGCAGTGATGTGATCTCAGCTCACTGCAAACTACACCTCCTGGGTTCAAGAGATTCTCCTGCCTCAGTCTCCCAAGTAGCTGGGATTATGGGCATGCACCACCACCCCCAGCTAATTTTTGTACTCTTCGTAGAGACGGGTTTTCAACATGTTGGCCAGGGTGGTCTCAAACTCCTAGGCTCAAGTTATCTGCCCCCCTCAGCCTCCCATAATGCTGGGATTATAGGCGTAAGCCACCACTCCTGGCCTCCTTATTCATCATGTAACTTTGATAACAAAGTTAACTGATAGCTTAATAGTGTTAATGAAACATAAGCCAGAGCCTCCCATCTGCCAACATTGGCTCAGTTGTTATCAAGGAAAGATTTTCTTCTCTATCTACCAACAATCTAAAAAAAAAAAATCTATGATGATTAATAGTTATAAATCAACTATATGTTAGTGTGTAAATTTTAGTAAATCCATTCCTGCTATTGGAAATAAATACAACTCAAAACATTTGGCATTGGAGTAGCATGAACTAGCCACATGGAAATACATTAAAACTATGTATATAAACTAAATAATACAGCAAATTCCATAATTACATGGTCAATCAGATAGATTAGTTCAGAGACCTTCATCTGACCTCATGATATGCATATATACATGTTAAATACGAGATCTATTTTTAAAATGCATTTGAGATATCTAAAAACGTATGGACACATAAAGGGGAAGAATACACATGGGGTCTTTCTGGAAAGTGGAGGGTGGAGGATGGGAGGAGGGGGAGGATCAGGAAACATAACTAATGGGTACTAGGCTTAATACCTTGGTGATGAAATAATCTGTACAACAAACCTACATGACAAAAGTTTACCTATGTAACAAACCTGCACTGTATCCCTGAATTTAAAAGTTAATAAATAAATAAAAATCTAACCGATTTTAAAAAATTCTTTACTTATCCTAATAGTTTATAGTAAGTGTGAATAAAATGTGACAAATGTATTTGAAATATGAAAAATAATACCCTGGACATCTTTGCCCCACCTGCTGTATGTAAAAAGTTTCTTTCACTATAAAAAGAATCTTAGTTCTATTTTCTATTTTCTTTTACATCATGTATCAGGAGTGTTTATTCCTTGAACTTTGCTAGATTTGCTCACTGTCTGATTTCATGAATGAAGTGAGCAATATCAGTACATTTGTTCATAGCTATAAATTAATGGATTATATTTATATTCATTAATTTAAATGGCTCCTTTGGAGTATGGTGAGATAGTGCATTTAATCATGGCAGACAGATAAACTAAGGCCATTTCATGGGATCAAAGAATTTTTGAAATTAAAATCTTGCTAGAAATAAAATTTAGGGGAATAAAAAGAACCTTCCTAAGAAAAGTTATGCCTCATAAAACGATCCTTTACGTAAATGGTTAAACTGGTTCACACACCGAACTTAAAATTTCCAGGTCATTTTAAAAACTTACATACTTAATGAATTACAGGCATTCAAACTCAAATCTAATATGTAACTCAAGCAAATGGCTCATTACTAATATTCTGAGGTCAATGGAGTCCCTTATATGAAGAGTGACACATTTACTAGCAGTGATTTTGTCTATTCATCTAATTCCATCTATTGACCTTCTAAAGAGATACTTTCAAATCTTCATTGCTTATCTGGTCTTTCAGAAAGTCAGACAAGCTCTCAAGAGCCTTCTAATTAAATATTTCCTCAATGCAGTGTCTTCTACATCAAGTTCCCAGCTTTTCTCTTAGTCTAACCTCAATTCCTTTGATCCAATTTCCATCTAAACAAATTTCACAGTGCACATGATCTCCCCTTCCCT
>NW_012115433.1:4359537-4361452 GCF_000951035.1 Colobus angolensis palliatus
ATCCCAGCTACTCAGGAGGCTGAGGCAGGAGAATCACTGGAACCCGGGAGGCAGAGGTTGCAGTGAGCTGAGATCACACCACTGCACTCCAGCCTGGGCCACAGAGCAAGACTCCGTTTCAAAAAAGAAAAAGAAAAAAAGAAACTAAATTAGATACTACTCCAATGCTAGTGAACGTGAATAGGTGTTTTTTGTGTTTCCTAATGGTAAAACATTTTGTTTTCACATACACATAAATATATCTGTTAAATATGTCCATCACATCAGTAGATCTGTCAGATCTATCAGATTTGAGCATTTTTACCTACAGATCTGACTCTCTTTCTTATGGGCATTTAATATAATCACACTATGATCAAGATATCATAAGAAGAAATTAGAACATTTAACTGCTTGTGGAATTTCAAGATAAGGTATTAAATTATTTTTACAACTTTTTTACACAATTCTGTGAATAGAATTAACAACAATTGCATAAAACTATCTGGGCTAAATAGTCATGGATTGAAGATATCTCAAAGCAAGTTTTTAAACACAAAATTTAACCTTGCTACCAACAAATATTTATAAAGGTCTTCACAGTATTATGCTGGCTATTGCATAGAGATATCAAAGACATATTGTGTAGATATATTAAAGACACATATGAAACATATCGGCCAACAAGAAGTTTTGAATATTTGTTGAAGAAACAATTTAAACTATTTTTTTTAAAGCTACATTATTTACCCAATGGAACATGTAATTTCTATATTATAAAAATCTTCCAGTAAAAAGACTAATATAATTGTCCAGTACAACCAATTTTATTTGAATTTCCACAGCAATTTCTCAATATAACCTGTATGAATTAGCCACCCAATGCACTTTTTATAATGTATAATCAGAGAACGTATTTTTCCCATCTTCTAATACAAATTTTTAAATCTACAATTTTTTTACTCCTTAGTTTTCACAATTTGATGCTAAGCTTCCCAAATTTCTTTCTCTTTTCCTGTAAATTGCTTTCTTATTATGTCTTTTTAAATAATATTTACCAGATCTTTATTCAAATGCTTGATTAAATACATAATGAATAAATTCGCATATGAATAAATAAATGAATGTTAATTTGTTTACATGTCAATGTTACAGGCAAATGGAACTGCTTAATAACAACAAAGAAGATCTTTGTCTCTAAGAGGACATTATGGGTAAGAACATGAGTACTGCAGACAATCTCTGTGAAGGGAGGAATTTAATACCACACAGGATACAGTGGCTATACCGCATACTCACTGTACCTCTGTTATAGTTCCCATTAATATGCTCATGATTCATACATGTGCGTGTGTATGTGAGTGTGTGTTTCTGTGTGTATTATGCAAGGCATAGTTCTCATCTAGATTTTGTTTCTGCACGTATCTCCATGTTTGGCAGTGTTTGAAGTACCTCCCTTATCAAAAGTCCAGGGTCAATTCAGCTGGACCATACCACGATAACAGAGCTAAGGGAAAATATCTCTCAGCTAAGGCTGTTGGAGATGCAGAATCCAAGTCACTTGCAAAAATGGCATCAATGGGAAACAAACATGCAATTAGCCTGAGAGAAGCCTAAATGGGCTGCCAGCCTACCATGGAGCAAAGGCAGGAACAGTGTCCGAGAGACAAATAGAGCTGGAAATGCAACATTAGAGAGATGAAATTAAGGTCAGTTGACGGAATAAAAGTGCACATATGTAGAGCCATTGCAACAATCAATGGCAGCCTGTGGCTGGTTTTTACTCTTTGCTTAAGCAAAGTGAGGGAGAGGACCAGTCCTGTTTAAGGAATTGGTGGCATTCTGGACTCTTAAATAAATACCTCCTGGTTCAATGAATAATAAGCATAGGATCTCAGAGTAGCGAAAAAATAGGAGACTTTAGAAAATCTAATGT